>NC_142756.1:58264328-58579563 GCF_054948205.1 Urtica dioica subsp. dioica | reverse complement strand
ATCTCTTAAACTTGGATGAATTGAAATGTGAGGAAATGAGGCTCCTATTTATAGGAGAGGTCTCACCTTCAATAAGGTAGTTTCCTCTTCTATAGAATATCACATATTCATGAGCCAATTTCCTCTTTTTCCTTTTGAGATACTCGGCCAACACAAGGCTTCTAGAAGCCTTGATTTGTTTCCTATTTTGTTCCATGCTTTCCTTTTCTCAACTTGGCCGATTCCCCTATGCATCCCATATGCAAATTTGTTTCCTCTTTTTCTTTTGGCAAGTATCTTGATACATTTATGCACAAAATAATCTCTCCTATTTCTCTATAGGGTAGGCGCCCATATTGTCCAGAAAAGGCTTCTAGAAGCTTTTCCATTTATTCATGACAACATGAAAAAGGCCCATTAAGAATTTTCAATAAAATTCTAATGAAATGAAATTAATCCACAAGGCCCAATAAGACTAGTATTGGCCGAGTGATGCATGTCATCAAATGACCTTGTCAAAAAATTTATTGACATTCATTTCATCTTATGTCTCAAAAGACAAAAATACCCTTTTGACAATTTTCGTTCTTATTTTGACTTAGCTTCCAGTTTAACTATTCCTACTCGATGTGATTCGTGACAGTGACCTCATGGACCCAAATAAACAAAGCTTGAGCTAAACACTTGGACTCAAAAGTTCACAAACCTTTTCCAAGTTTAGCTTAATGCCAACTGACTCCACTAAAGAGTTGACACTGAAAATCTCTCGGTTCAAATGAATTTATTTTCTACTCAAGAATTCGACCTAATTATGATGAGCAGATCCACTGAATATTATCTATGTTTACCCTTCATGAATGTCATCAGCTAGTCGGGATTTACTAAATTACCATTTTACCCTTCTAGCTGTTATTTCCTCAACTCATTTGTCGCTTGTGAATAAGTTAGAAACAATGTATTGACGAGGAGCTAACAAGTCACATTGTTTCATCCAAAAGAGTCAAGACTCAATTTGGACACTGGCCAGTTCATTTATTCACACTCCAAGGAACAAAGCATGAGGTGACATATATTGCATTTCAGCAATCTTGTACATGAATTCCATATCTATGAGAACTTCACAAAGTTACTCATGACATTCTCACAACTTAGTACTTCACCAATAGGCCCTGTTCGGAATCACATAGTGAGTCCGAACTCTGACTTTCTCAAATGAGAATACTAAGCTGTGAAATGGCATGTCTCATTTCAGGATTAAGGTAAGCATGATGCAATTCATACGTAGTGACTTCGAGACATAAGAGGTTAAATGGTTTGTTCTTATCTTGTCTCTAGAAGTGCACTGGTCAATTCAGTACCTTCGGAAGATACCTAGAAGAACTATAGAGTCTCTAACTCTCAATGCCTCATAACCAGACATCATAGATTCTTCTAACAATCATACTGAGGTCAATAGTCCTTTGACCCTAAGATTGCGAATATATCGTTTTAAGCAAACTACGAAGAGTTTGTTCATGCAAATCTACATTTGTCTCTTTGTAAGTTGTTAAGTTTGTTTATGGACTAAAAGACTAAGGTTTTATCATAAAGCTTCAAACAAAGAAAGAATGAATGAACGTTTCAACTTTATTATTAAATGAATAAGCAATTACAAGCAAGAGTCTTCATGAGACTTTATTACATCAAATGTACAAAATAAAGACTACAACTCTTCTTGTGGGCACCATTGACAACAAGTTCGTCATCGTGGCGCTTTCCAGATCCAGCAGTTAGCGAGCTACAGACCCAATTGGCGGCACAATAAGCCGCTCTGGACGAGTTGAGGCGATCCTCACAATCGCAGCTGGAGGAGATGCAGTGACAGCTCTACGCGTTCACACAGAATTTTTCGCCCTTGCCTCATATGTCGTCCGGCCCCGCGATGCCTCAGATGACGTCGATGCCTTAGATGATGCCGATGCCTCAGATGACGCCGCCATCAGTTTCAATGGCATATCCTCAGGCGACGCCGTCATCAGTTTCAATGGCAGATGCTCAGACGACGCTGCAAGCTTCAGCAGAGTTCCACCGAGAGCGTACGACGAGCGGGAACAGAGCACGAGGAAGATTTAGCAAAAGAAGAGGTAGTGAAATCAAGCAGTGGCGTAGAACCCTAGGAAGGGGAAAAGGGAAAGAAAAAGAATAGGCTTAAACGTTTATTTAATTATTTATCAAATATCGGAATTTTTATTATAATTATGTAATTAATATTATTTAATGAATATTTTAACTAAAATTATCTAATGAATGTTATTAATCAATTTTATTTAATGAATATTTTAATTAATGCTATTTAGAATATGAGCATAAAGATTTAAAAAAAAATACTTTTACCTTGTCGCACCCAAATTTGGCGGGTAGGGTATTTTGGGTGTGAAAAGTCGCACCCAAAAGTCTACCCGCCAAATTTGGGTGCGACTTTGTCGCACCCAAAATTCAAGGGGAATAACTTTTTGGGTGCGAAAATTCGAACCCAAAAGCTTATCCGCCAAATTTGGGTGCGATGTTTTCGCACCCAAAGGTAAATGCAAATGATTTTTGGGTGCGAAAAGTCGCACCCAAAAGCTTACCCGTCAAATTTGGGTGCGACTTTTCCGCACCCAAAATACTTTCCCGTTATTGAACCATAAACCCTAAATCCGAAAACCATAAACCCTAAATCCGAAAATCCATCCGGGTAAGCAATTTCTTACCTGGATTTCGTGAAATTTCTCGTTCCCGGTGCTTTCTCGTCATTTTCTCTGTGATTTCCCCTTGGTCCGGCGTCTCAGCAGCTCACGGCGATGGTTGTTTGTCTCGGTCGGAGCACGCACGGTGGAGGAGGGTCACGGGGTTAATGGCGTGCGAAGGAGAAGAAAAGAAGAAGAAAAAAGAGATATGGTGGTGATGGTGATGATCGGTGATGATAATGATAGTGGTGATAATTTTTTTTCCTTGTTGCAGGTGTGTTTGCGTGCGGGAAAAGGAGAAGAAGAAAGGAAGTGGAAGAAGAAAGAAAGAAGAGAGAGAGAGAGAGAGAGAGAGAGAGAGAGAGAGAGAGAGAGAGAGAGAGAGAGTGTGTGTGTGTGTGTGGGGCGAAAGAGAGAAGGGAAGAAAGAGAAAAAGAAGGCAACATGGCACCCCTTCCTCATGCCATATGTGATCAGGTGGCCCACCACACGATGACGTCACTCTCCAAACAACCCATCTGTAAGTTTTTCTTTCAATCTCGTCCCTCATTTTGTTGCACATAAGTCCATCCAAAATAAAACTTCACAACTTTGTCCTTAATTAGTTAAAAAAATTCATGAAAAATAAACCGAGAAAAATTCTCATTAATTCTCATTACCTTGAATATATAAGGGATTTTGGAATTTATTTTACTCTTGAGATTTTTAAATCTTCGAGTATGTACCGAATAGTTTTATTCGGAAAAATAAGAATAATATCGAGTTTAATCGAATATTCTTATTCCGAAATTTCGTCAACCTTAAATATTATCTTTTTTTTTTCAAGATATTTAAAATCTTAAGGACGTTTCATATGCAACAAGAATTGATTAAAAATAAAACTAGTTTATTTTATTCAAATTCACAAATCGAGCGTTTACAAAAGTTATATATTAAATTGGCCGTCGTGTCCGCTGCGTGGAAACTCTGACCATACTTCCAATCTCACACCATAATAGTAATGACAACCCAGCCGCTTAGAAGCTTTTTGCATAGTCCAAACCAATCGGGGAGATTGTCCAAATGGGTTGTGAAACTAAGCAAATACGACATCGAGTATCGAATTAGGACATACGCCAAATCACAAGTTTTGGCAGATTTCCTAATCGAACTCCCTAGAGAAAACCTCGCCGATATAGAAGTTGAGGGAGCTTGGATACTGAAAGTAGACGAGGAGTCATCAAAATATGGGGCGGGGGTAGGAATCCACCTAACATCCCCTCACGGTGAAATAATTGAACAATCATTTAGACTCGACTTCGTCACATCTAACAACGAAGCTGAGTACGAAGCGCTAATAGTTGGGATACGATTAGTTATAGTCGTCGGAGCAAAGCAAGTCTAAGCTTTCTGCGATTCGCAACTCGTAGCAAATCAATATTCTGGTGAATACGAAACGCGAGATGAGCAAATGGAAGCCTATCTAAAGGTCGTAAAAGATCTCACAGCGCAGTTCAAACAATTCACTCTGACATGAATTCCTCAGGGTGAAAATACCTCCGCAGACGCTCTCGCCGCGATAGCATCCACTTCGGATCCAGACCTGAAAAGAGTTATACCAGTCGAGATAATCAAACAACCTTCTATAGCTACTACTGTTAGTGCAGTAATAACTATAGAAAGGGGGATTGAAGAGATGAAATCATACACTACATCACCACTGGTACAACCTCGACTGAAAAAATGGTCAAACGCAAACTCGTGCTACGAAGTGCAAGATTTTGCGTAATAAGTGGAAACATGTTCAAAAGAAGCTTTGCAGGACCATACCTCAGATTCGTTAGATTGACCGAGTCTAAACAAATCCTCTAAGATGTACATGGGGGGAAATAAGGAAGACATACAGGTGGGAGAGCACTCGCCATAAAAATAAAACGACAAGGCTACTTCTGGCTTACAATGTTAGCCAATTGTGAGGCACACTCGCGTCGCTGTGACTAATGCCAACGACACGCCCCTAACATAAAAAGACCCGCAGAAGAGTTGTCCTCAAATTCGGCTCCATACCCATTCATGAAGTGGTGATCTATGGACATTGTGGGACCAATGCCAGTCGCCCCAGGCGGATTAAGATTTCTCTTAATCTTGAGAGATTATTTTTCCAAATGGGTTGAAGCAGGCGCCTTCGTCTTAGTGAAAGACGTCGACGTGGAGGCCTTCATCTGGCAAAATATAATCTGTCGGCACGGGACACCTCACAAAATCGTGGCAGGTAATGGCTCACAGTTCATATATAAAAGACTAAGGAATTTGCTACAACAACAACGTTGAACTAAGGATGTTGACACCACGATATCAGGGAAACAGACACGCTGAAGCAGCAAACAAGACTATCGTGAACTCCATCAAGAAAATGCTGACGACTAAAAAAGGATGATGGGCAGAAGAAGTACTAAGCGTGTTCTGGGCTTATCGGACTAGCCCACGGAGGCCGATCGGGGAAACCCCATTCTCCCTAACACATGGAGTCGAGTCAGTTGTCCCGATTGAACACCAGGTGCAAACTCTTAGAACGATGCACGCCCATGAAAATGAATAATAGAACGAACAGTCATTATGTGACGCATTAGATTTCATACACGAAAAACGGGAGCTAGCGTTAACATGACTATCCAAATACAAACATTCTATCGCCTGGTTCTATAACAAGAACGTCAATTCAAGGAAGTTCGAGGTAGGAGACCTAGTTCTCCGAAAAATCTTTCAAAACACTGCCGAGGCAAACGCCGAAAAACTAGGTGCAAACTGAGAAGGCCCTTACAGGGTCACCAAAGTCGCAAACCCTGGGGTCTATAAACTCGAAACGCTCAACGGAGTCCCCGTTTTAAGATCATGGAATGTGATAAACGTATAAAAAAATACTACTGCTAATCCAGTAAGAATTGAACTACGTCCGACTTGATCCCTATATAAGGGTATGTATGCAGCCTTTCCTTACAAAGGCATGGTCCCCAACCTCTTAGAAATTCTAGTTCCCCATTTTTTTTTATAAGAAATGTCAAAAATATTTATAATCAAAACCACCACAATCAAAGCTCCGGAGCTCGCACCTCGGCCAACAGTCCCGACCTTGGACCAGGCAGCAGTACGCAAATACCTCACGACACATGTGGCAAGATCCGACATCTCACAATGTTATCTCTATAAAACATCTGAATTAGAAGTCGCACTTCGACAAGCTTGAACTCGCCCAAGAGACTCAAGGGATACTTATTAGATCTCCAACGATCTAAAAGACTTAGCAAAATCTTGGTAAAATCCATTTGTTCACTTCGGCTTTAAATCTTAAGGGAAACATTTCGGATCACCAGCGATCTGTAAGTTTTGACAGATTTTGAAGAAAATTTAAGCCACTCAATGACTTCAACCTAAGGGAAACATCTTATATCCGACGATCTAAATTACTTAGCAAATTTCACTAAAAATAAAATAGGGGTTTTCTACACGACTTCGACTTAAAATCTTAAGGGAAACTTTTTTAGAGATTTAGCAGATTTTACGAGTTAAAGTTGTTGAGACCTAGATTTCTTTATACTTAGTGAAACTTTTTGAATCAATTGGGCAAACTGAACGAGTTAGTCAAAATCCGCAAAAACATTCACACATATATGAAGGTCTAGCAACCCGAAAGACTTAGCGAAATTTAGAAATAAATCGAGAGCAAGCAGTTGAAATAAAAATTCAAATAAACATTAAAACAAAAATAAGAGAGGTACCGAAACCCCCAATAATTGTCACAAGAAATGAATACTTTTGCCCAAAACATACGGGCCCAAAAGAATTACTGAAAAAATAGACTTCTCGCTGGCAAAGTGGAGAAAAGCTTAGGCTTGGTCTCTGGGCTCGACCTTGACATCTCGTCGCTCGGGAGTAGGCGTGAATGCCGCCACGTCTTCGTTCCCCTCCGGGATCGAGTTGAGGACCTCTTTAGTTCGATCAAGCATTGAGCCGTGCTCATCAATGACTGCGGTATCGACTTTGGTCGCGGGGGTGTCAGCAGAAGATCGGTCCGAGTGGGGAGTGAAGGGGATGTCCTTGACCTCGAGAATGGCGATGGCCACATAGTCTCCCTCGTACTGGATGATGTTATCCTCGGTGTCTTTCATCTCGCTGGCCCAGTCCGAGATCTCGCCCTTAAGGGCCTCCGATATAAGCTCTTCGTTCCCCCTACATTGCTCAAGATTTTTTAGGATAAAGACGGCCTCATCCGCCTTCTCCTTTTGAGCCCGGTACTTAAGATTGTGCTCCATGTATCGCAGTGAAGTCGCCTTCTTCACTGCAAAGACAGCTCGGTCCTGGTTTGCCTTCGTCGCCCTCTTTGTCCTAGCGAGCTCCTCGAGAGCATTTGTCAGCTCTTTGTTCCGAGCAGCCAGGTCCACTGTTCTCTTTCTCCCTTCTTAGGCCATCAGCATGAACCCCTACCACTTGATTTTCTCCTTCTTATCATGACGATCGACGGATATAAATTGAACCTTGCCGACGAGGTGTTCAATCTTCTCCTTCAACCTCTCCAAGAGTGTGTCCTTGGCGAAGAGGTCATCTTGAAGGACAACGAACTTCTTGTTCATCACCTTGATCTCGGCCTGAAGGGACTCCATCCTCTTCTGAACCTTGGCCAGTTGATCCCGCTCGGCCTTAGCATCATGGATGCGTTTCTCATAACGAAACACACCCCGAATCCAGTCCGACCTTGGCAAATTTCCTAATTTTTTTTACCAAGTATAGCAGGTCGACTATTCAAAAACAATATACGAAAAGATGCTTATCCCGGTGATGGCCGAAGCCATCATCCTGTACAAGTCCGCCTCGGTGAGCTCGGGTACCTTCGGGACGCCCATATCAGGGCAGGTCAACTGACGGAGGACTCCCGCCGAAGAATAGATTTCATCGCACATCATGTGATCCTGCGCGTAGTGGAAGTTGATGATATGCTTCTTCTTTCGAGATGCAAACGGGGCGGAATTAGCTCGGCCTCCAGACCTCAACTTCGACGAAGCCCTACCTTTGTCGGCCCGGGCCACTGCGCCCGCGGGGACTTCGGTGGTGGGCTCCCCCTTGCCCCCTCCGACAAGATCTGAGATTTGGTCCCTCTTCTTCTTCTTCTTCTTATTCCTCTTTTCCCCTTCCTCGGGCACTCCGCCCTCAATAATTCGGCCCGCTAGCGTCTTTGTTTTTTTAGCTGCCACGACAACCTTGGCATCCTCAGTGGCATGCCCCTCCTCGACCTCGGGAGCATCGGACTCGGGGGCTTCGGCTCCCTGGACGACCAACTGCGTAGTCTCACTGCCTCGGGCACATCGTCCGAATGCACGTGATGACCGAGCTCGAGGATGTCAATCAGACCTTGGTCACTTCAACCTCGGGGTCAGTAGCGGGCACTGAGGACGCCGGAGTCAAAGTCGACCCCCTTCTTTTTCTTCTTCGCCTCGCGAGCATTGACTGGGGTGTTCATATTTTGCTTATTTGGACACACCAATTCACTACTACAAATCTGGTTTTCTGATGCGCATGACTATCGGGTGTGACAAGTCGCATCCAAATGACTTTTAGATGTCACTAGTCGCACCTGATTGTCGGCCGGGAAACCAAAAAATTTCACTGAAATTGAGTTTGATTTTGACTATCAGGTGCGACAAGCCTGATGGTTTAACAAAATTATCAGTGCGACAAATTCGCACCCGATTGTTAAAAAAATTTCTGAAGTTCAAATCTCCCCTTCAATTTTTCGTCCAGTTATATGACATGACATTCTGATTTAAATTTATTATCATGAGGTGCAACTAGTCGCACCCAATGATTTATTGGGTGCTACTAGTCGCATCGAAAAGAGTCTTTAGGTGCGACTTTCTCGCACCTGTTTTCTAGGTTTGTCTATAAAATCAAATCTTCTGCACTTCGTCTTCTTCACAACATCCGCCGATTTTCTCCAAAAAAAAAAAACTTCTCCCGCTCATTTTGACTCTGCTCCGACCTCTGCACCATCACAAACCACCACAACCACCTCCACGAACCTCCACAACCACCACAGCCACCTCAAAATCTCTTCCTCACACTCTCTCCGACCTCTCACTCTCGGCCTCGTGCTCACTCTCCGCCGCACAGTCACTCTCCGTCGCAGCCTCACTCTCTCCGACGGCTCTCTCTCTACCTCACTCTCACTTTCTCCGACCTCTCACTCTCCTCATCACTGATCTCTGTCTCACTCTCACTCTCTCCGGCCGCTCACTCTCTACCGCACATTCTCTCCGACCGTCATGGTATTTCTCTAACTCTATATATATATATCTCACTCCCACACCTGATTATCAATTAGGAATTGTAATTAGTCTAATAATTACAAGAGTAGGTTGTTTAGTTTAAAAGTAGTTAATGAAATTAAAATTGTAATTGTAATATGCTACTTTGAAATTGACTAGTAATTGTAATTGATAATTTCAAATGTTTAATAACTTGATTAATTTCGGTTAAAACTAAGTTTTAATTGTGTATTGTGACATGTTTTGATAGTTTGTGACATGTTTAGTATAAAATTAAGTTTAGGTTAAAATTAAGTTAATAAATTTGTGATTAGTTTTGTTTAGTCGATTTAACATGAAATAAAATTGTAACTTTAAATAAGAAAAATAGTTTGTGACATGTTTTGATAGTTTGTGATATTTTGTTTATTTCGGTTTTTCATTTATAAAATGTTTTGACCGAACCACGGAGCTTCGGTTTAGGGCTGAGCTAATTTGTAAGATAGTTCTTGATGGTTTGTATATATCTTTAAATAATTTTACAGGTTTTTCGTTAGTCAGTATAATAGGGGAAATTCTGCCAAAATTTCGGTAGAGTTTCGAATCAGTTAGTCTAAAAACTCCCAACTTATTCAATCCGACTTCAAAATAACATATAATTCATAAACTTTCATTTTTCGCTCTCATTTGGCGAAATGTCCAATCCAAGTAGTGATTGGATCACTGAGAATAATCGGGTGACATTGCAGTACAAAACCGAGGTTAACGAGTTTATTTGCGCTGCAAGAAGATTCCCTAACGAAAATGACAAATATCGGTGTCCTTGCAAGCCTTGCAACAACGTGAGATGACACGACATCGGGGTTGTTAGGAATCATCTGCTGAACAAGGGGTTTATCCCAGGCTACACAAAATGATATCATCACGGCGAGCTCGAGCGTATCGTCCTTCCTCATGAAGAAGATTCCATCGGAGGAACAGATCAAAGAGAAATAGGAGGATTGCACGGTGTTGTTGAGGATATCAGGGATCACGAGGATTTCGAGGGTGCTGCGAAGCCGACCCTAAGCGAGGTGCGTGCAGAGGAGCAAGTGGAAGACCTCTTCGCCGAGTTGGAAGCGGAATTGTACCCTGGATGCAAAAAGTTTTCTTCTTTATCCTTCTTGGTTTCGTTGATGCACCTCAAAGTCACGAACTATTGGATGAAAAAGTCGTTCACAGAACTCTTGCAGCTCTTGAGGAAGTCTCATCCAGCTGGTTATCAAATTCCGCAGAAGCATTACGAGGCAAAGGCGAAGCTAAAGCGTTTTGGCATGGGGATACGAGATGATCGATGCGTGCATTAATGACTGTGTCCTATTTCGAAAAGATCTCACGGAAGCCGACGTGTTCCCAGTATGCAACCAGAACAGATGGAAGCCAACTGGGAAAATGATACCACAAAATATTTTGCGATATTTTCCCCTGAAAGATCGATTGAAGCGGTTGTACGCGTCTCAACACACGTCGCTTCTGATGCAGTGGCACAAAAGAGATCGCGTTAGGGAAGTTGGTGTTCTGCGACATCCTGCGGATGGTACGACGTGGAAAAACTTGGACGAGAGATACCTAGGCTTTGTTGCAGAGCCTCGAAATGTTCTGCTTGAACTAGCTGCGGATGGATTCAATCCGTTCGGAGAAATGAGTCTATTGTACAGCATGTGGCATGTGGTACTAACTGCGTACAACTTGTCGCCTTGGTTGTGCATGAAGAAAGAGTACCTGATGCTGACGCTTTTGATCCTGGGGCCTTACTCACAAGAAAAAGACATGGATATGTTCTTGCAGCCAGCTACTGAAGAGCTGAAGAAACTGTGGGAGATCGGATTCCGCATTCGAGATGGTGCCAACGATGAAGTGTTTCGATTGCATGCCACGCTACTCTGGATGATAAACGATTTTCCAGCTCGATCGTATTTATCGGGATGGAGTGGCCAAGGGTATCTCGCTTGCCCTACGTGCAACCTTGACACGCCATCTTTGAAAGTCAGAAACAGGATCGTCTACTACGACCATCGTCGATTCTTGCGTACGCGTCACCGATTGAGGAAAAACACCGATCACTACAAGGATCGCCACGAGAAACGCAGTAAACCCGTGAAGTTGACTCCGTAACATATACTCGCTTAGTTGGCTAGTGTGTCTTGCACGACAACTGGCAAACACGCTAGCTCCATGGGTAGAAGACGAAAGTGAGTCGAGTGCAAACTAAATTGGGCCAAGAAAAGCATCTTTTATGAGTTGCCATACTGGTTAGATTTGGAGTTGAAGCATAACATGGACTTCATGCACATAGAGAAGAACGTGTGCGAGAATCTTCTCGGATGCATGCTAAACTTAGAAAATAAGAACTACGACACCGATAAGGTGAGGTTTGATTTGATGGACTTGGACATCAAGACCGCTCTCCACTTGAAAAAACAAGGGGATTCGTCGTACAAACCACGAGCATCGTACACTCTAACCCTTGATTAGAGTTAGTGATTTACTACAATCTGTCAAATTCCCAGAGAGGCTTGTTGGGAATTTGAAGAAAAATGTGACTGCTGACGGAAAACTCACAGGTTTGAATTCGCACGATTGCCAAGTGATCTTGCAGAGGTTGTTGGTTGTTGGTATTCGCCCTTTTGTGCCAAAAGAAATACAGCAGACGAGCTTAGAGCTTAGCAACTTTTTCAAGTTGATAAGTTCGAGAACCTTGAGAGTAGAAGATCTTGAAAATGTGCAGAGTCCATCATCGAGATCTTGTGTAAGCTTGAGATGATATTTTCACCTGCTTTTTTCACGATCATGGTTCACGTGGCGACTCATCTACCAGAGGAAGCGTCGTATGGCGGCCCGATGCATATACGGTGAATGTACCCATTTGAGAGATACCTTGGGATGTTAAAACATTCTGTCAAAAATAGAGCTAGACTAGAAGGCTCTATTCCGGAAGTTTATGTTGTAGAAGAAGCTCTAACATTCGTTATAAGGTATCTTGAAGATAAAAAAGTGTCGATGAAGTTCAAGTGCGAAAGCTCTCTGTTTTTCGATTCGAGATGTGTGTGCCTTATGGGATGATTAAGCCGATAGTATTAGATGATGAACAGAAAGAGAATGCGGAGTGGTACATCTATACCAACTATCCTGAAGTGGATCCATATTTGACGTAAGTTATCGTTGAGAATGCGTTTCAATTCATTCTTGTATATATTGCTATTTGATTAATTTTTTTAACAACAGTGAGCATTTGAATCTCTTGAGCGAATCTGGAGTTCGCGATATTGAAGCGGAGCATAGAAAGAGGTTCAAAATTTGGTTTGAAAAGAAGGTAATAACACAATAGCAATGCTTTCTTGATAAACGCATAAGTGCTAATTAATACTTTCTTTCGTAACCAGATTTTTTATATGAAAGCTAGTAGCTCTGACATGTCTGATGGGCTCTATTCGCTTTCTATCGGTCCCCTTCAAGTCACCTATCAATATCCAAGCTGCTTTGTAAACGACGTGAAGTTCATCACTCATCGTCGCGATAATCAACGAATTACTCAAAATAGCGGTGTATGTGTGCTTGTGGATGATTTCACTTACTATGGTCAAATGGAAGACGTCATCGTGGTGAACTATAGACATAACTGTAGTGTTGTATTGTTCAAATGCATTTGGTACGGTGACAAGTACCATGCAAACCGACTAGTGCACACCGAAAAGAGTACTGGAGAAAAGAGTGCTTATACCGCGAAACAGCGGTTTACAGACGAGCCGTACGTACTCACGACTCAAGTGAAACAAGTTTTTTACATCGAAGATCTTGTTAAAGGAGGCGACTAGAAAACCGTCCAGGAATGCAATCATCGAGGGATTTGGGACATTCCTGAAGTTGACTCCTCCAACTCAGCCTCGATCCCATTGACAATAGAATTGTCAAACATCGAGCGTCTGAATCATCGACACAAAACCGATGAAGCTGAGTTAGTGACTATCGTTGACAATGATGAAGAAGACGATTAGGAAAATGAGAGACGGGTCGTTTTTGAGGGAGAAGATGTTGATGTCGATATAGAAGAGGATATTAACATTGATGACGATGAATGAGTAATATCTTTTTAGTATGTTTATTTACTAGTATGTAACCACGGTTTTCCTCCACCATATGTGAGGTTTGTTAATAATAAAATCCGTGGTGCCGTCCACGTTTTTTTTTTAAAAAGAAAACTAATATTTATTTACTAATATTGTTTTCATCTTACAGGATGTCAGATGCAGGTAGAGCAGGTGGAGATGAGTCTCCGCTACACCTTTCAGGAACAAGTGGAGATGAGTCTCCGCTACACCTTTCAGGAGCAGGTGGAGATGAGTCTCCGCTAGAGACACCGGGTTCCCAAGGTCCTAAGAAAACAAGGGGACCAACGGCTGGCTCCACTTCGGTAAAAGCAGCGCATGGGGTACCCGATGCGAAGGTCATTAGGTGGGACCCAATCAACCAGACCTTCTACCAGGATGTAAGGAAAACAAAAAAAAAAAGGTCAGAGTTTTCAACAACCGTGTCGACGCTTTGGTGAAAGTCCATATCCTGGTCACAGTTCGTGATTGGAATGAAGTGACGCCCCAGATGTTGGGCAATATTCTGAGCGCACTTCATTCTGAGTACACTTTCGTGTACAAGGATGATGAGACCGAGGAGCTGCTTCTAGCGAATTGCTTTCATCATCAGATTGACCAAACTATCATTTGCAATGCAAAGCGAATAAGGCGCAACCAAAAGTCTAGATTATCAGGGACGTTCTTAGGCAAATGTTGCGGGCAAATAAATGTCGCTAAGAAAGAAATCCCAAAAGGATAACAGAAAGACGATTGGGAGAAGGTAATAGAGGAGTTCGCAACTGACGATTGGAAGGTAATGTATAATTCAAAAAAATTATGTTATCTTCTATCAAATCGAATTACAACGCAATTTAATATTTGCATAAAAAGTCTGATCGCAACAGGGACAAATCAAAGAACAAGAAAACGAAGTCTACAAAAGGGTTGAATTATTTCTTGGCTCATCGACATTTGAACGTAAGTTTATTCTAATTTTGTAATATTTATTTTGCAATAAATACATTACTCATATTTTGGTAAAAAATGCAGAGTAGGGAAGATGGGACTTTGGCATCAACGTTAGACACATGTGAGAAAAAAACACCAAGATGATCAAGGAAACTGGACGACAGATTGGGCGAAACAAGCATTTGTAAGTTACTTGTGTTAATTACTTAATAATCAATATTTGATAATCTTAATAATTTTTTTAACATATGTTTGAAGGCGCGAATTAGAACTCAAGTCGAGGATATTTAGCGACAAGCAGCGGAGTCAGGCCAAACGTTTGACATAGACCAGGCGAAGCAGTATGCAATGGTTACTGTTCTCGGGCAATGTCAAGATTGATATTTCGGGATAGGTCCCTCGATCCCTCGATCCTCGTATCTATTGGCTCAAGCTCAGGACGAGAGCTTGTCATCAAGTTCGTCATCGAGGCGCATTCCAGATCCAGTGGTTAGCGAGCTACAAGCAGCGTTGGCCGCACAACACGTCATAATGGAAGAGATGAGGCGTGAGCAACGAGCTCAGATGGAGGCCTTTCAGCAACAATTCTTTGCCTACACACAGTAGCATCCGTCTCCCATGCAGACATCCCCCGTGATGCCGCACCTTCGGATGACGCCGCCATCAGCTTCAATGTTGAACGCTCAGACGCTGCCATCAGCTTCAATGCCGAATGCTCAGACGTCGCCATCAGCTTCAATGCCGAATGCCTAGACCCCAGATTCTGTAGAGTTTCAGCGACAGCGTCCGAGCGGCAGCGCACCAGGACGCCAAGGCACACGAGGAAGATCTGGCGGAAGAGTTGGTCGTGCATCGAAGAATTGAAACCCTCCGAGTGAAAAAGGGAAACAAAAGGAATAGGTTGTAATTTTTTTAATTTATTGAACGTAATTTATCAAATTTATATTTGTTAATATTAGAATTTGATCTATATAATTATTATATGAATCAACATATATACATATAATTATTATTATTAAAATTATTTAATTGATTTTAGAAAAAAAAAAATTATAAGCTGATTCTAATATAATCAGCTTCATAATATGCTGATTCTATTAGAATCAGCATTTAATAAATAAAATAAAAAAGCTAAAGAGTTTCACCTGAAACTTTAGCGCCAAATGTATCAGATGCGACTAGTCGCATCTGATACTTTTGTATCCCGCCAAAATAATAGGCGGGAAGGAGTATCAGATGCGATTAGTCGCATCTGATACATTTGGCGCTAAAGTTTCAAGTGCGACTAGTCGCATCTGAAACTCTATATCCCGCCTAAATATATTGTTTTGGAGTAGATTTAGGTGCGACGTTTGGTGCGAAAAGTCGCACCTAAATATGTTGCACCTGATGGTAATGACTTTCAGGTGCGGACTTTCGCACCTAAGAGCATCAGGTGCGGACTTTCGGGTGCGACTTTGTCACACCTAAAGTTGCACTTGAAAGTGTCATCATGTGCGACTTTTATACTTTCAGGTGCGAAAAACGTCGCACTTGATGCTATATTCTGTACTAGTGATTAGTTACGACATCATATTGTATTTAGGAAAGTTCAAGAAAATATTACCAACATGATAATAGTGAAACTTTCTCATATTTTACGCAATTTCATTTGTAAATGATTGTGTTTTAAATCGTATAGAAACAAAAATTATTAGCTTTACCAAAAGGAAACCTGTTTTGTGTGTGTATGTGTGTGCGCGCGCATGCGCATTCTGTGTCTATTGTTTTTGAGTATGTGTGAGTGAATGAATGTGTGTATGTTTGTGTGTGAGTGAGTGTGGGTTGTGAATGTGTGTGTGTGTGTGTTGTGAATGAGCGAGTGATTGTGTGTGTGTGTGTGTGTATGTCGTGAATGAGTGAGTGTGTGTGTGTGTGTGTGTGTGTGTGTGTGTGTGTTCTGCAATATAGTGTTCCAAAATCAAGACTTTGTTATTCTCTCGTAGTCAGGTTTTTTTATGTCGGAGTTGGTAAAAAAAATGTCTAAACGGTCCAAATTAATTATTTGACAATAGTTAGAACATGATTTACAGTTATCAAAATGTTTGACACACAGTTAAGCAGCTTCTCGGGAGCAAGAAGTGGTGGGCTCTGCGGAAACGATGATTTGTATGCGGACTTGGACATGGATGAAGTGGACCTGAATATCGAAAACTACGAAGAGCTATTCGGAATGGCGTTACATAACTCGAAAGCGCTATTCGAGAATGGTGGCATGGATAGCTTGTTTGAAACCACGGACATGTCTGGGGCCAACTCCAATTGTCAGGGTGCCATGGCTGCGGAGGTATAAATAAAAACTCGACTCATTCTATCTTTACCAGTTATTATTTTAAAAATATATGTCTTGTCTTGATTTATAATGGTGGAAATTTCATGTTCTCCATATAAAGAAAAAGAAAAAAAGTATACACCAAAGTACAAATTATCACAAAACGCTTTTTTGAAGTTTTTTAATTTATATCAGGTAAGATTAAGATTTGTATTTCAATCTAACGGATTTGAAGAACAGCATCAACATCCTTGGTTCGGGACTGTTTTAAGATTGGTGTCGCTCACATCCCATTTGCTAATATATTTTATGAAAAACTGTCATGAGTTGGGTTCATTATTAGTGAGATTAAAGTAGAAATACCTTGTAATGTTGTGACTTACCTACTGAAACTGGAATTATGTGTCAACTAACTTATTAGTGTTATTTTGTTGTTATAAAAGACTTTGTTAGCATTACTTCATGTAATCGGTTTGACGTTGCCATCAAATTCTTAAATCTTGACGGTCTTCCTGTCCAGAAAGTCGTTAGACTTGATATCAAATTCACAAAGACGAGGATGTGTCGATCTCGTTGTCGAAGCTGACCAAAGTTAGGTTTTTGCTTAGTCAATGCCATCGCTTCCGAGCTTTGGTTCTTCTTGGAAGATTCCTTGACATGGGACCCTGGGCTGTGGATCTGGTACTCATTTTTTACTATAAATTATTTTTCATTTCAGATTTTTTCAATAATTTTTTTCCCCCTTATAAACAGTAATCTTCCAACTCACTTTAGAATTTGTAGGCACTTTTGAATCTGGACAAAGATTCTAGCACTTGATAAGTTAAATGCGCTTGAAAATAAATTCTTTGAATAAGAAAACAGGATTGAAAATAAATTGTTTGAATAAGAAAACAGTCTTGAGAATTCCTCATTGGCTTGAAGGTTTTTTTTTATATTTCCGCGTGCAACTTTAAGCAAAAAGTATTTCTTTTTAACTTTTTTGACGCCCAAACTGAATCTGATCCTAGTTGTGACTGAAAGAGTGTGTGTGTGATTTGGCTCATGAATTCACAGATTTCGCAGCGACCTCGAGAGGCACGAGAAGCATTACTGGTACGTGAGCACGCACGAGAAGAGGTTAGTTCGATTATGTAGGACTTGCTATGGCCTTCCCTTGTGCTCAATTCTGAACCCGAAGAAGGTTGGTTCAGAAGCCAATCGATCGACTGTCTAAGGAATCGAGGTAATCGATCGACTTTTTTTTTTTTTTTTTTTTTTTTTCGGGGGGGACAAAGTAACTTCTTATTTAGATCTCATAACTAGTATAATACTTGAAAAAATTTCAGATTATAAAATTGATTCTAAAAATATTTCTTTGAAATTGAAACACATAATCAGCTTGTACCATTTTCAACTAGATCTCGAACATGCAAATAACCAAATTTGAAATAAAACTATCCAAAGTCCACCAAACTCGTCCAATAAGCTGATAATATGAAAATAAAATCTGTAAACAAAAACATATTTAGAGAGTTAAGGGAATGAGATAAGAAGAAATTAGTTGAAGATGGAGAATAAGCTTCAAAGGTCTTTAAAAATCAAATAAAAAATAAAATAAAGAATAATCCAAACACAAACGCTAGGAGCTCAAAATTAATCAAAGCTTCGTCTTCTCTTCACAATTCCAAAGCTCAAAACAACTTAAAAAATGTCAAAATATAACAAATTAAGTCGTCACACGATACATATAATCATTCCAGTAGCACATAACCACCAGAATTACTCACACCAATCACGCATTACAACGATACAACACAAAATCCAACACTCTTCTTCCTAATCCAGTACTGATCACCACATGTAGTATATTACATTCACACCAAAATACTAATAAAACAAAGGTTATATCGCACAGAATTAAAATCTCTCATCTAAACCCAAATTACTCAAACCTGGTAGTAAACTTAATTGGCTCGCTCGGAGATGGTCCTCTTAATAGCACAGAGTCGGTCAGAAACACACCAAGCGAAGCTCAGGAAATGGTCTCGAGACAAGTCGTGATTGTATCTGCCCCAGTATTGAGGATGATAGGTGACGTGGTACCAAGCCGAGGCTTTCTTCGCTGACACGTCATCATCTCCGCTCCCGGACTCGTCAAACCACTTGCGAGCCTCTTTGATGAGCGACCTGACCGCGTAATTTGCCGATTCCATATCCCTTTTCTTGTTGTAGTGCCTAGAATATTTAAGAAGGTTCCCGCTCAGCAACTCTGCTTCAGTCTCGATTCCGTAGTAGTCCAAGAGGTTTCCCAACTTGTAGTCGTACTGAGACTTGTGCCTGAAGGCATCGTCCACGTAGTCCTGAAATCCACGCACTTCCATCTCGGGATCGTAACACTCACTCGCCACTTCCCGGGTGAAGGCTTTGAGTGAGCTTGAACGACAATCCTCGATCCCCTTGACCTGTCGGAAGAGCTTCCCAATGACACGCTTGGACTCGTAAGAGCGCTTGTGTTGCTTCTCCATGAAGTCTGGGTATTCTGTGGCTCGAAGCTGGCGTGGGATTTTGGCGGGCAACCCGGTTTTGGGAAAGTCGACGGCGATCGAGAAGAGCTTGGCTAGCTTGATACATTCTTTGCTGTGAGCCATTTTTGGCAGCCTGTCCGCGAAGACTGTGTGCGCGTTTGAGATGATTCCCAAATTGTCGTCCAGTATGTAATCCACAAAGTATTTTTCTACTTCCTATCATCACAACAACAACAAGGGAATCAATTTTAATTTTTTGTTTTCTTCATAATCTAGCAAATGTATATGTTATTTTCACGTTAAGAAAGAATTTCAATTTAGTTTTCAACAAATGGAGATAGACTAGTGTACCTGAATTGTAACATCATGATCAAGTTTTATAGCTTCCGTTGCTGTATAATCCATGGGCTTAGTCTGCTTAGGAGGAATGAGGTCACAATCCCAACACACAAAGTACATATCTCCGTCCAAATCGCTCCCTGAACACTCGTTCGGATGAGGCCTGAAATCGTAACAATAAAATTCTTATATTAGAAAATCAAAACAAGAAGATCAAACGTAACTAAAACAAGTTACTACAAGTTTTAATAAATTTATTGATTACCGTTTTCCTTTCTGCGGAAAAACAATGCAATCCACCATATGGTGCAACTCTGGAACATCAACCGCAGAAAGAACTCGCATGTCCCCCGGATGTAGACAAGGGTTTTTGGCAACCACTACATCTTGTGTGATGATGAAATTCCTGTCTCGGCTATCAGAACACTGCACAAATACCTGTCCGTATTCGAGCGTACCAGTTTCGTCTAGACATCCCATCATGGCTCTTCCGTCTTGGATGTAAATCCTCGTCTTTCCCCGAATCTCCAGCAGCTTAGAGGCGCGCAGAGTATGAAGCATCATCGACAGAAAAGGCTCTTGTTCGGGGCTGTACCCAGATGCGAGCATTTCCTTGAGGATGGTCGTGATCTCCCCCGGGAACATCCGACCGAGCTCTTCTTGTGCCCTCAAAGGATCGCTTAGAATGGCTTCAAGTCGACGCACGGCCTCCTTTTGCTTCCTCTGAAAGACGCGATCCGGGACTCCGAGTGAGGACAGAAGCGTGATGAGCTGGCGGTTGAGGTAGCATGGCTGGTACTTGCTCCAACCAAGTACGTCGAGCTTCCGGTTCTGTGACACGTACTTGCGCATACTTTCTCGCAAAGACAGCTTCATCGACGAATTGGGATCAATCGCCACGACTCCTTTGTATCCGCCGTATCGTATTTGAAACGCCGACGGTGAGAACTTGTGTAGCCCGCACTTTGCCGCCACTTTCTTGGCTACATCTTCCGATATTTTTCCGATCCCGTCGGAAAAGCAATACTTGTTCTTCCCTCTTGTGGTCTCGACATCGTGAATCAAATCCACTTCGTGCTCGTGGACCTCGAGAGTCTCTCTGGAAGAGCCGAAGGACTGTCCGAGCCTAGCCGCGTACTTCGCCACGTTTCTGATGGATCGGAAATCGCCCATCCATTCTCTGATGTCTGCAGCGCTAAGCCCGTCCCTTGAAGCGAACATCCATGTTGAGCTTTCTCGTAACTGGCTCGACGAAAACGCGAGAAACTCAAACTTCTTTTCACCGATTACGACGCCATCTCTTAGAACGGAAAGCAACCTTTCATAAACTCCGGTTCTCCCTTTTCCGTTGGAAGAAGTCAAATCCTTTGAGTGCAGTCTCTCAAAATCCTCGTCGGAAAAAGAAACTCGAAGGAAATTGTCGATGTCGTTCGGGTAGTTTCGAAGAACCCGATTGGAGAGGTTGATCTCGGGGCCACAGAAATACACTTTGGTTGGCGTAATTTGAACCCTGTGAACGTACACCAAACCCTCGTCTAGAGAAATAGTGGGCGTCTCTGGAATCCGCCCACTAAGGCCATAGCTAACATATTGCTTTGAAAGCCATCTCAGTGGTTCGTAGCAGCAATCTTTCAGGTGAGAGAGCTTGTCGAGTGCGGATTCGATGTAGTCAAGCCTAATGGTCGTCGGATCAACTAACTTAAAGAAGTCGAGATCCAGTGCTTCCCTTGGAACACATCCGTGTTGAACCAAGGAGTTCACTTTGAACATGATTTTATAAGGTAGCTTGATTCCTTGGGGCGGAAGCAACGTTGGGACAAGGCCCGAGGGTGAAGGGAAGGAAGACCCTTCTTTGAAGCCGAATGGAGCTTGGTCTTCTTTGTATTGGACAAAGCCATCGCTTACTTCGGGAAGTTGACGATCGCTCGGAATCTCCAAGCATAAGGATGAAGAGTGTCCAATGCTGCTTGAAGGACTGAAATCCACATCCCTCACCCATGTTGTATCGCCAGTTTCTCTCCGGAAAATGCGCACCCCACCATAGAGCTAATAAAAATAAGGAAAAATTAGCCATTTATCACTTAAAAAAAAAAAAATAATAATTACAGTGTCAAATAATTTATTGAAAAATGACACATGCACTTCGTTATTTTCACTCCTTGTAGACAAATTGTGGCTATTTTATAACGTCATTAATTTCAATTGTCTGCTATTTAGTTATAACACCCTTAAAATAACCGTGGTTTATGAATTTTAGTTGCCCTCAAGCTCCTAAATGCTTCTTATTATTTATGATTACAGTCCACATATATGAATTTATTTCAATTTGTTTTAGTAGTACGTACATGATGAAATAATAAGATATATTGTCAAAATACTCATTAGAAATTAAAATAATTTGTTTAAAAATTGTGCTTTTTTTAATAATATGAAGGGAAAGTTTAGAGGGGCCATATATAAAAATTCCAATAAAGTAAACGAAAACAACAAATGCTGATCTTTATAATACTCAAATCGTTTCACTTCAATTTGGTTTTGTGTAATCAAGGTGACCAAATTCGATTTACTTGTTTCTTTGTCGCATGTATTTTAAGTAGAAAGCATTTTCAGTGAAAGCAAAACGTAAAAATACAGTAAGAGAATTCCTTTGAAAAGCAAACCTGGAGGAGAAGAAACTTTGATAGCTGATCCAGAGGACGACGAAGCTCAGACTGCCAAATGTTGTCAAAGCAGAGCTCAAGCTTGTATTCGACAGACTCAAAAGAGAACATGAAGCAGAGAGTTCTCAGTCCCTCTCCGAAACTCACACACACATTCTCTCTCCTCCACAGAACACTGAACTCGTTCTTCGAAACCCGAGACCCGAAGTGCAGCGTCGTGTCATCGATGCTGCTGCAGCCGAGCTTCTTTGCCTTCAGATACGAAGAGCCGTACCAGAGCCCGCTCTCGGCCAATGAGATCACAGCGTTGGCGCTCGCGGCGTCTCTGAATCCGACTCTGGCGTGGGCCCGCGGCGAGGCTTTGCTCTTCCCGACCTCGACTCCGCTCACACTTCCTTCTCCGGTGTGTTCCTCCACAAAGGCCTTCACCGCTTCGGGGGTCTCCACCGATTCAAATCCGTACAACTCAACCGTGTTTTCCATTCTGCAACAAGTCAAATGTGAAATATTGTTTCGTCATCGCGTTCGTGCATACAATACAAATTAAAACATAGAGAGAGAGAGAGAGAGTTTTCTTATTTACCTGAAACTGGAAATAGGAACCTGTAGGAGATCTCAAACACTCTTCAGATACGAATAATCAAAACCTGAAGCACAATACAGAGTAAGAATTGAAGCAAGAGAGACCAAAAGCACTGTGAAATGAGAGACTAACCGACTCACGTAAGACAAATATAACACTGCTTCTTTAAATCACAAACGTGCACTGATGGTCCTGTAAGTGGAATTGAGAATGGTATTTATAGAGCCAGATAGCATGAAGTGAAAGAGAGTGATACTCATATTACCTCTCCTTCTTTAACAAGTATAGACGTTAATTGATTAATTTACAAAGTCACTAACACTAAAGTTCCAATGATTGGTCGCCAAATCAGCAAAGCACTACTATTTATTTATTTATTTTTAATTTCCGAGTGCAAGACTTCTTGTTATAGAAGGCTTTGACTAATTACATGAAGGATTGAAAGAGTTGTTTAAACTGAAACATTTTTGCTATAGAAGAGCTTGGTATAGAAGAGCTTGCTAGGAATAGAAAATATAATAAATTGATGTAGAAGAGCTTGTTATAGAAGAGCTTGCTGGGAATAGAAAATATAATAAATTGATATAGAAGAGCTTGTTTCACTCGGTGGACATGAGAATCTATGCCTTAACTTTAATAGAAAACTTGGTATAGAAGAGCTTGCTAGGAAAGGGAGCTATCAAGTAACACAAAGCTGTCTATATCTTCCCTCTTTTAAATTTTTCTTGCTATCCATTTTTGTTGTAATTGTTATTTGCTTTGAAATTATAAATTGATACTTTTAAACCGTACTTAGATTTTATATGGATGATTACGATCTTGATAAATAAAAAAATGGACCTACAGTAGAGTGTAAACCTATTAAATATAATGAGTTGAATATACATATAAACTAAGGAATAATCTAAAGAAGGTCTTTATTTTTTGGGTTCGTATTTTATTATGTATGCTAAAAGTGAAAAGGTAATGCCCCTTATTACTGAAGTCTTGACTTATAACACAACAATAGAAAGAGATATAGCAAATCTATGATCGAAAGGACATTAGGACTGAGGTCCAACGAATTCTTTAGCCATCCCTTCAAACTTCTATATTGTCCATCCTCCAAACTTTCGTGGAAACAGCTTCCTATTTTTTCCTTTTTATCTTTTGTTCGGAAACACGCTTATTGGTTATCAAGCGAAACTGATAAATTTCAGTTGGTAAAAAAATAGACAAACATATAATAAAAGTATTCAATTTTTTTATTCACTACACTACAAAAATCACTTTTTTTTAATAAAACGTCATTAAAGCTAAATTTTCATCTGTTCGGTACTTTTTATAAAAATAATTCAATTATTCAGTGCGATTCTTCAAAATTTCATAGAATATCCATCCCCCAACCACGTGATCCGCCACATAGTTTAGTACAAGGAGTTACTATTTAAAAAAATCAATATTCAAAAACTCTATTCACCACTGATTTAATCAAATTTTTGAAGTTTAAAGATTGATTCTCTCGGAGAATTTTGTAAATTTTCTACTTATATTATTTAAAGTTTTTAAGTTTATGTTGAGAAGTTGTGTTGATAAGCCAGAATTGTGTTGATAAGCCGTGTTTAGCCAAAATAGACTTCTAGATAGTATCATAGGGTTCCCTAAACCCACTCAATTAAGCCTAATCGCTTTAAACAATATGAATAGAATCCTCAAAATGTTCTAGTCTACCAATCCTTCGACTTCAAATGATCTTGTTGAAACCAGTGATGAAGATATAAATAGTACATAGATAAATATTGTTCAAATAGAAAATCATTTACATAATTTGGAGTATCCCTAAAAGAGATATTAGAGTCATTTATCAAATTGAAACTTTCAATTTTAAACAAGATTATTCAATTAAGCAAACAGAGTATATACTTTTTTATTATTCTGCTTTAAATATTCATAAAAAGAATTATAAATATTTGCATGTAGGCATGGTTCACGTTGCTGTTAAACGGGAGAGGTCATGAACTTTTTCGATTGCAGTAATCTTCATTGCAAATCTTTTACAGAGTGATCTCATAATCTTCCGAACAAGTTTATCATCATAGTGATTCCAAGGGCAAAAGACTCATTGGCGACATCTCGGATGCGGACATTGAATTCAGAGATGGTCTCTTCTTCAAGCATGATGGCTTCAAATTTAGTGGTGAGAAACTGGAGTCTCTGGCTACGCAGTTTGGATGTTCTCTCATGAGCAAATTCGAGAATCTTCCATGCTTCTTGGGCTCTTTTACAAGTATTGATGAGCCTGAAGATGTTCTTGTCAACACCATTGTAGAGGGCATTGAGAGCACAAGAATTGCCCAGAACAACTTCGTCTTTTTCAGCATCTTAGTCCTTCTGATCTTTAAATGACACTACCATTCATGCATCATCTTTGGCAGTGAGAGGAGAACAACCATTGATAATAGCTTTCCAAGTCTTATTGTCAATAGACTTGAGAAAAGCACACACCTAAGCTTTTCATTAGGAATAATTCGTTCCATCAAGCACCGATGGACGATTGTCTAATCCGCCTTCCCTGGTATTAACCATCATAAACAGAAACGGTCAACAACACAAGAAACACACCCTAAGCTTTGGGTGCCTGCTTTGAGTCAAGAGACAAGATGTCACATACAATGTGCAGTCGATGTATGTAACAATCTGTTCCGAATCTAGCCACTTATTGTTCAATGCATAGCAACATCCTTCACAGGATCTAGCTCATCATTAATGATGACGTTTCGCTATCACTAAATAATTTGAGTGAAAGGTTAATCGAAAATTACCTTACCACATGGTTCGATAAATCGATAAATAGATATCAAGGAAAAATGATATTTTCCTTATAAACAGTGTGAAATAGTGGGAGCATCCTCGCAAGGATCCTCGTCACCTTAATACCATCAACAATATCTTTCACTCTATGAAAGATTTGATCACGAAGATCACTATAACTTAAAATGTCATAAACCTAATTTAGTAGATATGCTAGTTAAGTCTTCGACTTAATGGATTAGAAGGGATCTATAAACGATTAATGAATGCGTTTAAGCTTATATAAAGCTTAATGGTACAAAAGGGGTTTGAGCCCTTGATTAGAGACATTGGCAAAAATGATGCTCTTCTGATACCACCAAGCGATTCATTGAGTCTTCCAATTGGAAGTTAAGCTGTCCTTGTGAGTAAAGTTCTGAAAACTTATGACATTGATCAAAGTATTGTAACTACTAAAACCTTCACAAAGGTTGATCCAAGAATGAAATAAACTAAGTACGATTGTACTTAAGAGTTTATTGAATGAAATTGATATTGCAAGAATAATCGACATGTGTAACTCCCTAAACACGTGTCAACGACTGACAAAAGAAAATTGAATGAGTTGGCCGTTTCTATAACCTAAGGTTTTAGAAACAACTAGCTCTTTTCATATTATCTCAAATATACTTATTGGCATAAGGTATATATATATATATATATATAGCTCGACTGACGAGGCTGAAGGCATTGTCATTATAAGGACTAACCATTAGTCCCTTGACAATGCTCAATTTATGAGAAATCTAACAAATGTTTAAAACACGATGATTTCTGGAAATAGTGAGATACTTAGTTATTATAAATATAGTAGAACATTGTGTTGTCAATAATGCCCACAAGAAGATTAGTAGTGTCTATTTATGTACATTTGATGTAATATAGTCTCACGAAGACTCTTGCTTGTAATTGCTTATTCATTAATAAAAAGTTCAAACGTTCATTCATTCTTCCTTGTCTGTTTGAAGCTTTATGAGAAAACATTAGTCTTTAGTCCATAAACAAACTTAACAACTTACGAAGAGACAAATATAGATTTGCATGAACAAACTCTTCATAGTTTGCTTAAAACATTTTATTCGCAATCTAAGGGTCAAAGGACTATTGAACTCAGTACGATTGTTAGGAGAATCTATGATGTCTGGTTTTGGGGCATTGAGAGTTGGAGATTCTATAGTTCTTCTAGGTATCTTCCGAAGGTACTGAATTGACCAGTGCACTTCTAGAGACAAAATAAGAACAAACCATTTAACCTCTTATGTCTCGAAGTCACTACGTATGAATTGCATCGTGCTTAACTCAATCCTGAAATGAGACATGCCATTTCATAGCTTACGTATTCTCATTTGAGAAAGTCAGAGTTCGGACTCACTATGTGATTCCGAACATGGCCTATTGGTGAAGTACTAAGTTGTGAAGATGTCATGAGTAACTTTGTGAAGTTCTCATAGATATGGAATTCATGTATAAGATTGCTGAAATGTAATGTATATCATCTCATGCTTTATTCCTTGGAATGTGAATAAATGAACTGGCCAGTGTCCAAATTGAGTCCTGACTCTTTTGGATGAAACAATGTGACTTGTTAGCTCCTCGTCAATACATTGTTTCTAACTTATTCACAAGCGACAAAGAAGTTGAGGAAATAACAACTAGAAGGGTAAAATTGTAATTTTGTAAATCCCGACTAGCTGATGATATTCATGAAGGGTAAACATTGATAATATTATGTGGATCCACTCATTACAATTAGGTTGAATTCTTGAAAATAAATTTATTTGAACCGAGAGATTTTCAGTGTCAACTCTTTAGTGGAGTCAGTTGACATTAAGCTAAACTTGGAAAAGGTTTGTGAGCTTTTGAGTTCAAGTATTTAGCTCAAGCTTTGTTCATTTGGATCCATGAGGTCACTGTCACGAATCACATCGAGTAGGAATAGTTAAACTAGAAGCTAAGTCAAAACAAGAACGAGACAAGTTTTACGAAAATTGTCAAAAGGGTAAATTTGTCTTTTTGGATATAGCATGAAATGAATGTCAATAAATTTTTTGACATGGTCATATGATGACCTAGATTACTCAGCCATGATGTGTTCATTTGGCCTTGTGGATTAATTTCATTTCATAGAATTCTACTTGAAAATTCTTCATAAGCTTTTCTTATGTTGTCATGAACAAGTAAAGAAAAATCTAGAAAGTCTTTCTAGAAACCTTTTGGCCGTCCAAACCCAAGTGAATGGGAGACTAATTTCGTGCAGCCGTAGTGTGAAAGAGAGATTATTTTGTGCATTAATTTATGAAGATACTTGCCAAAAGAAAAAGAGGAAACAAATTTGCATCTAGATGCATTAGGGAATTCGGCCAAGTAAGGAAGGGAACAAAAGATGAAACAAATCCAATGGCATCTAGATGCACTCTTGGCCGTGTGACTCTAAGGGAAGGAGAGCAATATTTGCTCATGAATATGTGATATTCAATAAAAGAGAAAACAACCTTATTGGAGGTAAAACCTCTCCTATAAATAGAGCCCTCATTCCCTTCATTTCATTCATCCTAAGTTTAAGAGATTGAGAGACTGTCTCTCTAGAACTTGGCCGAACTCCTCTCTCTCTAGTTATTTTTCGTTTTTGTTTTGGCACCTAGGGCCTCATTTGACCTAGTGGTTTTAGCTCTTCGACTTTGAGAGTTGTTCTTGAGTCGTCGTGTTTAAAAGTGCCCACTCACTAATTCCTTTTCTCTCGAGTGATTTAGTTATAGAAACTTTCGTGGTTGCTCGAGTTGCCGAGGAAAGAAGAGAGACGTGCTGCGAGGGGAGACGAACGTTGCAACCTTCCAAAAGCTTCTCAACGTTCAAGCTTCTAAAAAGGTTAGTAAATTTAATATGGTCATAATAGTTTTTATTTACATGTACTTGCTCTTTGTCTAGGTTAGTAAAATCGTTTTACTTGTCAAAAAGAAAATTTTTAAATTCCGCCGCTTACCCGAAGCATTAAACTTTTTCTTAAACCCTAGATCAATTCCAACAAATGGTATTAGAGCTATGATCAAAGATATGCATGTACATGTTTTTAAAATTATGAGTTTGAAAATCGTTTTCAAAAGTTTACTAATTTTGTGACAAGTTAGAATTGTTTTCTTAGATTTTTTTTAATTTATTGCTCATGCCTTTAAATTAAAAATCATGTTGACTTTCTATGAGTTTGGGATGTTTTTAAAACATATTAGAATCAGTTCTAAAAGTTTTTAATTTTTTATATTGAAAAACGTGTTTTAAAGTTTGAGAAAATTTCGGTAAATTTTGTGACTAGTTATCTTGTCTATCTAGTTTCTTTTATTTACTTGAATCGTTTTATGTTTGTTGTTATTTCTTTTATACCATGTTATTACCATGTTAATAAAACACAAATAAAAGCTTTAACAACTTCCTAAAACGTTCCGTTACACTCGATTCTTTTTCGCACTTAAAAAGACCGAACTTTAATTATTTCTGTTTTCTTTGAGTTGGAGTAAAACCCGCCGTAAAAGTGGCATAACTCTCTTCTCAGAAATCAAAATTTAATGATTCTTGAATCAAATTAAAGGTCAGTATGTCCTCTTTCCAATGCCACTGATTTTGGTTAGAATCTTTATGCGAAAAAATCAAATGATTCGTTTGATACATTCGAAAAATTAAACGTTTTATAACCAGTAAACTATAGTTATTGTGAGAACTCACATTTTTTAAAAAGTTCCGTCTAGTTAAACCACGATCAAGAGGACATCGGAGCCGCCAGTTATGACGATTTTACTCCGAGGTGCGCGGCTGTTCCGAAAGTCCAGTTTTTTAGAAATCCGGATTTTCAGCCCCACTACCATGAGTTATAGAACTCTAATGAGAAAATTTTCTTGAGCAAAAATGTTTTTATAAGATTATAAACATAATGTGAAAGATTAAAATGTTTTGATTTTTGAAAGTTTAATTGAAATTGAATTTTTACAAAACTAGTTTGAATTTTGAAAAATCGTTTTCACTTTCAAACTTGAAAATATTTTGTCATCCAAATCAAATAAGTTTTCAAACTGTTTTCAAAACTATATCTATATCATATATGTTCAAAATCTATATGCTCTTGAAAATTTGAGTGGGAGGTCTCCTCATAGACGAGCCGAAAAATAAAAAGATGTGTAATCTCAAACTTCCAAGTGTTCGAGTGAGTTGAAGTTCACACTTCCCTCATGCACTTTCCCGAATAGAAAATAGGAAAAGATCGAGTAAGTACCTTGTGCCTTTATGCACTAACACTGCTCTGAACACGAAGATCTAGGATTCTTTTCTAGTTGTCCGCTCTATCGCTCTATAATTAGGAAATCCGTTTCCGAACTTATAAGAGTCGATGTACCAACTCTAAAAATAAGTGGGAGGGTTATACTTGTTGTTTGTAACCCACGATCCCCAACACTAATAAAAGAAACAATTAACGTGAGACTAAAAGCTGCTCTTGTGGCCTTCTCTTAAATGGGAGTACTCTAAGGCGTTTTTGCTTCGATCATTGCTCAATGAGCTACGTCCGAGAGTGAGACGATGATGACAAGGCCTCCCCTTGGGGGATTTTTTTCAAAGTTGACCTTTTGGACTAAGTGGTTGGTTGCACACTTAGGCTCAATCTCTAGTAATCCTCCCTTGAGGCTCTGCGAAAGGATGTGAGTGATCAAACCAATTTACAAGGTGGCTAGTCAAAATTGGTGTATTGACATCTTGACTTAGCATTAATGATGTGTCATTTACTTATAAATGGATATTTTTTGCGGCCTTCTCTTGAGGGTGTAAATTATCGTTTGGTTTTTAACACCTTTGGATTTTATAAAGTCTTAAACAAACTTAAACCCAAAACGAAAGACTAATCATAAACTCGGTTCAACTTTTACAAGAAATATATCTCTCAACCTTCTCTCAATCATCCTTTCCTCAAACGAAACCAAAAACTACGTTGATTAGAAACATAACCTCGACATAATCCTTACCAAGCACAAATGGGTACTCACCACCCCGTGTCCTCCTCTGACGAATGATGATTCGACTCAAGAGGACAAAGACGCCTTAGCGGCCTGGCTTCGATGTGATGAGATTGCGAGATGCTATATCTTAGCATCAATGAAGAATATGTTGCGACAACAATATCGTGACATCAAGACTACCGCTGACATGCCCTACAATCTCCATGAGACGTTTGGAAGGCAAAGGCGTCAAGCAAGGCTAACAAGCAGTCCGACAATTTATAAACTGTCGCATGAAGGCTGGGACTCCTGTCAGAGATCTTATGATACTGATCATTAGTTATCTGAATGAAATGGAACTCCTAGGAGCTGAGATTGATAGGAAGAATATCATAGATATGATCTAAGAAACTCTCTCTGAATCTCTTGATACCTTCAAGATGAATTACTTCATGAATAAGCTAGAGTACACTGTTACCGAGCTTATGAAGGAGCTTCACACTGTTGAAGGTCTCACTAAGAGTAAGAGGAACTGAGGAGAGGCACATGCTACTGAGCACAAAGCCTCCGCCTCTGGATCTAAGAAGAGACCTTACAAGGCCAAGAAGAAAAACTGTCCAACCTACCTCAAAGCAAAGGAACATAGTATTGTACTAATTACCGAAGCATGCTTAGTAGCTGATAATGTATCAACGTGGATTCTTGACTCCGCTGCTACTAACCATAGTTGTTGTTCCTTAACTGGTTTCAAGAAAACCAAAAGCTTAGAGGAAGGCGACTTCTGTTTCAAATGGGGTGATGGGAGCCTGGTGTCTGCGAAGGCTGTGGGATCCGTGACGCTGTCTTTTGAAGTCAGCACTTTAAACTTGAATAATGTTTATTTTGTTCCTACCTTTGGGAAGAACTAAATATCCGTTGCTCATCTTCTTGAGCAAGATTATTGTTTAAAGTTCATTAAGAATGGAATTCGTATTTCGTTTCCTGATAATTCTTTTGTCACTGATGCATGTATGAAGAATGCTCTTTTTTACATCTATCTCACTCAACCTTCTCTATTAGACACCGAAATAGATAACGATCTAATTAGGGAGCCAAAGAGGATCAAACTTTATGAATCCTCCGATCTAATAAAATCAACATATCTCTGGCACTTAAGACTTGGTCATATCAGTCTAGACAGGATTAAGAGACTTGTGAGGGATGGTCCACTCCAAGCCTCTGCAATAGGTTCACTACCTACTTGTGAATCCTGCATAGAAGGAAAAATGACTGAGCGACCTTTCTCAGATAAGGTTCGAAGAGCCACTGAGTTGTTGGAACTAGTACATTCTGATGTATGTGGTCCGCTCAGCCAACATGCACGTGGAGGATACGAATACTTCGTTACCTTCACCGATGATTACTCGCGATATGGTTTTGTCTATTTGCTCAAACACAAATTCCAAGACCTTTAACGTATTTAAGGTCTTTAGGGCTTTAGTGGAAAAGCAAACTGGCAAAGTGATTAAAACCCTTCGATCTGATCGAGGTGGTGAGTATATGTCTGGAGAGTTTGATGACTTTCTTAAAGAAGAAGGTATCGCTTCTCAGCTTACCGCACCTGGCACACCTCAACAAAACGGAGTGTCAGAGAGAAGAAATCGAACTCTTATGGAGATTGTTAGATCAATGATGAGTTACTAATCACTCCCTCTTTCCTTTTGGGGATATGCCCTCGAAACAGCCGCTTACATTCTGAACCAAGTTCCGTCCAAAACGGTTCTTGGTACTCCTTATGAAAGATGGACTGGCCGTAAAGTAAGTTTGGGCCACATCCGAATTTGGGGTTGCCCCACACATGTGCTAAGGCAAAAGACTAGCAAGTTGGCTAGCAGGTCAGAATTGTGCCTGTTTATGGGATATCCAAAGGAAACGAAAGGTTTCATTTTCTATAGTCCCGAGGAAGAGAAGACTTTCGTTAGCACGAATGCTCGTTTTCTTAAGGAGGACTTTATGAAAGATATAAAACCTAGAAGCAAAATTGTGCTTGAAGAAAAGTTGGGTGAGGAAGCTTCTACCTCATCTGTAAGAACTGTTCTTACCCCAACTGAAACATAATCTAACTCTTCAGAATCTCGTCAAGTAGTACTTCGACGTAATGGGAAGGCTTCTCAAAAGCCTGACAGGTACATGTCTTATGGAGATACTCTCGTAGCCATCTCCGACATGGATGACCCTGTTTCCTATAGCCAAGCGATGGCTTGTTCTGAATCAAACCTTTGGCTTGATGCCATGAAAGTTGAAATGCACTCGATGTATGTCAACAAAGTCTAGAAACTTGTAGACCTTCCTGAAGGGAATAAACCCGTAGTGTAAGTGGATATACAAGAAGAAAATGGGTCCGTATGGGAACGTCGAGACGTTCAAAGCACGACTTGTGGTAAAAGTTTATACCCAACAAGAAGGGATTGACTATGAAGAAACCTTCTCGCCAGGCGCATGCTTAAATCCATCCGCATACTTCTATCCATAGTTGCAGCTCTCGACTATGAGATCTGGCAAATGGATGTCAAGACCGCCTTCCTGAATGGCAATCTTGACGACCGCATTTATATGGCTCAACCAGGCGGTTTCGTAGATAAAGCTCAAGAGACCAAGGTTTGTGAGTTGTTTAAGTCAATTTATGGATTAAAGCAAGCATCTAGGTCATGGAATATTTGATTCGATGAAACTGTGAAAAGCTTTGGCTTTGAACAGTCGATAGATGGGCCTTGTGTTTACAAGCTAATACACGAAGGCAAATTTGTGTTTCTGGTACTGTATGTCAAGGATATATTACTCATAGGTAATGATGTGGGTAAGTTATCTGAGGTTAAGGTCTGGTAAGCAAAGCAATTCGATATGAAGGATCTAGGAGAAGCCGCGTACATTCTGGGGATCCAAATCTTTCGAGATAGGAAGAACTGGACTATGTCGCTCTCTCAAGCATCTTATATTGATAAGGTGATGGATCGCTTCTCGATGCAAGACTCCAAGAAGGGCCAAACTCCCTTTAGGCATGGAGTCTCACTCTCTAAGGACCAGTCTCCCAAGACTGCACAAGAGATTGAAGATATGAGAAAAATTCCTTACGCCTCTGCCGTAGGAAGCCTCATGTATGCTATGCTTTGTACTAGACCTGAAATCTATTTCGCCGTTGGCGTAGTTAGCCATTTTCAATCCAACCCTGGATTGCTGTTAAGCATGTTCTTAAATATCTTCAAAGAACTAAGAACTTGATGCTTACATACTCAGGTACTGATCTGACTATGACGGGATATACCGACTCTGATTTTCAAGCGGATAAGGATTCCAGGAAATCCACTTCGGGATCTGTGTTCATCCTTAATGGTGGAGCTATTGTGTGGAGGAGTATTAAGCAATCTTGCATTGCTTACTCCACAATAGAAGCAGAATATGTGGCTGCTTGTGAAGCATCCAAAGAGGCTGTATGGCTTAGAAAATTCCTTAAGTATTTGGAAGTGGTTCCAAACGTCGACGAGCCCATGACCCTTTATTGTGATAATAGTGGGGTTGTCGCTAACTCAAAGGAACCTCGAAGCCATAAGCGCTCTAAACATACTAAGAAGAAATACCATTTGATTCGGGAGATCTCGCAGCGCGGAGACGTTGAGGTGAAGTAGATCTCTAGCAGATCTATTCACCTAGGACCTAGCGAACAAGGTCTTCGACCAACTTTGAGAGTGATTAGGCATGTAGGACTACTCACATCTTGTCAATGGTGCCCACAAGAAGAGTGGTAGTGTCTATTTATGTACATTTGATGTAATATAGTCTCACGAAGACTCTTGGTTGTAATTGCTTATTCAATAATAAAAAGTTGAAACGTTCATTCATTATTCCTTGTCTGTTTGAAGCTTTATGATAAAACATTAGTCTTTAGTCCATAAACAAACTTAACAACTTACGAAGAGACAAATGTAGATTTGCATGAACAAACTCTTCGTAGTTTGCTTAAAACGTTTTATTCGTAATCTAAGGGTCAAAGGACTATTGACCTCAGTATGATTGTTAGGAGAATCTATGATGTCTGGTTATGGGGCATTGAGAGTTTGAGACTCTATAGTTCTTCTAGGTATTGTCCGAAGGTACTGAATTGACAGTGCACTTATAGAGACAAAATAAGAACAAACCATTTAACCTCTTATGTCTCGAAGTCACTATGTATGAATTGCATCATGCTTACCGTAATCCTGAAATGAGACATGCCATTTCACAACTTACGTATTCTCATTTGAGAAAGTCAGAGTTCGGACTCACTATGTGATTCCGAACATGGCCTATTGGTGAAGTACTAAGTTGTGAAGATGTCATGAGTAACATTGTGAAGTTCTCATAGATATGGAATTCATGTACAAGATTGCTGAAATGCAATGTATATCACATCATGCTTTGTTCCTTGGAATGTGAATAAATGAACTGGCCAGTGTCCAAATTGAGTCCTGACTCTTTTGGATGAAACAATGTGACTTGTTAGCTCCTCGTCAATACATTGTTTCTAACTTATTCACAAGCGACAAAGAAGTTGAGGAAATAACAACTAGAAGGGTAAAACTGTAATTTTGTAAATCCCGACTAGCTGATGATATTCATGAAGGGTAAACATTGATAATATTATGTGGATCCACTCATTACAATTACGTTGAATTCTTGAAAATAAATTCATTTGAACCGAGAGATTTTCAGTGTCAACTCTTTAGTGGAGTCAGTTGACATTAAGCTAAACTTGGAAAAGGTTTGTGAGCTTTTGAGTCCAAGTATTTAGCTCAAACTTTGTTCATTTGGATCCATGAGGTCAGTGTCACGAATCACATCGAGTAGGAATAGTTAAACTAGAAGCTAAGTCAAAACAAGAACGAGACAAGTTTTACGAAAATTGTCAAAAGGGTAAATTTGTCTTTTTGGACATAGCATGAAATAAATGTCAATAAATTTTTTTGACATGGTCATATGATGACCTAGATCACTCGGCCATGATGTGTCATTTGTCCTTGTGGATTAATTTCATTTCCTAGACTTTTACTTGAAAATTCTTAATGGGCTTTTCTTATGTTGTCATGAACAAGTAAAGAAAAATCTAGAAAGACTTTCTAGAAGCCTTTTGGCCGTCCGAACCCAAGAGAATGGGAGACTAATTTCGTGCAGCCCTAGTGTGAAAGAGAGATTATTTTGTGCATCAATGTATGAAGATACTTGCCAAAAGAAAAAAGGAAACAAATTTGCATCTAGATGCATTAGGGAATTCGGCCAAGTAAGGAAGGAAACAAAAGAGGAAACAAATCCAAGTGCTTCTAGAAGCACTCTTGGCCGTGTGACTCTAAGGGAAGGAGAGCAATATTTGCTCATGAATATGTGATATTCAATAAAAGAGGAAACTACCTTATTGAAGGTAAAACCTCTCCTATAAATAGAGCCCTCATTCCCTTCATTTCATTCATCCTAAGTTTAAGAGATTGAGAGACTCTCTCTCTAGAACTTGGCCAAACTCCTCTCTCTCTCTAGTTATTTTTCGTTTTTGTTTTGGCACCTAGGTCCTCATTTGACCTAGTGGTTTTAGCTCTTCGACTTTGAGACTTATTCTCGAGTCGTCGTGTTTAAAAGTGCCCACTCACTAATTCCTCTCGAGTGATTTAATCATAGAAACTTTCGTGGTTGCTCGAGTTGCCGAGGAAAAAAGAGAGACGTGCTGCGAGGGGAGACGAACGTTGGAACCTTCCAAAAGCTTCTCAACGTTCAAGCTTCTAAAAAGGTTAGTAAATTTAATATGCTCATAATAGTTTTTATTTACGTGTACTTGCTCTTTGTCTAGGTTAGTAAAATCGTTTTACTTGTCAAAAAGAAAATTTTTAAATTCCGCCGCTTACCCGAAGCATTAAACTTTTTCTTAAACCCTAGATCAATTCCAACACATTGAGTCCTGTGTATGAACATGACCAATAAGGATCAACTATGTGGTAAACAAGTAATGGAAATAAGTCAATAAAAGTTCTTAAAAATATGTTCAATGATATCACACTATGGTTAGTGGTGATGAGATTGAAACATGCTATGGTGCAACTAGTGATGGTGTCAAATGGATGTAGACCTGTGATATGGAACTTATTATCAAGAAGATAAAAAGTCTGGTGTATGATCTAACTATATGCAAAGTGTTAATGTGTTCTATAGTAGATTGATTTTCTAATGACCGACTTGACTTGACCTTATAAAGGTAAGTCAAGGATCACTTGGAAAATAGCATGAACTAAAGAATGTTAAAACGAGAAATGCGTTGATGAGGCAAAATAGATCAAGGTGAGACTCCATACGATGGGTGGTCAGACTTCTAGCTATCTGTTTGACATGGCTAAGAATAAAATGATTAAAAGGAAATGCCCAATCATATCTGTTAAAGTGGGAGATTGTTAGGAATTCTTGTCCACGGGAGATAATAAATAAATGATTACTAAATAGAATAATGGTATACTTTATCAGCATCATATGATTAGTGGATTGAGGTCTGAATATCGGAATCAATAGCAACTATCATCCATAGCCTCCCTATTAAACTGGGTCACGTGCTAGGCACCTGAGTTCGGGCGGTGTTGCTAAAACATGGTCGATGACTGATACATGCTTGTACAGTTGTATCTAAAGTCATATACGCGGAAACTAGTGAAAGGTGATCACGATGTGTGAGCATTCTACACTTGTGGTAAGTATACGACCCGGACAGACTTTGGTTGTAGATGTGTCGTTTAAGTACCGTTACGACACACTAACCGAGGTCGCTATGTTGGTCACATTGAGACTTGATCTAAATCTTGAAGTGATCATGGACACTGCATCATGTTACTGAACTCTTGACTCATTCACTAAAAGGCTACTATCATGCTAATCATAGCTTATGTCTTGAGAGTTTCGGAGCATGATTCGAGTTGTAAGTGGTTGACAGATACGGAATCCAGCCTTCTTGAAAGAAGGTCAATGTTCACTCACCTAAGGGTTGATTCCAGAACCGATAGATTACCGGCACTTCCGAAGTATGTACGTTCGGAAGAATCTGTCGCTGGGGAAGCATTAATGCTTAGGGTATCAAGAAAAGTATAACGGATTAATTGACATTTCTCGATACGGGTTGAACTTGAAGGATCTTGATCATGTACTGACTAGATCAGTGGACACTCGTCACGATGAGTAAATATAATTATAGTATAAAGGAGTGTTTAGTCTTGGCTAGGGTTGTTCATCAAAACCGCCAAACCGAACAACCCGATCATCCAAACGAAACCGCACTCTTTTTTAAACCGCCCCATTAAAATCCGATGAAGTTTGGGTTGTAACCAACCCAAACCGCAATTGTTTTGGGTTGGTTTTGTTTTTTATAGTCGTAAAATTGGATTGAACCAAACCAACCCGATAGTGTTAATTCTTTAATTTTTTTAAGAGTGCAAATATTTTATATGTACTATTGTTAAATAATATCTCTAATAATATTATAATTAAATAAAAAATACTCAGTATTATACTTTATTATATGTGATTACATGAAAATTGGATAGTTAAAAATATGAGTAAATTTTATTTTAATGTAAATTTTCTAAGGATAAGTAAAATTTTGATTTTATTTGACAAAACTTTTTTAGATCTAATATACGTATATGATTTTCATTCGAGTTATAAAGTCAGTTCTCGATAATTATAATCCGAAAAAACCAACCCAAACCAACCCGATTATTTTCGGGTTGGTTTGGTTTGGTTTTACATTTCAATCAGATTGGTTTGAATTTTAAAACTAAAAAATTAATTGTAGCGGTTCGGGTTTATAGCTCATGAAAAAACCGACTAACCCAACCCAATTATACCTCTAGTCTTGGCATATCTGGGTGGAGTCTGACCAAGATTAGACGAATTGATGTGGAAAAGAGAAATGACTTTTTCGTCTTTTCATCGGATTTATTAAGCTTCTATTACTGGGTCCATAGTCCCCAATTCCGCTTCGATAAGACGAATAAAGAACCACTAATAATAATGTGTTTCATTATTATAATCTCACAAGTTGTAATTGTGATTGATAGCATCAATTCTGAAATATAGGTATTTGCATATCTAATTATTTATGGGAAAATATCAAGAGTATCCCTCGTGTTTAATCGAAATGCGAGATTTATTCATTCGATTTCTAGAAATATCATACATATATCTTCAATTTAATATAAATGACATATATCTCCCCTAAAAAAATGTTATATTACAAATATCACCATTTTTCGTTTATTTTTTACAAAAAATTAATTTGAACTCCCAAAAATACCCTTAATGAAATATTTTTTTTTTGTATTCTATATACAAAAAAATTAATTTAAAAAATTTCTTTCTAAAAAGTTAGCATGTTTGGTAAGCAACTCAAAAACTGTTTTTTAGTTTTTGAGTTGAAAAAATTGAAAACAAAAATTGAAAACATGTTTGGTAAAGTGTTTTCGGAAAAAATTTTCAAAAAATTTTGAAGTTGTTTGGAAAAAAGTAAAGAAAACTGAAAACAAATAAAAGGTGTTTTTGAAAAAAAAATTCTTCTCTTCTCTCCTCTTTCTCCTCATCTTCTCTTTTCATTCTTTCAAAAACAAAAATGAAAACTATACCAAACACTTTTTTCAGTTTTTTCACTTTCTCAAAAACAAAAATGAAAACTGTACCAAACAACTTTTTGAAAACAACTACAAAACAGTTTTTCAATACAACTACAAAAATTAGAAAACAGAAAACAAAAAACTTTTTGAGTTAACTACCGGGTATTCTTTAATTCTATTAAGGGTATTTTGGGGAGTTCAAATTACTTTTTTTGTAAAAAATAAACGAAAAACGTGATATTTGTAATATACCGTTTTTAGGGGAGGTATATGTCATTTATATTAAACTGAAGAGATATATCTAATATTTCTAGAAATAAATGGGATAAATATCGCATTTTTATTAAACACGAGGGATACTCTTGATATTTTCCCAAAAATAAAAAACTCTCTTTATAAAAAAATCCTTAACTTTTTATAAACAAATTTTTAATTTAATTTTTTTTGTATATAAAATAGAAAATGAAAAATTATTTCATTAAAGATATTTTGGGGAGTTCAATTTTTTTTTTTTTTTTTTTTTGTAAAAAATAAGCGAAAAGAATGATATTTGTAATATAACATTTTTTAGGAGATGTATATGTCATTTATATTAAACTGAAGTGATATGTCTGATATTTCTAAAAATCGAAGGGATAAATCTCGCAATTCGATTAGACACAGGGGATACTGTTGATATTTTCCCAATATTTATTTATGGTAGTATTAATTATTTATTGTTTGATCAAGTAAATAATTAATCAATTACTTATTTGTTTATTGCTGGACCAAGTAAATAATTGAGCCTTGAGCAATTGGACCTTGCACAAAATGAGGATGTCGAATTTTAGGGTTATGAGCACAAGGATTTGTGCCAAACCCACATGGCTATGTGTCTTAAATTTCATTCCTCATATATCGGTAGTTACTAATATTTTTTCCTTAGTTGTTTAAATAGAGGAGAGAGAAAAATATTTAAAAGAAAATAAAATATTATCCTTTATTTTTTCTCATGAATATTTAGAGAGAATAATATTTAAAAGGAAATAAGATATTGTCCTTTATTCTCTCTCGTGAATATTAGAACAGAATAATATATAAAAGGAAAAAAATTATTGTCATTTATTCTCTCTAATTTTGAGATAATAATATTTAAAAGGAAATAAGATATTTCCTTTATTATCTAGCTTCCATCTTTTTTTCGAAGTCTCATCACGCCATTCTTAATATCTTCAAGTATGCGAGATAAGTTTTTACGTTGCCCTATCTTCTTCTTAAATTTAAGACAAATAGACAACCATTTCCTATACAATAAGGAATTCATGAATTCAATCAAGAGACTCCCATTAAGCTGCATTAGAGATCATTAGAGATTAGAAAGCATTGACTTGCCTATGAGGAATCATTCAATAATGAGTTCATGACTATGACTTAATGTTGTTCCACTCAATGGGAGAAATACCGAGAAGGGGCAAAAAAAACTATAAGTAGATACATAATTTATACTGTGATCATAATTTCAGACCAACAAGTTGCTTGATGTCATTAATAGCTCTCAAATACTCATTCATATATAACTACATATAACTTAACTGATATGAATTCGATGGCATCAATAATAAAGATAGCAGTATCTACGCTTTGATACCTCTCGTATCCTCTCTCTTCGATTAGCGCCTCTCGTACAAACCTCGTATGAGGAATTGAGCGGATTGATTCAATGAGATTGAGCCTAGACTCATACTTTCAGAGAGGTATCAGAGAGAGAGAGGGACCATACTATCATAGAGGACTGTATGCTATCGATCATGAGATACTCCATTACTCGCATACTATGTACAAATTAAAATCCTTATTTTTGTAAAATAAGTAAATTAGAAATGATTTTGTAAGTCGGTGTCCTATCTCTATGAGGAGGAGTATTATAAGATTAAATCCTTCTAGTTTTAATGCTTTTCGGGAAAGTATAAATACTCGTCTTGTAGTATAGTCGTCGTCATTTATTTATTAGATTTCTCTTTCTACTATCAAGAAAGGTTATAACGAGAGTTCACGCTGCTGTTCAATCCTGTTTACAGAATCAACAAACTCAGAAATCAATCAGACGCAAGTGAAACACCAGATGTCGTCGTTGACGTTATCAGATTTTAATGTTTGATCGAAAGATAGGTATCAATGGAAGATGCTCCATGACCTGAGGTAGAGGAATCGGATTCAGAGAAATTCTCTCACTGGATTGAACAAATTGATTCATTAGATGGAGCTTAGACGCGAGGGAATGCACCGTACAAGAAGTATTGTATTCATGTTAGTTCGAGTTTATTGCTAGTTCTTGTTTCTATATGAGCATTTCCCCATCTATTGACATTAATACCTTTAAGACCCCGTACTAAGGTAGATAAACACTGTTCTATTTGTTTAATAGATAATCTTCTGTAATAACTCAGTTTCTTTTATGCCATAAGACAGCTCTATTTCTATCATCAATTATGTTATAAACTTGATCCTGACCGGTTCTATGTGCGTATTAATACTCCGCTCAATCATGAATTCACTGTTTGTTGATAGATATGAAAAAGTGGATAAATAACCTCTTAGACTAGCTAACTCATCTTATTGATAACAGCCATTTTAACTCAAACAACATTGTCTTATAACTCTAACTCATCTTCCAGACCCGGTTCTATATGCGTGTTGCTAACTGCAAGAATCTGCCCCGTACTACGGCCGGCAGATGCAATGCTGGTTTAGTTCTTGTTATCGTTAATACTATAGTTCATATTATCATGAATAAACTTGTCCAATGAACACTTTTTTTTAGATATGAACCGGTATCTATATGCGTGTTGCTAAGACCTATCTATCCGTACCCATGTGTCTTTATTTACTGGTTTTACCTTCATTCGTTAATTTGGTAAAGTAGCTTGTGTTATACAACTTTTCAGTAACATCATAATAAATACAAAAAATTGGCAACATAAGCCTTATAAACCATGGCAATTGCGTTTTAGCCAACATTTGGTTAATTATTTGTAAATAGCCAATACGCCTACGTGGCATGATATTAACTGCATTTTTTTTTACTCATTTGCCCTTATTAATTATCGGCCTGCATTATATTTGAGGCAGTTTTTTTTTTTAAATTTAAAAATAAACTAAATGGGAAAGTAGTTATATTTTGTACCATTAAAATCGGCATTAATGGTTATGACGCTGTATTTTTTTAATTTCGGATTAAATTGCTTCAGTCAAGTTTGTTTCTATTTTAGTGGCTATTAATTATGGAATATAATCAGTAAATATTTTCTTTTATTTACTGAATATTAGGTGATTCAAATCAGCGAATCATCCTCGATTTTTGAATTTTTTGCCCGCCAAAACAGTTTGATTATTAGCATGTTTCTGCATTAAAAAATTCTAAAAACTACACTTATTTTTGCTCATTGAATCTAGTAAGGATCTCTGTTCGCATAATTTTTCACGTTATCTGATGTTAATTGATTTGTCAGCTTATTTACAATACAAATAAACTGTAAATAAGTTTTGTATTTACTGTCTATTAACAGGATTCCAGTAAATACCGTGTATTTTACTCACAAATTTGATTGTTAGAAGCAAAAACAGACTTTTCTGCAGATTGTAAATGAACCAGTATATTTAACATGACATCAATTTACATATAAATGAATCAATTTACAATTTATAATTTACATGACTCTTATTTACAACTCAAACACGCACAAAAAAAAAAAAAAATTCTTATTGGATCTAAAAACCAGAGCGTTCATCCATTTTTTCCAATCTTTTATTTCTCCGAATCGTAGTGGAAACCCCCAAATCAATCTTCAAACCAGGGTTGGTGCTGGTGGCCGCGCGCAGAAGAGAAGAAGGAGAAGAAGATGGCGGTGCTCGGTCTCAGCGGGATGGCGCGCGCGAGGAAGAGAAGCTCGGGCTTGGGCTGGTGCTGGTGGCCGCGCGCAGAAGAGAAGAAGGAGAAGAAGACGATGTTTGACATTTCTGTTTGTGTGAGAGAGAAAATAGCGTGAGAGAGAGAAGATTGTGTGAATCAATGGTATTAATTACGGATCTTTATGATGTTCATCAATAACCGCTGTAATTATTATCATAATATATTGATTTATATGAATTTATTTCTGTAATGTAGTGGGCGGGAACAGATTAGGGGTTTTTGGTATTTTTACAACGTGTAAATAAATTGGGCTGACTATCAACCCGAAATTAACAGAATGTTGGCCAAATCCAAATCTATCTAAATAAGGGAGGCTATTTAGCTATATAACCCTAATAAATATTACATAAAATATGAGATACAAATTTTCAATATTGTTTAATAAAACACTAGCATAATTGGAGTTATAAATTAAAAATGGTCGCATATTATTTACGAGTTTAATTTATTGAGCTTAATTCTGACAATGATTCATAGCCTTCTAATCCATTGTTAATTTGGATCTTATGCTCTTTATTTTTTGTTAATAATCTTTTTGTTTAGTGAAAATTTCGCCTCTAACCTTAATTCATGGGTTGGGATTATCTCAAGGAAATTTATAGAGTAGGGCCAATTGTCATTAAATTGAAATATTAGGATAATATAGATGTGCAAAAAAAAAAAAAAGTTAAGCAACCATTTACTCCGTGATATATGTGGTTTAAATTGTCATGTACGGTGGAACCTAGCTTGACTGGTGGTAGTTCCACACAAGTTTCAAATTTTAAATGGAGGTCGTAAGTTCAATTGGCACCGCTATGAAGAAAATGATAAAAACAAAATAATAATAATAATAATAATAATAAAATCTGAATTTGAGTGTTGAGTATTTGCATATAAAGATCAACTGGAGCTGTAAGATTAAGGTGGTCTAAACAATAAGTTGATGGATTAAGTCTAACTGTATCTGTTTGGAACATCGGATACATTACAAAAAAAAAAAAAAATTAAAAGAATAAGAGGTTGATGATTGTTTTTCCGTCTGAATAGCGAGTCAGAGATTGTTGCTGAGATGCGAAGATGAGATAGGCATCGCCTTACGGCACAATGGGCAGAGGTGACTGGTCTTCAACCACCGAACTATGCAATCTCTGTGATAATAATGCTCGCACGGCATCTTTACGACCGTACGATGGCGATCACAACCATCTTCTGAATCGTCGTTGAAGCTGTCCCTACAAATACAGCACATTCCCAGATCGCGCTCTTCGCTGTTGTCCATCTCTTGAAGACCTTCAAAGGCCGCGTTGTTGCTGTCCCTCCGAGCCGTGGCTGAAGCCAAGGCCTGGTTCACGGTGCGTGCTGCCGAATAGCGGGCCTCTCTGGGGAAAGAGGTTTGAGCTGCGACGATTAAGTGGACACTCAGCGTCTCGGCATTCGCTGCCTCCGCCGAGATCCACGTGGACGCCTTCGAAAGTAGCAACGCCAACGACTCCACCAGCGCCGGCGGCGGCCCTGCCACTCCGATGTCGGTCAGGACTCTTCGGACGATCTCGTCGCCGCCGTCGAAGAACTCCTTCCCCGACACCACGCGCGGCGGCGCTGAGATCCGGCGGCCGTGTGCCGAGGCTTCGTGATATCTTCCGGTGAGGCTGACAGTTAGGTTTTGGGCTCCGCCGGAGGTTCCCGTTGTTGTTTGGAGTTTAATGACGCAACCGTAGCCTTCAGTTGACAACGTGAACGACGGCATCCTGTGTTTCACTTGCGTCTGATTGATTTCGGAGTTCGTTGATTCTGTAAACGGGATTGAGCAGCAGCGTAAGCTCTCGTTATAACCTTTCTTGAAAATAGAAATCTAATAACGACGACTATACTAAAAGACGAGTATTTATACTTTCCCGAAAAGCATTAAAACTAGTAGGATTCAATATTATACTACTACTCCTAACAGAAATAGGACACCGACTTACAGAATCATTTTTAATTTACTTATTTTACAATAATCATTTTTATTTTTTTTATAAATAATTTAGAGCAGTTTATAAAGAATAATAATCAAACAAACCAACCCATTAAAATAGCCAATATTTTAAAAATCTTTATAAAATAGGCAATTTGAATATGAGATTTGTATATAATTAGTCTCTTTCCGGAAATGAATTATAATTATAGCCAAACATTCATTTAATTCACAAAATAGTCAATTTATATTATCTTCTCAAATTACCCTTTTGACCATCCGAGATCGAGATCATCCGTTTTTTTTTTTCTTTCTTTAAAATTCATAGAAAATCATAAACTGATTTGGAATTGTCGTTTTTTATGTGTCGTTTAGCTTAATTTGTCTAGGAATTTGACTTAGTTCTCTCCATTTCTACACACATATATTTTGTTCCACCGTTAATCCATATATTTTTTCCATTATACATCAATTACAATTAATAACGTCTTTTACAGTTGAGTTTAATGATGATTATGTTACGCCCCCAAAATTGTGACTCGTGGCGATCCTCATCTAGATTTTGTCCTGCACATGAGCGATTGCTTTTCGCCTCACCAAAAGCGGATCGCCTCCTATGTATTCTATGATCCCAGCGGTTCTTCTTTAGTGATCCTAGGTTTGAGTTCATCCATACTATATGCGTAGAGGAAGGCTTGGGAACAATGTGTTCTCATCCTGAAATTAGACATGGCAAGCATTATGATCAGGTTAAAAAAGATTTCTTTTAGTCATATTATATGAGGATCAAATTTTCAGCATTGTTATTATTGGGGGATTTGGACACATTCGTCGTCTCAATGTTTTTTTTACCAAAATCAACCAAACTATAATTTTGGACACTTCTATTAGCATGTCAAATGTGCACTGTTCATCTTACCATTTAAATTCAATTTCTTCTCATGTTTTTCCTTTTTTCCCATTTCTCTCACTTTGTCTCGATTCTCTTTCTATCATATCTACCTCAGCGGACCATCGACGCACCTCAACTTCTCCAACCTCCTCGACCCTGCCGCCTGCGACACCTCCCCCACTTTTTAAGATGTTTTCATATGAAAATGGATTCTTTTATTTTTGTATTGGATGAAATGTTTTTTTAGCTCGTATCAATTTTATGTTATTGTAGACATGTATTACAATTTTATGTTAATGTCGCCATGTATTACAATTTTATAAAAAATTTAGACGTACATGTCTAATATTTTTTTGTAGTTGTAGACATGTGTGTCCACAAATAAAAGATTTATAAACATGTATACCTATAATTTCTGTATTTGTAGACATGTATGTCTACAATTTCGATAAATAAATTTTTGTAATTGTAGACGTATTTGCCTACAATTTCGATAAATATATTTTTGTAATTGTAGACATGTATATCTATAATATTTATAGTTATATATATATATCTATGAAAAATACTTTGTATATACTGAACAAATACCAACAAAGCTAGGCTAAGTGACCAACAAAGCAATAACTCAGAAAAAAAACAATGAATGTAATCACCAAGGAATGCAATGACAGTAATAGACTCCTGAACTTAAGAGATATGAATAATGAACTTAAGAGCCAATACTTACCTCTGCATTTCATTTCACTTTCATGTATTAAAAAAATAACAAAAAAAAAAAAAAAAACAAACAAACAAGTACTAGTCTTAATAGTCCATGCCAAAAATATTGAATCGATCAACATCCACCGAGGGAAGGAAAAAAAACAGCCTTGAAATAAAGGCGGGCCCAACCAATCCAGAGAAGATCCGTATTCAATGACGAGACTTAAGAAGGATCTTTTGGGCATGACCCATCTTTGAAAGGAAAAGTGCGTGAAGAACTCTTTGAAAGAGCATCTTAATTACTGGCATTACGTGACACATTATAGAATCGGTCATAATCATAATGATAGAAGAGATTTTGACCGCGAGATCCAGGATAGATTAATTTGCAAGCATTTTATAAATATCGACATGTATAGCTAAAAAATCCATAAAAAATTCTCTTATTGATCCCATCTTTATGGTCGATCAGTCTCTCCATAGTTAAGCTCGATATTCTTAATAATATGCAAATATCATTTACTTTAAATTTTATTCTCCTAGAAGTATTTTCTACTGAATTTAGTACATTTCATAATATTTAATCATTACGTGATCTAAATCGGATTTTATAGACAAGAATTTGATGCCCAACTTCTCAAAAAACATGACTTGGGTTTTACCAAAATTTGTAACTAATTGGCCAGTTGATTCTCACCTCAACTGTTTGGTGTCATCTATGCAAATCATCAAATTCTTCGACACTCAAAATCCAAACTAATGGAGCTACCATTCTAGTGGAGAACGATTCACCACTCTTGAGAAGCGTTAGCTCTGTGACTCCCTTCGACCTAGAGACACCATTCCCTAGAAAATTTTAAAATAAGAGGTGTTAGATTTATTATTCAAGATCCAAATAATAATAAATATGTACTAAACAATATCCCATATCAAACACATGTTAGATTATCAAAGTTTATAAACAAACTGGAATCCATTCGCGTCGAGCGTGAGTGGAAGCGTAATTTCATGACTGTTGACCGGTCACTACTACAAAATTGATTTTTTGATGCGCAAGACTATCAGATGCGACTAGTCGCATCTAAATAACTTTTAGATGCGACTAGTCGCATCGGATAGTCAATCAGAAGCCGAAAAAATTCGTTCAAATTGGCTTTTGATTTTGACAATCCGATGCGACTAGTCGCACCTGAAAATATGTTGAAACTTTCAGGTGCGACGTTGTCTCATCAGATAGTTTTAAATTTTTAGGCGGGCCTCATCTCCCCCTCTTTTATTTCATTAATCTGACGTGGCGAATGAAATTTTTATTTTTTTTAATTATAATCCGGTGCGACAAGTCGCACCTGAAGAGTTACCAGGTGCGATTAAGTCGCACCTGATGATTAGGGTTTGTTTAAAAACCCAGGTCGCGATCCTTTCTTCTCCAGCCGTTCAAACACCATTTTTTCACTCTCCCTCTCTGCTAACTTCCCTTCTCCGACCACCCTCTCCTCCGTCCACCCAGCTCTCCTCCGTCCCTCTCTTCTCGGCCTCTTCCTTCGCCGACCACCACACCACGTACCCGTACCCGCCTCACAGCCTCGTACACATTCGGTCCTCCGTGCGTCTCTGGTCCTCTGCCTCGTACCGGGCCACCGGACCTCCGCCTCATCCGGCCACCGGACCTCGCCAGTCACCACTGCCACCGTCCCTGCTCCGGCCTCCAGGTTATCTTTCTCTCTCACTCTATCTCTGGCTCTCTCTTTCTCTCACGACAATTTTGCTCTGTTTTGTCCAGCTCCGCCACCGGACCTCACCATCTCCGCCGTCCCTGCTCCATCTCCGACAGCGCCTCAGCCACCGGACCTCACCGTCTCTGCTGAATCTCCGACGCAAGGTTAGTGTTTTTATTTTTTTTCCTGTTTAAGTATATATACATATATATATTACTAGTTCATATATGAATATATGTGTAATAATATATGTATATATATATATATGTGTGTGTTTGTATATTGCATATATGTTTAGTTTATATGTGTTACTAATTCTAGTATTATATATTGTGTTAAGTAATTTTAATTGGATTAGTTTAATTTAATGTGTAACTTAATTAGTATTAATTTGATAATTAATTTAACATGTTTAGTAATTTGGTTAATTTTAATAATGCTATTAGTTTAGGTTAAAAGTTTAAATTGATTGTAAATTAGTTAGTATTAATATGATAATTTCACATGTTTAATAATGTGATTAGTTTATATTAGGTAAAAATTAAGTTTTAATTGTTTTTTTGACATGTTTTGATATATAGTTTGTGACATTTTTAAATTTTTTCCTTTTAATTAATTTAGATTAATTGAAAGTAAATTATTACCTAGAAATTGTAATTAGTTTAATAATTACATTTATGTTGCTTAGTTTATAATTAGTTAATTAATTTGTGATAAGTTTGTGTAGTTGATTTAACATGTAATGAAATTGTAATTTAAATAAGAAAAATAGTTTTGTGACATGCTTTGATAGTTTGTGACATGTTTTTATAGTTTGTGATATTTTGTTTATTTCGATTTTTCATTTATAAATGTTGTGATCGAACCACGGAGGTTCGGTTTAGGTTTGAGCTAATTTATAGGATAGTTCTGGATGGTTTGTGTATGTTTTTAAATAATTTTGCAGGTTTTTGGTTTGTCAGTATAATAGGGGAAACTCTGCCGAAATTTCGGTAGAGTTTCGAATTAATTAGTCTAAAAACTCCCAACTTATTCAATCCGAGCTCAAAATAACATAGAATTCATAATCTCTCTTTCATTTTGTTCTCCGTCGTCCTTTATCAATAACTCTTTCATAATCTCTCTTATACTTCGAAACAGTGGTTTAAAGAGGAGCCGTACGTACTCGCGACTCAAGTCAAACAAGTTTTTTACATCGAAGATCTTGTTAAAGGCGGCGACTGGGAAATCGTCCAGGAATGCAATCATCGAGGGATTTAGGACATTCCTGAAGTTGACCCCTCCAACTCAGCCTCGATCCCATTGACTATAGAGTTGTCAAACATCGAGCGTTTGAATCATCGACACGAAACCGATGAAGCTGAGTTAGTGACTGTCGTTGACGATGAGGAAAATGAGAGACGGGTCGTTTTTGAGGGAGAAGATGTTGATGTCGATATAGAAGATGATATTAACATTATATGCATAGATGACGATGAATGAGTAATATCTTTTTTGTATGTTTATTTACTAATAGTATGTAACCACGGTTTTCCTCCGCCATATGTGAGGTTTGTTAATAATAAAATCCATGGTGCCGTCCACGTTTTTTTTTAACAGAAAACTAATATTTATTTACTAATGTTGTTCACATCTTACAGGATGTCAGATGTAGGTGGAGATGAGTCTCCGCTACACCGTTCAGGAGCAGGTGGAGATGAGTCTCCGCTAGAGACACCGGGTTCCCAAGGTCCTAAGAAAACAAGGGGACCAACAACCGGCTCTACTTCGGCAAAAGCAACGCTTGGGGTACCCGATGCGAAAGTTGTTAGGTATGACCCAATCAACCAAACCTTCTAGCAGGACGTAAGGAAAACAATAAAAAAGGTAGGAGTATTCAACAACCGCGTCGGCGCTTTGGTGAAAGTCCATATCCCGGTCACACTTCGTTATTGGAACGAAGTGACGCCCCAGATGTTGGGCAATATTCTGAGCGCACTTCATTTCGAGTACACTTTCGTGTACAAGGATGATGAGACCGAGGAGCTGCTTCCGGCGGATTGCTTTCGTCATCAGATTGACCAGACTATCATTCGCGATGCAAAGCGAATGAGGCGCAACCAAAAGTCTAGATTATCAGGGACTTTCTTAGGCAAATGTTGTGGGCAAATGAATGTCGCCAAGAAAGAAATCCCAAAAGGATATCAAAAAGACGATTGGGAGAAGGTGATAGAGGAGTTCGCAACTGACGATTGGAAGGTAATGTATAATTCAAAAAAATTATGTTATCTTCTATGAAATCGAATTATAACGCAATTTAATATGTGCAGAAAAAGTCTACTCGCAACAGGGACAAGTCAAAGAACAAGAAAACGAAGTCCACACAAGGGTCGATTTCTTTCTTGGCTCATCGACATTTGAACGTAAGTTTATTCTAATTTTGTAATATTTTTTTTGCAATAAATACATTACTCATATTTTCATAAGAACTACAGAGTAGGGAAGATGGGACTTTGGCCTCGGCGTTAAACACGTAGGAGAAAAAACATCAAGATGATCAAGGCAATTGGACGACAGATTGGGCGCAACAAGCATTTGTAAGTTACTTGTGTTAATTACTTAATAATCAAGTTTTGATAATCTTAATAATTTTTTTAACATATGTTTGAAGGCACGAATTATGACTCAAGTCGAGGATATTCAGCGACAAGCAGCGGAGTCAGGCCAAACGTTTGACATAGACCAGGTGGAGCAGTACGCGATGGATAGTGTTCTCGGGCAACGTCGAGATTGGTATGTCTGGATAGGTCCCTCCATCCCGAGATCCTCGTATCTCTTGGCTCAGGCTCAGGACGACAGCTCGTCCTCAGGTTCTTCATCGAGGCGCGTTCCAGATCCAGTGGTTAGCGAGCTACAAGCAGCGTTGGCCGCACAACAGGCTGCAATGGAAGAGATGAGGCGTGAGCAACAAGCTCAGATGGAGGCGTTTCAGCGACAGTTCTTTGCCTACACACATCAGCATCCGTCTCACATGCAGACATCCCCCGCGATGCTGCACCCTGGGACGACGCCGCCATCAGCTTCAATGCCGAATGTTCAGACGCCGCCCTCCGCTTCAATGCCGAATGTTCAGACGCTGCCATCCGCTTCAATGCCAAATGCTCAGACGCCAGATTCGGTAGAATTTCAGCGACATCGTTCGAGCGGCAGCGCACCAGGACGCCAAGGCGCATGATGAATATCTGGCGGAAGAGGAGGCCGTGCATTCCAGAATTGGAAGACTTCGAGTGAAAAAGGGAAAGAAAATGAATAGATTGTAATTTTTTTAATTTATTGAACGTAAATTATCAAATTTTATGAATTTAATATTAGAATTCCTATTAAATTATTTATATAATTATTCTAATTGATATTATATAATAATTATTATTAAATTTATTTATTTAATTTAACAAAAAAAATTATTTAATTATCAGCATTTTTATTTAATATAGGCTGATTTTATTAAAATCAACATTAAAAAAAAAACTACAGACAATCAGGTGCGACTAGTCGCATCTGATACCTTCGCGGGAAAAGTATCAGATGCGACTAGTCGCATCTGATTGTACTGTAACCCGCCAAAATATTAGGCGGGGAATTACTATCAGATGTGACTAGTCGCATCTGATACTTTTCCCGCGAAGGTATCAGATGCGACTAGTCGCATCTGATAGTATATATCCCGCTTTAATATCTTATTTTGGAGTATATTTAGGTGCGAATTTTGGTGCGAGAAGTCGCACCTAAACTGTCGCACCTGATAGTGATGACTTTCAGGTGCGACTTGTCGCACTTAAAAGCATCAGGTACGGACTTTCAGATGCGACTTTGTCGCATCGAAAGTCGCACCTGATGATACTTTCAGGTGCGACTATGGTGCTTTCAGGTGCGACTTTTGTCACACCTGATGCACTATTTTGTACTAGTGGGTGGTGTTGTGAAATTACGCCATATAAGAAAATAGTCGTTCTCTTACCCATTTGAGAGAGCACATCAAATTTAGGGAGTAATTTCTTGATGTCAACAAACTTGGATTTCATTGAATTCATGTTGTTCTTGGAGTAAAGCACTGCAGATTTATTGTCACATAGATCTTCAATGGCCGGCCGATGCCATCTACCAGACGAAGTCTCATGAAAAAATTTCGCAGCCATATCCAATGGTTGGATGTCTTGAAACTAGCTATGAACTCCGTAATCATGGTTGAAGAAGCTACCTGCGTCTATTTAGTAAACTTCAAAGAAATACCTCCTCCAACCAACATGAAAATGTAACCTGGCGTGGAGCGTCGGAGTCAGAGTATCCAATGGTCTCCAAAGTGTCTGATCTCCGATCCGTCAACACGTAGTCCTTTTTTCTCCTCAAGTAGTGCATGACACGCTTTGCCGCCTTCTAATGTAGCGTGCATGGATTACTCATATATCTGCCTAAAACACCCACTATAAATGTTATATCCAGGCCGGTATAAAATTATGCATACATCAGACTCCGAACGACCAAGGCATATGGAATCTTTTGCATCTCATTTCTTTCAAGATCATACTTAGGGCATTGCTAGTTTTGGCTATTTTTGCTACGGGCATATCTCCTGGATTACAAACTTTCATGCCGAATATACTCGAGATTTTATCTATATAGCCTTTTTTGTGATAATCCAAGAATACCTTGAGAATGATCTCTACGTATCTGGATTCCTAATACAAAATAAGCTTCACCAAGATCTTTCATTTCGAAATTCTATGTCAAATATTTGTTGGTCTCATATGTCGAAAAACATTTGTTCAGCAATATTCTCAATTTCTTATCGCTCTAAGTGGAGCTACCATATGGATTGGATATGAAAATATGAGATGTTTAAGGTGACTCCATGACAAGAATTTAAACTCCAAATCCCAGGCTGGCTATAATTATATACTAGATATAATTATCACTGTCCTATGTCATTAGCTTTACTTTACCAACTTTCCTTAATCGTTGATTTTATTGTATGAGTACATACGTAATAATCATCACAGCGTTTTACCTATTAACATTAGGGTATAACAGCCTTAAAAGGGCTATCTAACTGAATTAGCTTCAAATGTTAAGTGTAAATCTAATATTGTGATACATGGAAGAGACTATGTCGACAAACTGACGTACAACCGCTATGATCCTTATTAGTTTTCATGCTTAATAGAGACTTTATGATGTAAACGATATAATGATGGATTTATCTTATGATATGTGCACTTATGTTAGTTATTAAGCTATACGGTATGACACATGGGCCAAGTGGGAGAATGTTAGCCCGTATATTCTTGAAGCTCATTAATGAGCTTTGTACGTGAGAAATAATGTGGCCTAAGTGTATTATCAGTTAGAGTTTAATAATAAATAAGATAAATTCTACTGGTTGATAAATAAAAGTTAATTTCCTATTGTATCATAATAGTGAGTCTATATAAAAGCTAACCTTAAGAATTGGTCTTCTCTCAATCCATTACGTTGTTTTTCTCTGTCATCAAAAGAAAGCTCTTAAGTCTAAAGGGTCAAGAGAGATAAATCAATTCCGATAATTCTGTCACCGCTGTCGCTCTCGTCATGGATCGATGTAGGCTTTCTTAATCTCTAATGTTTTGTAAAAAAATCATATAATTCTAAGATATTGGCTATTTAAGATTGTCTAAATTATGCTTACAAATATCTGACGGCAAACATTTTAAATGTAATATAACTTAAGGACTAAAATGACATTTTACTTTAGCTTTTCCATTTTTTTTAATATTTAGGGACAAAAATGTCCTTTTTCTTTAGCATGAACCGTTAAAAATGTATGTGTGTTCACGTGAACAGTAAACCCTACTTTTCTAATATACATATAATCATAATAAACGTAATAATAATAATAATAATAATAATAATAATAATAATAATAATAATAATAATAATAATGTTGACTAGCTATTCATTTTTAATTGATTTTTATGGATTAAAGAGTTATTGATACATCCTTATGTCAAAATCTAGTTTTACTTTATATATATATATATATTTGTCTCTTTTACAAAAAATTCCACAGCAATAAGCAAATAGCGATGCTCAAAAGATCTGTCGCAATCCGCGACTCCAATTGATCTAGTATACTCCTTCATTCATGTCTTCAACCAAAAAACCAAAAAACCTTGGAACTTCAAGTGACACTGATCCTGATTAATACTCATGGCATTCTCATGTAAATTTCAAAATAAATAATGAAAAAACAAAAAATGAATAGTATATGCACTATTTAGTCTGTTCATGTGAGAGCTTGGTATCCCATTGGGCCTTGAGGCCCGTCGTCATTTCTCCGATAAAGCGAAGGCATCCACGGAAACAGTTTCCCGAGCTCCTTGCTTATCGCTGCAGCCCCTATCCGCTTATTAGTAATCCCAAACTTTGCCCTTTCCACCGCTTCCATTATATCGTCTCGATTCACATTCTCGCCACCTGAAACAAAAAAGCACCGCAAACAATGTCATGTGGTTCTACTTGGATTGTAAGTCATCTGTTTATAGACCGAAAATCCCACCTCGACGAGCGGCGAGTAAGGCGGATTCGTTAACGATGTTTGCGAGGTCGGCTCCAACGAAGCCCGGAGTCAGAGAAGCGACCAATTGGCACATCAATTTCGGGTCTTCCTCTAGAGGGACGTCTCTGAAATGGACAGCCAGGATCTTTCTCCTTCCGTCCTCGTCGGGTTCTCCGACGACCACTTTTCTCGAGAAACGACCCGGCCGGCACAGAGCCGAGTCCAATGCTTCTGGTCGGTTAGTGGCCGCGATCACCACCACCTTCGTGTCCGTCTCGAATCCATCCATTTCCGTCAATAACTAAATAATAAAAGGAAATTTGTCAGAGATGTCAGCAATGTTGACATCTTGGTGGCATTTTGGGACAAATTAGTGTTTTGGTGGAAAGTGGGAAAATGTTATGAAATTGGTGACAAATGAGGCAATTTCTCTATATTTTATAACCGTGGTGTCCAGGTTCAAAGAGAGAGAGAGAGAGGCATTACCTGGTTCAAAGTCTGGTCGCGTTCGTCGTTGAAGCTGCGGCCGCGCTTGCCGCCGACGGCGTCGAGTTCGTCGATGAAGATGATGGAAGGGGAGGCCTTCCTGGCGACGGCGAAGAGGTCTCTGATGCGGGCGGCACCTCTGCCCACAAACATCTCAACGAACTCGCTGGCCGACACCGAGAAGAAGGGCACCCCCGCCTCCCCCGCCACCGCCCGCGCCAGCAGCGTCTTCCCCGTCCCCGGCGGCCCCACCAGCAGCACTCCCCGAGCCAACTTCGCTCCCAACTTCTCATACTTTATGCCTCCTCGCAGGCACCCCACTATCTACCAAAAACAAAAAAAACTCATTACACATTGTCGTTCACATCGTTACACTCAACTCTCTCTCTCTCTCTCTCTGCTCACCTCCATCAGCTCCACTTTTGCGGTGTCCACCCCTTCAACGTCGTCGAACCCCACCATCTCCACGTCCCCTTTCCGCTTCTTCGCCGGGCTGTTGGCCGCGTACAGCTGGCGGTATAGCAGCCACATCAGCGGAATCAACGGGATCCACAGAGTGATCACCGTTATCAAAGTACTCCTCATCGCCATCAACGCCGACTGAGGAGCCGACCTGTACGTGGTCCCCGTCTCCCTCATCAGCCTCAGAAGGAACTTCTCGTCGTGGTCCACTTTCCTCGCCGCATATTGCCACTCCGGCGCTGAAACTCGCTTCTTTGTTTCTGCTGCGGTCGTCTCTTCTTCGTCCCGAGTGTTTGTGTTGTAGTATATACGCCGAGACCCTTCTTCCAGGAGCACGCTTGTGACTTCCCGGTTTTGGAGGTTCGCAATCAGGTCCGAGTACGGAACGAGTTTCGGGGACGGAAACGAGGTGAGTTTCAGCAAGAGAAAGCACATTCCCAAAGCGACCGAGACGGAACCCGAAAGCATGACTCTTCTTATGTTCTTCCTTAAGAACGCCCCCACATGGTTTAGGACCGACCCAATCGATACTCTTTTCATTCTTATACTCAGCAACCGCAACCTCGGACGAAGCCTCAGCGAGAATCGCCTTCTCACTCCTCTTTTCCCCAAATAGACTTGCCTATCAACTGGTTTACTATTGTTTCTATTACTATCGATTTCATCCTCCTCACAAGCCAATCCGTTATGCAATTTCAGACAGCCACAAAACCCAATTCGCTTAAACCCACTTTGAGAGTTGTAAAACCTAATGCATCTGATGGAACTAAATGGAAGTGAACTTTTCCCACTAAAGAGCTCACATCTTTTGAAGGCCTTAGCTTTGCCACCGAAAAATCCCAACTTGTTGTGATGGGCAAGCAAGAGTCCATTGTTGTAAGCTACAGAAAAACAAGCCATGTCTCTAACGCTAATGAGCAAAGCTACAGATTAACTGGGTTTGACTCATTTCAATTAGAGAGTGGTTTAGTTGGAGCTAAAGCGAGCCCCTTTCTGAACGGTTCTTGAGATAAGATAGTTACCTGATTGGGAAAGAAGAAAGCGAACCCTTACACAGAAACCAAACGGAACAGTTGTTTATGATTTGGTTTTGGCTGTTTATGTTGATTTGGGAGAAACTGGCATAGAATAGAATGGAGAAGAAAAGAGGCTAAATAGATATGATATCCATATCCACTTTTTTTTTTTTTTTTTTTTTTTTTTCCTCCTCTGGGCGTGTTGTTGGCAATGACTTGCAGAAAAACTACAATCGTTTCCGGACTTGGGTCTTCTTAAAAAACGACTCGTCGTACGGTCACTTTTATTTTATTTTAAAGTTATGAATTTGCAAAATAACCAAGGTTTGTCTTAATTGAGTGAAATAGCCAAAATGTGCAGCAATATGGTTTCAAAAAAAAATTTTGACCCCAAGATTTTTTTTTTTAAAGTGATAAATTGCTTATAATAATCGTCAAATATTTTAATTCTGACTGTCATAAAAATTTTGAAAATAGAAATTTGGCTATTTTGCTGAAAAGTTAAAACTTTGTCTATTTTACTAAATCGATAAGTTTCAAATGGCTATTTTGTACGATTTTTCCTTTATTATTTCATTTATATAATTCTTTTTTTTATTCTTACAAAATAATTATATTTTCATTTTTGAAGTGCTGCATCTGATTTCCTTTCATTGATTTTTACTTAAATGCAGCTATTGCATATTTTCCGTGGACGGCCACGAAGATTATATCATTTTTGCATGATCATTAACCCAAATTCCGTGATAATCATAGGGAAATTGCTTATTAAGAGTGATTTTAGTCCACTTTTTAAAAATCTATAAAAATAAATAATTTATCATTCTATAACTTGTACTTTTTTAAGACATTAACTATTACCCTATTTTCCCTAAGTAGCTAATTCTCTCAATTTTTGAATTTTTTTCTTCAATTCATCGATAACCTCCTCCCCCTTTTACACTATACACACGCCCCTTCAACTTCCTTCTCATTTCATTTCTCTTTCTCAAATATCTATCGTCTTTCTTTATTCGCGAACCAGAGAAATGATGGGCTATTTGTTTTTTGGTTTTTTTTTAAAGAATCGCACTACGCGTAAATCAGGAGGAGAAGGAGTGGATTTTAATACTTTCCTGACAAGCTTGGATATTGAGACAGATTTGGCCTGTTAATGAAAGTTGTGGTTTTGTTAAAAGAAAGAATAAATGAAAGAGAACCAGAACTTCAAGCCCGTTAAAGAAGTCACCGAAAAAGAACACTCATAAAATAGCAACGAAATGAAATGAAGAAGTGAAAAAATACTCATGAGAGAGAGAGAGAGAGAGTCATATTGATTTATATAAAAATAAATATTTATAAATTTAATTTTTATATTATAATGAAAGTCAAGAGCATCTTGACAAGTTTGAGTTACGTAACAAAAGCGAGTGCATTTAACTGGCGGATTGAGCTCAAAATACAATGAAGGACCAAAAATGTCACAAAGGTTGATATTGAGGAGCAACGTGATTAATTTAAAAATACGAGGGGTGAATTTCGTCACAGTGATACTTCAAGAGGCAAATATGTCTTTTATTCTAATATATTATCCTATTAACATGAGAGAAATTTTATTTTGTAGACCCAATAGTTATGAAAATATCTCAATTAGACTCCATAGTTGAAAAATATCCAAAATTGGAATTTTGTACCAATTTTGGACGAAATTACGCCCAACCCATTACAGAGGTCAATAGTCCTTTGACCCTTAGATTGCGAATATATCGTTTTAAGCAAACTACGAAGAGTTTGTTCATGCAAATCTACATTTGTCTCTTCGTAAGTTGTTTAGTTTGTTTATGGACTAAAGACTAATGTTTTATCATAAAGCTTCAGACAAGGAAGATTGAATGAACGTTTCAACTTTTTTATTAATGAATAAGCAATTACAAGCAAGAGTCTTCATGAGACTTTATTACATCAAATGTACAATATAAAGATTACAACTCTTCTTGTGGGCACCATTGACAACAAATGCAGCCTTCTAGAAGGCTTGAATTTCTTTCATTAGTGTTGGGGATCGTGGGTTACAAACAATATAACCCTCCCACTTAGTTTTTGGAGTTGGTACATCGACTCTTATAAGTTCGGAAACGGATTTCCTAGTTAGAGAGCGACAGAGCGGACAACTAGAAGAGAATCCTAGATTTTCATGTTCAGAGCAGTGTTAGTGCATAAAGGCACAAGGGACATACTCGGATCTTTTCCTATTTTCTATTTCGGGAAAGTGCATGAGGGAAGTGTGAACTTCAACTCACTCGAACACTTGAAAGTTTGAGATTACACATCTTTTTATTTTTCGGCTTGTCTACAAGGAGACCTCTCACTCAAATTTTCAAGAGCATATATATTTTGAACATATATGATATAGATATAGTTTTTAAAACATTGTGAAAACTTATTTGATTTGGATGACAAAATATTTTCAAGATTGAAAACGAAAACGGTTTTTCAAAATTCAAACTAGTTTTGTAAAATTTCAATTTTCAATTAAACTTTCAAAAATCAAAACATTTTAATCTTTCACATCATGTTTATAATCTTATGAAAAATATTTTTGCTCAAGAGAATTTTCTCATTAGAGTTATATAACTCATGGTAGTGGGGCTGAAAATCCGGATTTCTAAAAAACTGGACTTTCGGAATAGCCGCGCACCTCGGAGTAAAATCGTCATAACTGGCGGCTCCGATGTCCTTTTGACCTAAAACCGGTGGCATTGGAAAGAGGACAGAGAGAACTTTAATATGATTCAAGAATAATTAAATTTCAATTTATGAGCAGAGAGTTATTCCACTTTTACTGCAGGTTTTACTCCAGCTCGAAGAAAAAGAAAAAATTAAAGTTCGGTCTTTTAGTGCGAAAAAGAATCGAGTGTATCGGAACGTTTTAGGAAGTTGTTAAAGATTTTATTTGTGTTTTATTAGCAAGGTAATAAAATGGTATAAAAGAAATAACAACAAGCATAAAACGATTCAAGTAAATAAAAGAAACTAGTAAGACAAGAAAACTAGTTACAAAATTTACTCGAAATTTTCTCAAACTGTTAAAACACGTTTTTCAATATAAAAAAATTAAAACTTTTAGAACTGATTCTAATGTGTTTTAATATCATCCCAAACTCATAAAAAATCAACATGATTTTTAATTTAAAGGCAAGAGCAATAAATTAAAAAAAATCTAAGATAACAATTCTAACTTGTCACAAAATTAGTAAACTTTCGAAAACGATTTTCAAGCTCACCATTTTAAATACATGTACATGCATATCTTTGAACATAGCTCTGATACCATTTGTTGGAATTGATCTAGGGTTTAAGAAAAAGTTTAATGCTTCGGTAAGCGGCGGAATTTTAAAAATTTTCTTTTACAAGTAAAACAGTTTTTACTAACCTAGACAAAGAGCAAGCACATGTAAATAAAAACTAATATGAGCATAAAAGATTACTAACCTTTTTAGAAGCTTGAACGTTGAGAAGCTTTTGGAAAAGGTTGCAACGTTCGTCTCCCTCGCAGCACGTCTCTCTTCATTCCTCGGCAACTCGAGCAACCACGAAAGTTTCTATCACTAAATCACTCGAGAGAAAAAGGAATTAGTGTGTGCGCACTTTTTGAACACTACGACTTAAGAACGAGTCTTGAAGTCGAAGAGCTAAACACTAGGTCAAATGAGGACCTAGATGCCAAAACAATAAAATGAAATTGTCTCGGTTCAAAAGAATTTATTTTCTACTCAAGAATTCAACCAAATTATGATGAGCGGATCCACTGAATATTATCTATGTTTAGCCTTCATGAATATCATCAGCTAGTCGGGCTTTACGAAATTACCATTTTACCCTTCTAGCTGTTATTTCCTCAACTCCTTTGTCGCTTGTGAATAAGTTAGAAACAATGTATTGACGAGGAGCTAACAAGTCACATTGTTTCATCCAAAAGAGTCAAGACTCAATTTGGACACTGGCCAGTTCATTTATTCACATTCCAAGGAACAAAGTATGAGGTGATAGACATTGCATTTCAGCAATCTTGTACATGAATTCCATATCTATGAGACCTTCACAAAGTTACTCATGACATTCTCACAACTTCGTACTTCACCAATAGGCCCTGTTCGGAATTACATAGTGAGTCCGAACTCTGACTTTCTTAAATGAGAATACGTAAGCTGTGAAATGGCATGTCTCATTTCAGGATTAAGGTAAGCATGATGCAATTCATACGTAGTGACTTCGAGACATAAGAGGTTAAATGGTTTGTTCTTATTTTGTCTCTAGAAGTGCACTGGTCAATTGAGTTCCTTCGGAAGATACCTAGAAGAACTATAGAGTCTCCAACTCTCAATGCCTCATAATCAGACATCATAGATTCTCCTAACAATCATACTGAGGTCAATAGTCCTTTGACCCTTAGATTGCGAATATATCGTTTTAAGCAAACTACGAAGAGTTTGTTCATGCAAATCTACATTTGTCTCTTCGTAAGTTGTTTAGTTTGTTTATGGACTAAAGACTAGTGTTTTATCATAAAGCTTCAAACAGACAAAGAAGAAAGAATGAACGTTTCAACTTTTTATTAATGAATAAGCAATTACAAGCAATAGTCTTCATGAGACTTTATTACATCAAATGCACAATATAAAGACTACAACTCTTCTTGTGGGCACCATTGACAACAAACTCCCACTTGACTCAAAGAAGATGTATGTAGTCCTTCATGCCTAATCCCTCTCGATGTTGGTCGAAGACCTTGTTCGCTAGGGCCTTGGTGAATGCATCTTCTAGGTTGTCCAGCGTTGAGATCTTCTTTACTTCCACATCTCCGCGCTGCACGATCTCTCGAATCAAATGGTATTTCCTCTCAATATGTTTAGAGTGCTTATGGCTTCGAGGTTCCTTTGAGTTAGCGACAGCCCCACTATTATCACAATAAAGGGTCATGGGCTCGTCGACGTTTGGAACAACTTCCAGATACTTAAGGAATTTTCTAAGCCATACAGCCTCTTTGGATGCTTCACAAGCAGCCACATATTCTGCTTCCATTGTGGAGTCAGCAATGCAAGATTGCTTAATACTTCTCCACACAACAGCTCCACCATTAAGGATGAACACAGATCCCGAAGTGGATTTCCTGGAATCCTTATCCGCTTGAAAATCGGAGTCGGTATATCCCGTCATAGTCAGGTCAGTACCTGAATATGTAAGCATCAAGTTCCTAGTTCTTCGAAGATACTTAAGAACATGATTAACAGCAATCCAGTGCTCGGGTTTAGAGTTGGATTGGAAACGGCTAGCTACGCCAACGGCGAAACAGATGTCAGGTCTAGTGCAAAGCATAGCATACATGAGGCTTCCTACGGCAGAGGCGTAAGGAATCTTCCTTATATCTTCAATCTCTTGTGCAGTCTTGGGAGACTGGTCCTTAGAGAGTGAAACTCCATGCCTAAAGGGTGTTTGGCCCTTCTTGGAGTCTTGCATCGAGAAGCGATCCATCACCTTATCAATATAAGATGCTTGAGAGAGCGACAGGGTCCGGTTTTTCCTATCTCGAAAGATTTGGATCCCTAGAATGTACGCGGCTTCTCCCAGATCCTTCATATCGAATTTCTTTGCTAACCAGACCTTAACCTCAGATAATTTACCCACATCGTTACCTATGAGTAATATATCATCGACATATAGTACCAGAAACACAAACTTTGCCTTCGTGTATTAACTTGTAAACATAAGGCTCATCTATTGACTGTTCAAAGCCAAAGCTTTTCATAGTTTCATCGAATCTAATATTCCATGACCTAGATGCTTGCTTGAGTCCATAAATGGACTTAAGTAACTCACAAACCTTGGTCTCTTTGACCCTTTTCCACGAAACCGTCTTCTTGAGCCATGTAAATGCGCTCGTCAAGATTGCCATTCAGGAATGCTGTCTTGACATCCATTTGCCAGATCTCATAGTCGAGAGCTGTAGCTATGGATAGAAGTATACGGATGGATTTAAGGATCGCGACTGGCGAGAAGGTTTCTTCATAGTTAATCCCTTCTTGTTGGGCATAGCCCTTACCTACAAGTCGTGCTTTGAACGTCTCGACGTTCCCATCCGGACCCCTTTTCTTATTGTATATCCACTTACACCCTACGGGCTTAATCCCTTCAGGAAGGTCTACAAGTTTCCAGACTTTGTTCACATACATCGAGTGCATTTCAACTTTCATTGCGTCAAGCCAAAGGTTTGATTCAGAACAAGCCATTGCTAGGCTATAGGAAACAGGATCATCCATGTCAGAGACGGCTACGAGAGAGTCTCCATAAGACATGTACCTGTCAGGCTTTTGAGTAGCCCTCCCACTACGTCGAAGTATTACTTGCCGAGATTCTGATGAGTTAGGTTGTGTTTCAGTTGGGGTATGAATAGTTCTTACAGATGAGGTAGAAGCTTCCTCACCCAACTTTTCTTCAAGCACAATTTTGCTTCTAGGTTTCACGTCTTTCATAAAGTCCTCCTCAAGGAAACGAGCATTCATGCTAACGAAAGTCTTATCGTCCTCGGGACTATAGAAAATGAAACCTTTGGTTTCCTTTGGATATCCAACGAATAGACACAATTCTGACCTACTAGCCAACTTGCTAGTCTTTTGCCTTAGCACGTGTACGGGGCAACCCCAAATTTTGATGCGGCCAAGATTCACTTTACGGCCAGTCCATCATTCATAAGGAGTACGAGGAACCGTCTTGGACGGAACTTGGTTCAGAATATAAGCGGTTGTTTCGAGGGCATATCCCCAAAAGGAAAGAGGGAGTGATGAGTAACTCATCATTGATCTAACCATCTCCATAAGAGTTCGGTTTCTTCTCTCTGACACTCCGTTTTGTTGAGGTGTGCCAATTGCGGTAAGCTGAGAAGCGATACCTTTTTCTTTAAGAAAGTCATCGAACTCTCCAGACATATACTCACCACCTCGATCGGATCGAAGGATTTTGATCACTTTGCCAGTTTGCTTTTCCACTAAAGCCCTAAAGACCTTAAATACGTTAAAGGTCTCAGATTTGTGTTTGAGCAAATAGACAAAACAATATCGCGAGTAATCATCGGTGAAGGTAACGAAATATTCGTATCCTCCACGTGCCTGTTGGCTGAGCGGACCACATACATCAGAATGTACTAGTTCCAGCAACTCAGTGGCTCTTCGACCCTTATCGGAGAAAGGTCGCTTAGTCATTTTTCCTTCTATGCAGGATTCACAAGTATGTAGTGAACATATTGCAGAGGCTTGGAGAGGACAGTCCCTCACAAGTCTCTTAATCCTATCTAGACTGATATGACCAAGTCTTAAGTGTCATAGGTATGTTGATTTTGTTAGATCGGAGGATTCAGAAAGTTTGATCCTCTTTGGCTCCCTAATTAGATCATTATCTATTTCGGTGTCTAAAAGGGAAGGTTGAGTGGGATAAATGTAAAAAAGAGCATTCTTCATACATGCATCAGTGACAAAAGAATCATCAGGAAACGAAATACGAATTCCATTTTTAATTAACTTTAAACAATAATCTTGCTCAAGAAGTCGGGCAACGGATATTAAGTTCTTCCCAAAAGTAGGAACAAAACAAACATTATTCAAGTTTAAATTGTGGTCTTCAAAAGACAGTGTCACGGTCCCACAGCCTTCGCAGACACTAGGCTCCCATCACCCCATTTGAAACAGAACTCGCCTTCCTCTAAGCTTTTGGTTTTCTTGAAACCAGTCAAGGAACAGCAAATATGGTTAGTAGCAGCGGAGTAAAGAATCCACGTTGATACATTATCAACTACTAAGCATGCTTCGGTAATTAGTACAATACTATGTTCCTTTGCTTTGAGATAGGAAGGACAATTCTTTTTCTCAGCCTTTTGAGGTCTCTTCTTAGATCCAGAGGCGGAGGCTTTGTGCTCAGTAGCACATGCCTCTCCTTGATTTCTCTTTCTCTTAGTGAGACCTTCAGCAGTGTGAGGCTCCTTCACAAGCTCGGTAACAATGTACTATAGCTTATTCATGGAGTAATTCCACTTGAAGGTATCAAAAGATTCGGGGAGGGTTTCCTAGATCATATCTATTTTGATCTCCTCGTTAATCTTAGATCCTAGGATTTCCATCTCATTCAGGTAACTAACATCAGCATCGTATGGTCCCTGACAGGAGTCCTAGCCTTCATGCGACAGTTCATAAACTGTCGGACTGCTTGTTGCCTTATTTGACGCCTTTGCCCTCCAAACATCTCAAGGAGATTGTAGAGCATGTCAGCGGCAGTCTCGATGTCACGATGTTGTTTTTGCAACACATTGTTCATTGATGCTAAGATATAGCATCTCACAATCTCATTGGATCGAAGCCAGGCCGCTAAGGCGTCTTTGCCCTCTTGAGTCGAATCATCATTCGTCAGAGGAGGACACGGGGTGGTGAGTACCCATTTGTGCTTGTTAACAGTAACTATTATGTTGAGGTTATGTTTCGAATCTACGTAGTTTTCGTTTACGAGTTTGTTCGAGGAAAGGATGATCGAGGGATGTTTGCGAGACATGTTACTTATTTAAGTTGAAACAAGTTTATGATTAGTCTTTGGTTTAGGATTTAAGTTTGTTTAAGACTTGATAAAATCCAAAGGTGTTATAAACCAAACGATAATTTACTCCCTCAAGAGAAGGCCGCAAAAAATCTCCATTTATAAGTAAATGACACATCATTAATGCTTAGCCAAGATGTCAATACATCAATTTTGACTAGCCACCTTTTAAATTGGTTTGATCATTCACATACTTTCGCAGAGCCTCAAGGGAGGATTACTAGGGATTGAGCCTAAGTGTGCAACCAACCACTTAGTCCAAAAAGGTCAACTTTGAAAAACAATCCCCCAAGAGGAGGCCTTGTCATCATCGTCTCACTCTCGGACGTAGCTCATTGAGCAATGATCAAAGCAAAAACGCCTTGGAGTACTCCCATTTAAGAGAGTGTCGCAAGAGCGGCTCTTAGTCCCACGTTAATTGCTTCTTTCATTAGTGTTGGGGATCGTGGGTTACAAACAACAAATATAACCCTCCCACTTAGTTTTTGGAGTTGGTACATCGACTCTTATAAGTTCAGAAACGGATTTCCTAGTTAGAGAGCGACAGAGCGGACAACTAGAAGAGAATCCTAGATTTTCATGTTCAGAGCAGCGTTAGTGCATAAATGTTGGAATCGATCTAGGGTTTGAGAAAATAATTAACGCTTCGGTAAGCGGCGGAATTTTAAAAATTTTCTTTTACAAGTAAAAACAGTTTTTACTAACCTAGACAAGAGAGCAAGTACATGTAATTAAAAACTATTATAAGCTAAGAAGTTTACTAACCTTTCTTGAAGCTTGATCTTTGAGAAGCTCTTAGAAAGTTGGCAACGCTCGTCTCCCCTCGCAGCACGTCTCTCTTTCTTTCCTCGGCACCTCGAGCAACCACGAAAGTTTCTATCACTAAATCACTCGAAAAGAAGGAATCAGTGAGTGGGCACTTTTAAACACTACGACTTAAGAACGAGTCTCAAAGTCGCAGAGCTAAAGACTAGGTCGAGTGAGGACCTAGGTGCCAAGACAAGAAAAATCGAAAATATAAACTAGAGAGAGAGAGAGGAAGGGGCGGCCAAGTCTAGAGAGAGAAGCTCTCAATCTCTAAAACTTTGGATGAATCAATTGTGAGGAAAAGGGGCTCCTATTTATAGGAGAGGTCTCACCTTCTATAAGGTAGTTTCCTCTTCTATAGAATATCACATATTCATGAGCCAATTACCTCTTTTCCCACTTGAGATGCTCGGCCAAGGATGCCTTCTAGAAGGCTTGGATTTGTTTCCATTTTTGTTCCTTGCCTTGCCTTGTCTCTCTCTTGGCCGATTACCCTAAAGCATCCTCATGCAAATTTGTTTCCTCTTTTTCTTTTGGCAAGTATCTTGATACATTTGTGCACAAAATATTCTCTCTTGGTTGGGTATGTTGGGCGCCTATGTCCTTCTAGAATGGGCTTCTAGAAGCTTTTCCATTTGTTCATGACAACATGAAAAAGGCCCAATAAGAATTTTCAATAAAATTCTTATGAAATGAAATTAATTCACAAGGCCCAATGATCAAGTCATGGCCGAGTGAAACATGTCATAAAATGACCTTGTCAAAAATTTATTGACATTCATTTCATCCTTTGTCTCAAAAGACAAAAATACCCTTTCGACAATTTTCGTTCTTGTTTTGACTTAGCTTCCAGTTTAACTATTCCTATCGATGTGATTCGTGACAGTGACCTCATGGACCCAAATGAACAAAGCTTGAGCTAAAAACTTGGACTCAAAAGTTCACAAACCTTTTCCAAGTTTAGCTTAATGCCAACTGACTCCACTAAAGAGCTGACACTGAAAATCTCTCGGTTCAAATGAATTTATTTTCTACTCAAGAATTCACCTAATTGTAATGAGCGGATCCACTGAATATTATCTATGTTTACCCTTCATGAATGTCACCAGCTAGTCGGGATTTACTAAATTACCATTTTACCCTTCTAGCTGTTATTTCCTCAACTCCTTTGTCGCTTGTGAATAAGTTAGAAACAATGTTTTGACGAGGAGCTAACAAGTCACATTGTTTCATCCAAAAGAGTCAGGACTCAATTTGGACACTGGCCAGTTCATTTATTCACACTCCAAGGAATAAAGCATGAGGTGACATACATTGCATTTCAGCAATCTTGTACATGAATTCCATATCTATGAGAACTTCACAAAGTTACTCATGACAGACTCACAACCTAGTACTTCAACAATAGGCCTTGTTCGGAATCACATAGTGAGTCCGAACTTTGACTTTCTCAAATGATAATACTAAGGTGTGAAATGGCATGTCTCATTTCAGGATTAAGGTAAGCATGATGCAATTCATACATAGTGACTTCGAGACATAAGAGGTTAAATGGTTTGTTCTTATATTGTCTCTAGAAGTGCACTGGTCAATTCAGTACCTTCGGAAGATACCTAGAAGAACTATAGAGTCCCCAACTCTCAATGCCTCATAACCAGACATCATAGATTCTTCTAACAATCATACTGAGGTCAATAGTCCTTTGACCCTAAAATTGCGAATATATCGTTTTAAGCAAACTACGAAGAGTTTGTTCATGCAAATCTACATTTGTCTCTTCGTAAGTTGTTAAGTTTGTTTATGGACTAAAAGACTAAGGTTTTATCATAAAGCTTCAAACAAAGAAAGAATGAATGAACGTTTCAACTTTATTATTAAAGAATAAGCAATTACAAGCAAGAGTCTTCATGAGACTATATTACATCAAATGTACACAAATAGACACTACTACTCTTCTTGTGGGCACCATTGACAACAATAAAGGCACAAGGGACATACTCGGATCTTTTCCTATTTTCTATTTCGGGAAAGTGCATGAGGGAAGTGTGAACTTCAACTCACTCGAACACTTGAAAGTTTGAGATTACACATCTTTTTATTTTTCGGCTTATCTACAAGGAGACCTCTCACTCAAATTTTCAAGAGCATATAGATTTTGAACATATATGATATAGATATAGTTCTTAAAACATTTTGAAAACTTATTTGATTTGGATGACAAAATATTTTCAAGTTTGAAAACGAAAACGGTTTTTCAAAATTCAAACTAGTTTTGCAAAAATTCAATTTTCAATTAAACTTTCAAAAATCAAAACATTTTAATCTTTCACATCATGTTTATAATCTTATGAAAAATATTTTTTCTCAAGAGAATTTTCTCATTAGAGTTATATAACTCATGGTAGTGGAGCTGAAAATCCGGATTTCTAAAAAACTGGACTTTCGGAACAGCCGCGCACCTCAGAGTAAAATCGCCATAACTGGCGGCTCCGATGTCCTTTTGACCTAAAACTGGTGGCATTGGAAAGAGGACAGACAGAACTTTAATGTTATTTAAGAATCATTAAATTTAGATTTATGAGCAGAGAGTTATGCCACCTTTACTGCGGGTTTTACTCCAGCTCGAAGAAAAAGAAATAATTAAAAGTCGGTCTTTTAGTGCGAAAAAGAATCGAGTGTAACGGAACGTTTTAGGAAGTTGTTAAAGCTTTTATTTGTGTTTTATTAGCAAGGTAATAACATGGTATAAAAGAAATAACAACAAGCATAAAACGATTCAAGTAAATAAAAGAAACTAGTAAGACAAGAAAACTAGTTACAAAATTTACTCGAAATTTTCTCAAACTTTTAAAACACGTTTTTCAATATAAAAAATTAAAAACTTTTAGAACTGATTCTAATGTGTTTTAATATCATCCCAAACTCATAGAAAATCAACATGATTGTTAATTTAAAGGCATGAGCAATAAATTAAAAAAAATCTAAGATAACAATTCTAACTTGTCACAAAATTAGTAAACTTTCGAAACCGATTTTCAAGCTCACCATTTTAAATACATGTACATGCATATCTTTGTCCATAGCTCTGATACCATTTGTTGGAATTGATCTAGGGTTTAAGAAAAAGTTTAACGCTTCGGTAAGCGGCGGAATTTTAAAAATTTTCTTTTACAAGTAAAACAGGTTTTACTAACCTAGACAAAGAGCAAGCACATGTAAATAAAAACTAATATGAGCATAAAAGATTACTAACCTTTTTAGAAGCTTGAACGTTGAGAAGCTTTTGGAAAAGGTTGCAACGTTCGTCTCCCTCGCAGCACGTCTCTCTTCCTTCCTCGGCAACTCGAGCAACCACGAAAGTTTCTATCACTAAATCACTCGAGAGAAAAGGAATTAGTGTGTGGGCACTTTTTGTACACTACGACTTAAGAACAAGTCTTGAAGTCGAAGAGCTAAACACTAGGTCAAATGAGGACCTAGGTTCCAAAACAATAAAATAAAATTGAATAGAGAGAGAGAGAAGAGGGGCGGCCAAGTCTAGAGAGAGAAGCTCTCAATCTCTAAAACTTTGGATGAATGAAATGTGTGGAATGAGACTCCTATTTATAGGAGAGGTCTCACCTTCAATAAGATAGTTTCCTCTTCTATAGAATATCACATATTCATGAGAAAATATTGCCTCCTTCCCACTTATGTCACACGGCCAAGGCAGCCTTCTAGAAGGCTTGAATTTGTTTCCTTTTTTGTTCCTTGCCTTGCCTTTGACACACTTGGCCGAAATTCCTATTGCCATGCATATGAAATTTGTTTCCTCTTGGGTAGTAGGCGCCCAACATATCTCTAGGTTAGTAGGCGCCCAACATATCTCTAGAAGGAGCTTCTAGAAGCTTCTTCATTTGTTCATGACAACATGAGAAAGACCCATTAGGAATTTTCAATAAAATTCTTATGAAATGAAATTAATCCATGTTGTCAATGGTGCCCACAAGAAGAGTAGTAGTGTCTATTTATGTACATTTGATGTCATATAGTCTTACGAAGACTCTTGCTTGTAATTGCCTATCTATTTATTAATAAAGTTGAAACGTTCATTCATTCTTTCTTTGTTTGAAACTTTATGGTAAAACCTTAGTCTTTTAGTCCATAAACAAATTTAACAACTTACGAAGAGACAAATGTAGATTTGCATGAACAAACTCTTCGTAGTTTGCTTAAAACGATATATTCGCAATCTTAGGGTCAAAGGACTATTGACCTCAGTATGATTGTTAGAAGAATCTATGATGTCTGGTTATGAGGCATTGAGAGTTGGGGACTCTATAGTTCTTCTAGGTATCTTCCGAAGGTACTGAATTGATCAGTGCACTTCTAGAGACAATATAAGAACAAACAATTTAACCTCTTATGTCTCGAAGTCACTATGTATGAATTGCATCATGCTTACCTTAATCCTGAAATGAGACATGCCATTTCACACCTTAGTATTCTCATTTGAGAAAGTCAAAGTTCGGACTCACTATGTGATTCCGAACAAGGCCTATTGGTGAAGTACTAAGTTGTGAGTATGTCATGAGTAACTTTGTGAAGTTCTCATAGATATGGAATTCATGTACAAGATTGCTGAAATGCAATGTATGTCACCTCATGCTTTGTTCCTTGGAGTGTCAATAAATGAACTGGCCAGTGTCCAAATTGAGTCCTGACTCTTTTGGATGAAACAATGTGACTTGTTAGCTCCTCGTCAATACATTGTTTCTAACTTATTCACAAGCGACAAAGGAGTTGAAGAAATAACAGCTAGAAGGGTAAAATGGTAATTTAGTAAATTCCGACTAGCTGATGACATTCATGAAGGGTAAACATAGATAATATTCAGTGGATCCGCTCATTATAATTAGGTGAATTCTTGAGTAGAAAATAAATTCATTTGAACCGAGAGATTTTCAGTCTCAGCTCTTTAGTGGAGTCAGTTGGCATTAAGCTAAACTTGGAAAAGGTTTGTGAACTTTTGAGTCCAAGTTTTTAGCTCAAGCTTTGTTCATTTGGGTCCATGAGGTCACTGTCACGAATCACATCGATAGGAATAGTTAAACTGGAAGCTAAGTCAAAACAAGAACGAAAATAGTCAAAATGGTATTTTTGTCTTTTGAGACATATGATGAAATGAATGTCAATAAATTTTTTGACAAGTTCATTTGATGACTTAATGTCACTCGGCCATAACTTGATTATTGGGCCTTGTGAATTAATTTCATTTCATAAGAATTTTATTGAAAATTCTTAATGGGCTTTTCTCGTGTTGTCATGAACAAATGAGAAGCTCCTTCTAGATGAGAGATGGGCGCCCAAAATACCCAAGAGAAAGAGAATATTTTGTGCATAAATGTATCAAGATACTTGCCAAAAGAAAAAGAGGAAACAAATTTGCATATGGATGCACATGTGATTTCGGCCAAACAAGCCAAGAGAAAGTCAAAGGCATGGAATAAAAGAGGAAACTAATCCCTTGTGGATGTGCATGAGGTGGGCGCCTATGTTGATAGGAATGGGTAATAAAAGATTGCTCATAAAGGCTTGGAAAATAAGAGGAAACTACTTCTTTCCAAGGCCAACCCCTCTCCTATAAATAGGACCCTCATTCCTCTCATTCTAGACATTCAACATAAGTTAGAGATTGAGAGACTCTCTCTCTAGACATTGTTGGCCGAACTCCTCTCTCTCTCTCTCTTTCTAGTTTATTTTCGATTTTTCTTGTTTTGCCACCTAGGTCCTCACTCGACCTAGTGTTTAGCTCTGCGACTTCAAGACTTGTTCTTAAGTCGTAGTGTTTAAAAGTGCCCACTCGCTGATTCCTTCTTTTCGAGTGATTTAGTGATAGAAACTTTCGTGGTTGCTCGAGGTACCGAGGAAAGAAAGAGAGACGTGCTGTGAGGGGAGACGAGCGTTGCAAACTTTCCAAAAGCTTCTTCAAAGTTCAAGCTTCAAGAAAGGTTAGTAAACTTCTAGCTCATATTGGTTTTTAATTACATGTACTTGCACTAGTCTAGGTTAGTAAAAACTGTTTTTACTTGTAAAAGAAAATTTTTAAAATTCCGCCGCTTACCGAAGCGTTAATTTTTTTCTTAAACCCTAGATCGATTCCAACAATCCACAAGGCCCAATAAATCTAATTTTGGCCGAGTGATGTATGTCATCAAATGACGATGTCAAAAAATTTATTGACATTCATTTCATCCTATGACTCAAAAGACAAAAATACCCTTTTGACAATTTTCGTAAACCTTGTCTCGTTTTTGTTTTGACTTAGCTTCTAGTTTAACTATTCCTACTCGATGTGATTTGTTGTCGCAGTTTTTCGGACAACGATTTAGGAGTCGCAGACGGTTAGACCCAAGGCCGGACCAAGTGGTCTCGTCTCGACTTGAGCGTGTCGGGCTTGGTATTCCAAGCCGTCCCTTAGCTGTAGGTGGTCTCTGTCTCGTCCAAGCACCTGAAAAGTAAGCAAAGAAGGTGTGAACTACAAAGAGGAAACAGAGGGGTTGCCTCTGTTTACCTCTCCGACGCTCAACATTAGTAGGATTGAGGTGGTTTGTAGAGGGTTTAGTGTTTAGAGGTCGAGACTTGAGAGAAACGAGCGAGGTACGAGTTCGACAACGTTTCAGTACTCAAATTCGGATTACCTGGGTCGAGGGAGAGACCCTCATATTTATAGGCGGCCAAGTGGTGTTTGAGGAACCCCTTGGCCGAGGGCCGGCCTTGGAGCGCCGGCCGTGGAGAGCCGGCCTTGGAGCGCCGGCCGTGGAGAGCCGGCCTTGGAGCGCCGGCCGTGGAGAGCCGGTCCTGGAGCGCCGGCCCTGGAGAGCCGGTCCTGGAGCGCCGGCCTTGGAGCGCCGGTCCTGGAACGCCGGTCCTGGAGGGCCGGCCTTGGAGAGCCGGCCGTGGAGAGCCGGCCACGGCGAGTGCCGGCCCCGGACGAGCGCCGGGCTCAGGACGGCCGCCAGCGTGGCCGTCGTCGATCTACCGGACCGAGACGGACCGGTAACATTAGCCCCCCGAGTTTATCATCGATTGTAAATCGCGTGGTAAACTCAGAGTCCGACGTTGGCCCATCGGAGAAGCCCGCCGCCAAGAGGTATGCTCCGACGCCCTTTCATATTATTTTTATTATTATATTTTTTGTCGATCGTGCTCGCTTCGTTATTCGCGCCCATGGACCCCATTGACTCGGGATGTGGGACCGTTGACGATGGCTTACACGACTTGTTTGAGGAAAACCACGTGGATTTGGATGCTTTTTGGGCTCAATTTTCGCCCCCATCAACACCACCCGACACGCGACACTCTTCGCATTCGTTCAACGTTATTGAGATGACCGGAGAGGATCTTTCACTGGTGGAAGCGTGGCTGGCCGACGAGGGTGAGGGCGCGCGTGCCGGAGACGGCCAGCGCCGGCAGGAGAGCGCCGGCCTGATGGCACCAGCCACCGGGGACAGCCGGGCCGACCAGCACGAGGCTGGCTTGGCCGAGGGACGCGCTATGGAGGTCGCGCGCGCAGGGCCGACCACCCAGGAGACCGGCGGTGATCCATCCAGCGCCGGAAGGGGGGCCCTCGTCGATTCTGGCGCCGGAGGAGGCGGGCCGGCCGCGGGCGGCGCTGTGCAAGCCGCCGCCAACGCCGGGGGAGTCGCGCCTGGCTGGGTCGGCGCCGTCTGCACTGGACCCAGCCCCGGGATCGTGCCAGAAGAGTCGCGCGCGACGATCCCGACCGGGGAGCACGCCGACAAGGCAGAGGAGGCCGACGCCGGCGTGGAGGAGGCCGAGCCCGGCCGAGTCGGCGCCGTCTGGGGCGAACCAGGACCTGGGGGAGACGTCCCTCGTCCCGGGGGGGCCGAGCCGGTCGTGGAGGACGCGGGCGACGCGTCTGGCGAGGCCGACGCCGGCGATGACGCGCTGGCGCAGAGGAGCGCCGCCCGGGGCGGCGTTGGCATCAGGGGGGACCCCACCCTCTCGGGTGGGGTTGTGCTGCAGGTGGTCGGCGGCCATGGGAGCCCAGGCGGGTCGGGCCCAGCCAGGCTGGAGCGCGTCTATGACGGGGGAGCGCCGCCGGCGGCGGCCGACGCTGCAGGTGGGGTCGGCGGCGCCGGACAGGAGGAGTGCCGGCCGCCCAACGCCGGAGAGGGAGGAAGCCGACTGCCCACAGCCGGAGAGGAAGAGGCGGCCATCCCGGTTGCCCTGCAAACCCTAAGGCCCAATGGGCCGGGCCTAGGTGAGGAGACTGCAGCCGGCCGGGAGTCGGGCCGGGCCGATGTGCGCGAGGAGGGCCCAACCGGCCGAAGGCCGGACAGGGCCGCTGGGCGACAGGCGCGCGAGGAGGACCCAGCAACCCGCGAGCTGGGCCGGGCCGGCGGGCTGGACGCGTCTGGGCCGAACGCCGGGACGCCCGGGCAGGCCTCAAGCGCCGGAGACCCGACTGGCCGAGAGCCGGGCCGGGCCGACGGGCCTGGCGCGTGCGCCGAAGGCCGGAGGTCGCCGGGGCCGCGCGTGGAGGAGCCACCTAGCCAGGAGACGGGTTGGGTCCTCGGGCTTGACGCGCACGCAGGAGAGGACGTTGCCGGCCACAGGACGAGCCGGCCTGATGGCAATGACCCGGCCGGCCGGCAGCCGGCCGGGCGCTCGGGCACCGCCCCGGATTCCGGGCACTCCGGTGACTCGTCGAGCCGTCGTGCAGCACCCGCGGCGAGGGGACTTTCCTCTACTGCGCAGGAGGAAACGCGGACCTCGTCATTCCCGATAGGAGAGTCAGCCGTGCGGGGTAACCTTGACTGCTCGGGCGTCGATGTCCCGAGCCTGATCTCCATCGTCAGCTTCAAGAGCCTCAGGAAGCGCTACAGCATCCCGGACTCTGTGTCAATCCTCAGACCGTTGCCTGACGATCTTCCGTCCCGCCCTCGAAGGGGGTACGCCGCGGTCCACGAGGCGAGCCTCCGCGGTGGGTTAAGGTTGCCCTTTCAGCCGGTTATCCAGGAGTTGCTAGTTCGACTGGGGGTGCACGCCTTACAGATGTCTCCGGCCTTCTATCGGGTGGTCGCAGCGTGCCACATGATGCTTTACCGGGCGAAGAAGAGGGCTGTCACCGCCGACGACATCCAGGGCCTCATGACGATACGAGGGGTGCCAGGGAAGCCGGGCTTCTACCTAGCGCTACACCGTAAGCGCTTCGTCATTGTCAGCAACGTTAATTCGAAGCACCGATATCCTTGGATATGGGTGTCCGAATCAGCCTTCGGGGTCGCGCCTCTCTCCTTCGGTCTTGCGGCTGATTTTCCACCTATGGGCGATATCGAAGGCTCTGAGCTTCACGCGGTGATCAGGGCGCTCCCGGAATCGAGGCGGCAAGGACCGCACTTCGAGTCCCCAGACCTAATGGCAAGGACTGGGTGGTTCACGCCTGGAGGCGACGCCCTTCCGAGCTCGGGCCTCGTCGCGGAGGCTACGGAGGACCCCGAATCAGAGGCGGGGGGCTCGTCTGCTCCTCCCCCTGACGTGGGGGGTACCAACCACACACAAGCTTCCAGTTAATGTATATTCCATTGTATTGCACTCTAACCTGTCACCTCTTCATCTTTTTCAGATACGATGACCCGACGACACCGACCACGCACGCAGGCACCGAGGGTGGCGCCCGACGCCGAGGCCGTGATCGCGGCTCAACCACAAGCTGAGGCCCGCCATGGGGGGCTTCCAACGCGGGCGATGGCCGAGGCGAACTCCTCGAATAAGCGACCGTCGTCGACGATCCTTCCCGGCTCGTCCTCCGGCCACAAGCGCGCTCATACGTCGGCGACGTCAGATGGCATGGAGTCGATGCTCCTGGCGGAGGCGGCGGAGCTGAGGGACCGATGCTCTCGGGGGATCCTTGAAACCTCTCTACGGGATTTCAAGAGTCTCCTGACGGTGAGCGACCTTGAGCATTTCCAGAGCGGGATCGGCGACGCCCGAAAGGTATGACTCGCTTGTTTGCCTCATTTGTGATTTGTTGTGCTTATTTCGATTGCATGTACGTTGTTTGCTTCCACAGATGCTCGCGCGCCAAGAACGGAGCGACCGCATTCTCCGGGACTTGCTGCGTCGTATGCAGATCATGGAAAAAGACAAGGAGGATACAGCGGCCGCCCATGCCGCTGCCTTGGCGGGGGTCCGCACCGTCCAAGAGTTCCAAGCGCTTGAGGAGGAACTAAAGCGAGCTCGTGAGAAGGCGGCGGCCGAGAAGGCGTCTCGGGAGAAAGCTGAGCAGGCGGCCGATACTTTCTTAGGGGAGACCAAGAAACTCCAGGCGGCCCTCTCGAGCCGAGACGAAGAGCTGAACATCGTCCACGCCCGATTGTCGGCAAGCGAGATCTCCCGGGTCAGGGCCGAGAGGGAGAGGGAAACCCTGCGAGCGGAGGTGCAGACCCTCATCGAGGAGAAGGATGACGCCGTGCGATCGAAGACAGAGTTGGAGGAGGACTGGGATCTCTCGCTAGAGGTGGCCCGTTACGAGGTGGCCATGCGGGTCAAAGATGCGACTGCGGAGGAGAACGCGTCTCGAGGGATCACATTTTCCTTCTTCGACGCCATGTTTCCTCCTTTGGAGGACGAGCTGCCGGAGGACGACCTGCCTCCCGAAGTCCCTGCGGAGGCCGCCCAGTCGTCAAACTGTCGGTCCGGTGGAGGAACCGTTGGCGGGTCGGGCGCCCCTCACCTTGAGGACGACGAAGAGCAGGTCGATTATGGCTCGGAGTAACCGAGTTTTCTTTGGTTTTTTCGCGCAGTTGTTTAGCGCTCGCTTTATGCTTTCTTTCGGATTCTTGCTGTGTTTGGGTCGTTTGTGCAACATTGTTTTGCTTTGATTGAAGCTTTTATTTCATCGTGCGTCTTATTTTCTCGACTTGCTACGCTTAGTGTAATCGATTTGCGCAATTTGAATAGTGCGTGTCTTACGAGCCCGGCTTACTATGCTTAGCGTAACCGGTTGGCACGGCTTACTGCTGCATTCGGCGGCGAAGTTTCCCGCGGATGCTGGCTAGACCAGTTTCATCCGGCGGGTGCGATTTCTGGCCGTCCATTTGTGACTCGCTGCCTATCAGCGTGCGCGAGCTGGGTGGCCGTCGCGCTCATCCTCCGGTGAGTACGCTACCTATCGGCGTGCTATCGGGATGGGTTTGCAGCTCCTAGTGAGCGTGGTACTCGTTGGTACGCGTGTCACGTTTTGAGTTTTGACTGCCGAGATCGACAATCCGGTGCGCGGACGTGATCCATCGATGCCCTGCCGCCTATCGGTGTGCAAGGTGCATCGGTGCACGAGAGGGTCGCAGCAAAAGACGTGCGAGGCCGGAGGTCCGGTGCGCGGATCCAACTCATCGACGTTTCGCTATCTCTCGGCATACGGCCTCAACCCGTGCGAGAGCGTCGCACGAGGAGGGTACGAAGTCGGAGGTCCGGTGCGCGGATCCGATTTATGGGTGTTTTGTTACCGCTTGGCGCGTGGAAAGTGGAGTAAGCGAGCTCGTTACTCTCGCCTTATCCCCCTTAGCCCCCCGAGTTTCTTGGGTGCTCGTAGAGGAGGCTAGAAACTAAGATACAATGTTTTGAAGTGAAATGTAATTCATTAAACTATTGAAATGGTTCGAAAATTACATCCCAGGCCGTTGGCCAAACTTGAAATTGTAAATTGCCTTTGCTAGAATCGAAAATTACATGAGAACAACAAAGCGTAAAAATGGACGAGTGAACATCTATTGATAATATTGCCGGAGGTGCTCCGCATTCCACGGGTGTGTGAACACGAGTCCTTCCATGTTCTCGAGCTCGTATGTGCCATTGTGGATGGCTCGGCGCACACGGTACGGGCCTTCCCAGGTGGGGCCTAGAACTCCCGCACCTTGCACTTTGGTGTTTTGGAACACCCTTCGAAGAACGAGGCTCCCGTCGGCGAACTTCCGCAGCTTGATCTTTGAGTTGTAGTACTTCTCGACCTTCCTCTTTTGCGCAGCAAGTCGGGTGAGTGCGTCCGCCCTCCTTTCGTCTATGAGGTCTAGCTCGAGCCTGATCGCGTCGTCGTTGGCGGCTTCGTCGTACTCCTCGATGCGCAAGGTTGGCAGCTTGGTCTCGACGGGTACCACAGCCTCGACGCCGAACGCGAGAGCGAAAGGGGTTTCGCCGGTCGCGTTTCGAGCGGTGGTGCGATATGCCCATAAGACCATGGGGAGCTCGTCGGCCCAAGCCCCCTTTCTTGCCTCCAGCTTCTTCTTCAGGTTCTCCTTGATCGTCTTGTTCACCGCCTCGACCTGACCGTTGGCTTGAGGATGGCGGGGAGAGGAGAAAGTCTTGCTAATGCCAAGTTGTTCGCACATTTCTCGGAGGCGCGCATTGTCGAATTGTTTTCCGTTGTCGGTTACAATTGACGCAGGGATCCCGAAGCGGCAGATGATGCTTTTCCAAATGAAGCTTGTCGTGTTCGCCTCGGTAATCTTTGCTAGCGGCTCAGCCTCTACCCACTTCGTGAAGTAATCGATAGCCACGATCGCGTGCTTGTATTGTCTCGGGGCCGTAGGCAGCTCGCCGATGAGGTCGATTCCCCACTTCGCGAAGGGTCGCGGCACGATAATCGGACACAAAGGGGCCGGTGCTTGGCGCGGAATGTGGGCGAACCTTTGGCACTTGTCACACTTCTTGGCCCACTCGTGGGAGTCCTTTTTCAAGGTCGGCCAGAAATATCCAAGTCTCAGCAACTTCAACGCCAAAGATTGCCCGGCGGCGTGGTTACCGCACACCCCCTCGTGAACCTCGTGGAGTGCTTTCCTCGCCTCCACCTCGGTCAGGCAACGGAGAAGGGGCATGGAGTAGCCTCTCTTGAACAAACTATCCTCCCTCATCGTGTACTTTGGGGCTAGGCTTCTCAGCTTTCTAGCTTCTTCTTTATCCTCGGGGACGACTCCTCGTTTAAGGAATTCCACGAGCGGGGTCATCCATGAGGGAGGCGGAGTCTCGTCAATGACCCCTACGTCGCCTCTCGAGACGTAGGGTCGGGTCAACACTTCGATTGGGACGCTGCCCTCGCCCTCCTCGTCTATCCCAGACGCGAGGCGAGCTAGGGCGTCGGCGTCAACGTTCGCCTCTCGAGGAACCTGGACGATCTCGAACCACGACAGGGCCTCCAAGTTCTTTTGGGCCTTGGACAAGTAGGCGATCATGTGTGGCTCCTTTGCGGCGTAGTCGCCCTTAACCTGATTCACGATCAATTGCGAGTCGCAATGGATGCGCAGGTTTTGGGCGCCCAACTTGTTCGCTAGCTCCAAGCCAACAATCAGAGCCTCGTACTCTGCCTCGTTGTTGGAAGCCTTGAACTCGAACCGCAGGGCGTACCTCAGCTTTTCCCTATCGGGATTTGTGAGCACAACGCCGGCGCCAGCCCCCCGGGCGTTTGACGCGCCATCCACGTGCAAGTCCCAGACCGGCCCTATCGGATCGTTGGTTCTCTTCTTTGACGACTCGTTATAGTCGTCCTCCTTGTCTTCCGTGGTCTTACTTCTTTCGTCGCCCTCGTTGGTTGGGGGCGCGCTCGTGAACTCGGCGATGAAGTCGGCGATGGCCTGACCCTTAATGGCGGTTCTCGGTTGGAACTCGACCCCGTATTCGCCCAGCTCTTGGGACCATATCGCCATTCGAGAGGAGGTCCCTTTTTGAAGGGCCTTCTCGATGGGATGCCCCGAGCGGACCACGATGGGGTGCGCTTGGAAGTAGGGTCGGAGCTTTCTCGCGCTCATGACGAGGGCGAGGGACAGTCTCTCGATTTCGGGGTATCGGGTTTCGGCGTCGAGGAGCGCCTTGCTAACGTAGTAGACCGGCCATTGTACCTTGTCCTCTTCGCGTATGAGGACCGCGCTCACGGCCCTATCGGAAACCGCGAGGTAGAGGAACAAGGTTTCGCCATTCTTTGGCTTCGCGAGGAACGGGGGGGAGGTGAAATAGGCTTTCATATCGCGGAATGCTTCCTCGCACTCCTCCGTCCACACGAACCCGTCGGTCTTCTTCAGTGCCTTGAAGAATGGTTGGCACCTATCAGTGGCTTTGGAAACAAATCGCGTCAGGGCGGCGATCCTTCCCGTCAAGCTTTGAACTTCTTTGACCTTTTGTGGCGACCTCATCTCTAAGATTGCTTTAATCTTCTCAGGATTGGCTTCGATCCCGCGGCGGCTCACCATGTAGCCCAGAAACTTTCCAGACTCGACCCCGAAAGCGCACTTGTTGGGGTTGAGCTTCATTTTGTAGCGCCGCAGGATCGTGAACATTTCCCTAAGGTCTCGAACGTGGTCGTTGGCTTTGAGGCTCTTGACAAGCATGTCGTCCACGTAGACCTCCATAGTCTTGCCAATTTGATTGGCGAACATGCGGTTCACCAACCTTTGATACGTTGCTCCCGCGTTTTTTAGGCCAAATGGCATGACCTTGTAACAGTAGAGTCCGCGGTTCGTAACAAAGGTGGTCTTGATCTGATCCGGCTCGTGCATGCGGATCTGGTTGTAGCCTGAATAGGCGTCCATGAAGCTCAGCAACTCGTGGCCCGCCGTGGCGTCCACGAGCTGCTCGATCCTCGGGAGAGGGAAGCTGTCTTTCGGGCAGGCTTTGTTGAGATCTTTGTAATCGATACAGATCCGCCACTTCCCATTTGGCTTCTTGACCATAACCACGTTGGACACCCACTTGGGGTGCTCCGCCTCCCTGATGAAGTCGGCGGCGAGAAGTTTGTCAACTTCTTCACCAATGGCTTGGTACCTCTCCCCACTGAACGCCCGTCGCGGTTGAACACGCTCGGCCACCCTCTTGTCGTCGTTGAGACGATGAACCATGATCTCGGGGTCGATTCCCGGCATGTCGGCGTGTGTCCACGCAAAGACATCTTTGTGCTCTCGGAGGAAAGCGGCGAGCTCGATTCGGGTCTCAGACGGGAGTTGGGCGCCTACCTTGACTACTTGGTCAGGCTTGGCGTCGTCTAACACGACGGGAACGAGGTCGTCCGGTGTCTCCACCTTTCGACGCTCGACTTCGTCCCTTTGGTCTAGCTCTCCGAAGGTGCCTCCTTCCTCTAACTTGCACGGGAATTTGTCTCCGAGTTGGAAGACGGTGCTCACCATCTTCCCTTTCCCTTTTCCGTCCACGCCCTGGATGTAGCACATCCTCGCCATGGATTGGTCTCCCAACATCACGGCGATCCCTTTCTCGGTCGGGAACTTCATCATCAGGTGGTACGTGGACGTTATGGCCTTCAACCGATTGAGAGTCGGGCGGCCGACGATGATGTTGTAAGCTGAGGGCTGATCCACCACTAGGAACGACACGATGTGGGTAACCTCGAGCCCCCCCGGCGTACCGAAGGTAACCGGGAGGTCGATAGTTCCCTCCGTCATAACCCTCTCCCCAGAGAAGCCGAAGAGCGGGGTTGAGATCGGGGTCGGTCTTACCCCGGATAGCTTCATCCTGCCCAACGCCGACTTGAAGATTATGTCGGCGGAGCTCCCATTGTCGATCAGGATTCTCCGGACGAGGTTGTTGCCGACCGGGGCAGAGATGACTATCGCGTCGTTGTGTGGATGGAGAACTCGCGCCGCTTCTTGTCCGGTGAAGAACATGGACTCGAAGGGGGCCGGAGGAGGGACCTCGTACGTATGGTTGATGTAGTGCGCTATTTTCCCTTGGGAAACTTCGCGCACGTACTTCTTCCTTTGCGTAGCCGAGTCTCCGAACTCCGGGCCACCCAAGATTGCACCACCCACGACGTGAAGTTGCGAGCTCTCCGGCTCTTCGTTTGTCGCGCGGTCCGTGACAGTCACCGTCGCCGGACCTTTCTTCCCTTGCCGCGGGCGACCTCCGTGCGCCGCGGCCATCCCGATAGTTCTTAGGACGTACTCTTTCAGCTTCCCATCTTGAATCAGGGCCTCAATCTGACGCTTGAGTTGATAGCATTCGGATGTCAGGTGCCCGTGATCTTGATGGTAGTCACAGTACTTGCTTTGATCCCTCTTGGCGGGATCCTTCGTGAGCGGGGTTGGGCTCCCCAACTTGTCACGGTGCAGAGCTAGGATTTGCTCCGGCGGAGTGTTCAGAGGAGTGAATGGCGAGAACTTTCGGAAGCTGTCGACATGTGGCGGCCTCGGCCCGGGGAGGGAACGGCCGTTAGGGGCCTGGCTTCCCTTATTCCTCCTCTTTCGGGGGTCGGGACGATCTTCATCTCGATCATCGCGGCGGCGACTCCCCTGTCCTCCTGACTTTCGACCATCTCGGCCATCGAGATAGTCCTTGACTCCCATGTACGTGCGGGCTCTTGTCATCAGCTCCGCCATGTCACGCGGGACTTGGCCAACAATAGACTTGAGGAAGTCGCTCGTGCGCACTCCCTCGGTGATCGCCGTGATGGCGTCCCTGTCGTCGAACCCTTCGACCTTGTGAGACTCCTCGGTGAAGCGAGCGAGGTATTGCCTCAACGTCTCGTCTCTTCCTTGTCGGATAGAGAGGAGGTGGGTCTTTGGCTTCTTTTGCGCCACGAGGGTGGCGAATCGGGCGAGGAAAGCCTCTCGCAAGGCCCGGAAAGACGGGATGCTTCCCGGCCTCAAGCTTCGGAACCATTCAAACCCCGAGCCTGTGAGGGTCAGGCTGAAGGCTTGGCAGAGGGTGGCGTCCGCCTGCCCCTGCATAGTCATCCACGTCTCATAGTGTTGGACGTGGAAGTGGGGGTCCGTACGTCCATCGTAGGGGGGAATGGACGGTAACTTGAAGTTCCCCACGCATGGTTGCACGAGGATTGGCGCGGCGAAGGGAGAGTATGATTCCTCGATCCCTCCGTATGGCCTTTGCCTCCCCGACTCCCTCATTTCGATGATTTGATTCTGGAGGCTTTGAATCATCGTGACCATGTCGAGCCCGTTAGCGGGGCCGACCGTCGGGGCCACGGGAGTCACCGGTTGGCGTTCGTTGGACGCTTGGTCCACGACATTGGCCTGCGGCCGGCCGAGAGTTGCGGCGGGGAGCGCGTCCCTTCGAGAGTTTAGCCTTTGGCGGAGATCCTCCCCTCGGGAGTTTCTCTGCGCCGTCAAGCGCTCTCTAAGGTCCACACTCGGTGCGGGGCGAGGTGAGGTCGCCCTTGGTCGGACCGTCCGGCGGACGCTTCGGCTGTCGGCCCCATCATCTACCAGAGTCGCTCTCTCCTCGGCGAGGGGCCGTGTCCGGCCGCCTCTTGAAACCGAGGGGGCGAGTCCCCGGGAATGTGACCGTGCCTGCTGCCGCGCTAGGTGCGACGGCCCGGCCAAAGCGTCGTTGGGCCTCTCGGGCCGCGAAGGGGCGAGGCTAGGCGTTGCCTCGTTGGTCCTCGACTCCCCCACATATTCGGAGTCGGAGTAGTCTTTGGCGGACCTATCTTCGACGTCATAGCCGAGGAGGTCGGCTATGAGCGTACCGTCGACGCCGGGGCGGTCAAGGAGCTCCGCAAGCCGCCGGGCCGTGTCCTCTCGGAGCACGGCCTCGGGGTCAATCATCGGGTCTTGGGGCTGGCTCTCGCTATCGCGAGGTTGCCCTTCAAGACGATGTGCGAGGCGTCGAAGACCGTACCTCGAGCTCGTTGCTCGGGTACCCGCGGAGGTAGTGGGAATGTGACTCATCTCTCGAGAGTCGTGAGAGCAAAGGGAGAAAACTGGTAGAGGGAATGCGTCGTCAAGGTCGAGAGATCCCCTCCTTCTAGCGCCAAAATGTTGTCGCAGTTTTTCGGACAACGATTTAGGAGTCGCAGACGGTTAGACCCAAGGCCGGACCAAGTGGTCTCGTCTCGACTTGAGCGTGTCGGGCTTGGTATTCCAAGCCGTCCCTTAGCTGTAGGTGGTCTCTGTCTCGTCCAAGCACCTGAAAAGTAAGCAAAGAAGGTGTGAACTACAAAGGGGAAACAGAAGGGTTGCCTCTGTTTACCTCTCCGACGCTCAACATTAGTAGGATTGAGGTGGTTTGTAGAGGGTTTAGTGTTTAGAGGTCGAGACTTGAGAGAAACGAGCGAGGTACGAGTTCGACAGCGTTTCAGTACTCAAATTCGGATTACCTGGGTCAAGGGAGAGACCCTCATATTTATAGGCGGCCAAGAGGTGTTTGAGGAACCCCTTGGCCGAGGGCCGGCCTTGGAGGGCCGGCCTTGGAGCGCCGGCCGTGGAGAGCCGGCCTTGGAGCGCCGGCCGTGGAGAGCCGGCCTTGGAGCGCCGGCCGTGGAGAGCCGGCCTTGGAGCGCCGGCCGTGGAGAGACGGCCTTGGAGCGCCGGCCGTGGAGAGCCGGCCTTGGAGCGCCGGCCGTGGAGAGCCGGCCTTGGAGCGCCGGCCGTGGAGAGCCGGCCTTGGAGCGCCGGCCGTGGAGAGCCGGCCTTGGAGCGCCGGCCGTGCGTGGAGAGCCGGCCTTGGAGCGCCGGCCGTGGAGAGCCGGTCCTGGAGTGCCGGCCCTGGAGAGCCGGTCCTGGAGCGCCGGCCTTGGAGCGCCGGTCCTGGAACGCCGGTCCTGGAGGGCCGGCCTTGGAGAGCCGGCCGTGGAGAGCCGGCCACGGCGAGTGCCGGCCCCGGACGAGCGCCGGGCTCAGGACGGCCGCCAGCGTGGCCGTCGTCGATCTACCGGACCGAGACGGACCGGTAACATGAGTCATGACAGTGACCTCATGGACCCAAATGAACAAAGCTTGAGCTAAACACTTGGACTCAAAAGTTCACAAACCTTTTCCAAGTTTAGCTTAATGTCAACTGACTCCACTGAAGAGTTGACACTGAAAATCTCTCGGTTCAAATGAATTTATTTTCTACTCAAGAATTCAACCAAATTATGATGAGCGGATCCACTGAATATTATCTATGTTTACCCTTCATGAATATAATCAGCTAGTCGAGATTTACGAAATTACCATTTTACCCTTCTAGCTGTTATTTTCTCAACTCCTTTGTCGCTTGTGAATAAGTTAGAAACAATGTATTGACGAGGAGCTAACAAGTCACATTGTTTCATCCAAAAGAGTCAAGACTCAATTTGGACACTGGCCAGTTCATTTATTCACATTCTAAGGAACAAAGTATGAGGTGATAGACATTGCATTTCAGCAATCTTGTACATGAATTCCATATCTATGAGACCTTCACAAAGTTACTCATGACATTCTCACAACTTAGTACTTCACCAATAGGCCCTGTTCGGAATTACATAGTGAGTCCGAACTCTGACTTTCTCAAATGAGAATACGTAAGCTGTAAAATGGCATGTCTCATTTCAGGATTAAGGTAAGCATGATGCAATTCATACGTAGTGACTTCGAGACATAAGTGGTTAAATGGTTTGTTCTTATTTTGTCTCTAGTAGTGCACTGGTCAATTCAGTACCTTCGGAAGATACCTAGAAGAACTATAGAGTCTCCAACTCTCAATGCCTCATAACCAGACATCATAGATTCTCTTAACAATCATACTGAGGTCAATAGTCCTTTGACCCTTAGATTGCGAATATATCGTTTTAAGCAAACTACGAAGAGTTTGTTCATGCAAATCTACATTTGTCTCTTCGTAAGTTGTTTAGTTTGTTTATTGACTAAAGACTAGTGTTTTATCATAAAGCTTCAAACAGACAAGGAAGAAAGAATGAACGTTTCAACTTTTGATTAATGAATAAGCAATTACAAGCAAGAGTCTTCATGAGACTTTATTACATCAAATGCACAATATAAAGACTACAACTCTTCTTGTGGGCACCATTGACAACAAACTCCCACTCGACTCAAAGAAGATGTGTGTAGTCCTTCATGCCTAATCCATCTCGATGTTGATCGAAGACCTTGTTCGCTAGGGCCTTGGTGAATGGATCTGCTAGGTTGTCCAGCGTTGAGATCTTCTTCACTTCCACGACTCCGCGCTGCACGATCTCTCGAATCAAATGGTATTTCAGTATCTTTAGAGTGCTTATGGCTTCGAGGTTCCTTTGAGTTAGCGACAGCCCCACTATTATCACAATAAATGGTCATGGGCTCGTCGACGTTTGGAACAACTTCCAGATACTTAAGGAATTTTCTAAGCCATACAGCCTCTTTGGATGCTTCACAAGCAGCCACATATTCTGCTTCCATTGTGGAGTCAGCAATACAAGATTGCTTAATACTTCTCCACACAACAGCTCCACCATTAAGGATGAACACAGATCCCGAAGTGGATTTCCTGGAATCCTTATCCGCTTGAAAATCGCAGTCGTTATATCCCGTCATAGTCAGGTCAGTACCTGAATATGTAAGCATCGAGTTCCTAGTTCTTCAAAGATACAAAAACAACTCTTAGAAGCGAAAAAAGTGGTGGTGGTGTGGCTCGGTGGTGGTGTGGCTCGGTGGTGGCGTGGCTCGGGTGCGTGGTGGTGGCATCGCTTGGTCAAGGCGTGGTGGTGACGTGGTTCGGTGGTGGCGTCGCTCGGTCAGAAGTTTTCCAGCGGGTCTCGGTGACGGTGAAGCCCGACAAGGCAGGTTTTCTGGTGGGTCGACTTGGTAGTTGTGGCGTCGCTCAGCTTGCTGGTGAGGATCGAGATGGCTGCTGTGAAGTTGGCTCTGGGGAGCTCCTATGTGAGGTTTGGTCGAATGTGAATATCAGAGAGAGCATAGAGAGAGAAAGAGAGTGCAGAAGAAATGAAATGAGAAAGAAGAAGCAAGTCGCGATTTATTTAATCTGACCTAGATTAGAAGCGACATTAGAAGCAACTAGTCGCTTCTAATTTCTAGATCAGTTACAACGGCGTCGTTTTGTGAGAAAAATAAAAATTTGGTGGAGAAATTAAGGAGCCAAAAATTTCAGTAGGTTAAAACTAGGGGTGGCAATTTGGTCCGGACACGAAACACGAAACGGTTACGACACGATTTAAAGCGGATTTGGATCTCAATAAATGGATCGGTTCTTAATTGGATCGAACACGCTAACACGATTAAATAATGGTTTAAAACGACACGATTACGGTAACACGATAAAAAGCCGATTAACACGATTATTAAATGGTCGACACGAAACACGATTACGACCCGCACGAATATGATCCAATTAACACGATTACGAATAATAGCACGATTACGATCCATTTAAACACGATTAATATTATATATGTAAAATTATAAATTTATAATTATATATATAAAATTATAATTATAAACATAAAATTGATATTAAAAAATATGATGTAATAAAATAAAGTATATTCGTATAAATATCAATTCACGTAAGATAACATATAGTCAATAGTATACCAATTCACTTAACCGGAGCAATAAGAATCACAATTCATATCGAACGATCACAATTACTATAGTATCATGATAAGATATTAAATTCATATTTATTTTATTTCAATTTTAATTCAATTGATATCAAACAATCACGATTCACAATCACAATAACAATAGTTTCATAATAATGTATCTTATTCAATTTTATTGAATATCAATTCAATTCAATTCATATTGAAAAATCACAATTTAAAATTGACAATCACAATAACTATTATATCATAATAACGTATCATATTCAATTTTATTTTATTTCAATTCAATTCATATCGAATAATTTCAATTCACAATCACAATAACTGTCATCTTATAATAATGTATCATATTAAATTTTATTTGATTTCAATTCAATTCATATTGAAAAATCACAATTTAAAATTGACAGCCACAATAACTATCGTCTCATAATAACGTATCATATTTAATTTTGTTTTATTTCAATTCATATCGGACAATTACAATTCACAATCACAATAACTATCATCTCATCATAACGTATCATATTCAATTTTATTTGATTTTAATTCAATTCAATTCACAATCACAATAACTATCATATTATAATAATGTATCATATTCAATTTTATTTGATTTTAATTCAATTCAATAACTATCATATCATATTCAATTTTGTTTTATTTCAATTCAATTAAATTCATATTGAAAAATCACAATTTAAAATTGACAGTCACAATAACTATAGTCTCATAATAACGTATCATATTCAAATTTTGTTTTACTTCAATTCAATTCATATCGAACAATCACAATTGACAATTAACAATCACAATAACTATCATCTCATAATAACGTACCATATTCAATTTTATTTGATTTTAATTCAATTCAATTCACAATCACAATAACTATCATCTCACAATAACGTATCATATTCAATTTATTTGATTTCAATTCAACTCACAATCACAATAACTATAGTCTCATAATAACGTATCATATTCAATATTATTTTATTTCAATTTAATTCAATTCATATCGAACAATCACAATTTCAATTTGACTATCACAATAACTATAGTCTCATAATAACGTATCGTATTCGATTTTATTTGTATCCTATTCAATTTTATTTGATTTCAATTATAGTAAAATGACTAATATTTAGATTTGATATCCCTCCATAACATTCCCTCCATATTCTCCATAAAATTTCAGTTTAATATTTTGTTTACTTTTACCCTTCATTATTTTCCCTCCTTTTTTTTTTCTTTTTTTTTATATTTTGCCAAATTTTTGTGTGTGAAAAAATAAAGAAAAGAATAAAGGAAAAATAAAAGTATTAGTTAGTCACGTGACTCAGTGTCGATGTATCGGACGTTAGTGCAAAAAGAAAGACGACAATTCTTATCTTATGAATATTTTGTCTTTGATAATTATATCGCAATTAATTGAGTCCGAATGTCTAAACACGGTTAAAACACGATTAAATACCCATTTAACACGATTATTAAACGGTTTAATTTAAACGGTTATGGATCTGTAAAAAAAATAAACGGTCGGATTTGGATCTAGATTTCAAACACGATTAATAAATGGTCGGATTTGGTTCTAGCAATTATTTATGCAAACACGATTAACACGACACGATTACGACACGAACACGAAATTGTCATCCCTAGTTAAAACGACGTGGATGCTGTTTCATCCCGTAATATGAATAATATTATTCTCACACCCAAAACTGATTCTATTGACGGAATTAATGACATGATGATCGATTTATTCCCAGGTATTAAAGTCGTCTTTCCTTTTTCCATTACGGAATTTTAAAATTGATTAATCCAATTTACAGTTTCAAATGTTCCCCATTATGTTTTTTTTTATAGGTGATATTCAAAGTTACTACAGTTTTGATGATTGCATTGATGCCACTGAAAAAACATTTCAAAGTGATTTCATAAAAACATTAACCCTGATTGAAAAAAAATTGTCCTATCATATTATTGAGGAATTTAAATTCAGCCGAAGGATTATCAAACGGAACAATACTCGTCTGCCGACGGTTTTCGCTAAATATTATCGAAGCAGAAATCTCAAATGACCAACACAAAGGAAAGCACGTTTTCTTCCAAGAATTCCGTTTTTAACCCTAGAGTCACAACAAAATCCTTTTTCATTTAAGCGAAACCAATTTCCAATTCGTCTGTGTTTTGCTATGACCATTAATAAAGCCCAAGGTCAAACACTTGATTATGTTTGACTATACTTGCCTCAATCAGTTTTCTCGCACGGACAACTTTATGTTGCATTGTCACAAGCTAAGGAAAAAAATTCGGTCAAAGTACTATTAAATCTAGAATCCACAAACTTTGATGTTGGGTACGCTATCATAAGCTAATTAAAACATGGTTATTAATTAAACAAGATCTAGATTTACGTTATTTAATGAGAGCAAACGCAATATCTTAAGCAACCGATAAATTTAATGACAAGTTTAGAAGACTTACAAATTTGAGCTCACGAACTGAATCTTCAAGCTTTCACAATCCGTCTTCAATCTATAAAAGACTCCTCACGATCAGACCTTCGGGATGACTATGAAACTCTCGGATTCCTTCTTGTCGTGTTGATGACACCGTAGTATTCCGAAACATAATCTTCGAGGAAGATAAGACTAATGAGTGGGCAACGATTCTTGATCTCACTTAGATTTGAAATGAGGTGTTATATTTCTCTCTTATTTCTAAGAATGGAATTGAAGCAATTTCGAGGGGAAGAGAAAGAAGCAAAGTCTCGGCCAAACCAAAGAGATGAGGCCGAACTTTTTAATACTGTTTTGGTTTAAATTTTGTTTCTCATCATCCCCCTATTTATAACAGTTAAAAAGGAGATATTCTAGAATATTCTAGAATATATTATTTCCTTTTATTGTGTTTTCACACTAGTGGATTTATTCTCAGCCCTTGGATCTCATCTCATGAATCCTACTTTTTCTCTCGTCCATCAGATCAGTATCTATGATTTTATTTCATATCAAAATATTAAATATTTTATTTGTTGAGAGAATATAGGAACATATTTCTCCTAAATATAGAGAGAGAATATAAGACAATAACTAATTTCCTATATTTTCTCTCATTTATTTTAGGAATAAATAAAGAGAATAAGCTGGTATAAAACCAGTATAAAAAATCGCCCACCTCCTGATAGGGAGGTGACGACTTTTTTCTTCAGCACAAGGCCCGGCCCAAAAATCCAAAAATATTTATTTACTTGATCTAACAATAAATAAGTAACTTATTAATTTATTATTTACTTGATCCAACAATAAATAAACAATTCTAGTATAAATAGTTATTTAATTCCGCAAATACACGTTTTTCAGAATTAATGTTGTCAATCACGATTACAGCAAGTGAGACTATAATAATGAAACCATTATTAAATGAACGTTCTTATCCGCTTTTATCAAAGCCGAATCGGGGACTATGAACCTAGTATCTGAAGCTTGACAAAGTCGATCAAAAGATGAAACAGTCTTTTCTCTTTTACGTATCCTTTTGTCTAATGTTGGTCAGTACTCCACCGTGTAAGTCAAAACTGAACTCTCCCATAATATTAGAATTATATTTACTCATCGAGACAAGTGTCCATTAATTTGGTTAGTACGTGATTATGATCCTGCAGGTTCAACCCGTATCGAGATAGGTCAATTTGTTCAATTATACCTTTCTCGTTACATATATACCCTAAGCACAGTTGTTTCCCTAGCGAAAGATTCTTCCGAGCGTAAGCCAAATTCAGAAGTGCTAGCAATCTATCGGTTCTGGAATCAACCCTTAGGTGAGAGAACTTTTACCTTCTTTCCGGAAGGCTGGATTCCGTATATGTAAATCACTTTCTTCTACGATCATGTCTTGACTTCCCAAAACATCTATTTAGTCAGCGTTTCATTAGCCTTTAACGTGGTGAATCAAAGAACCCGGTAACATGACCTAGAAGTCCATGATTAATTCAGGATTTAGATCAAGCGTCACTGTGACCATCATAAGCGACCTCGGCTAGTGCGTCGTAAGGTCCTTAAACGACACATTTATCTAAACCAAAGTCTGTTCGAGTCGTACGCTTACCAAAAGTGTAGAATGTTCCCACTGAGTGATCAACCTTCACTCATGTTCCACATATATGACTTTAGATAAGGCTTTCCAGGCGCATATCAGTCATCGACTTTGTTTTAGTTCACCGCCCGAATTCGGATGTCCAGCATGCGACTCAGTTTGATACGGAGACTACGGGTGATAGTTGTTCTTGATTCTGAATTTTATCATACCTCAACCCACTAATCATATTATACTAATAAAGTAACTTCTCATCTTATTTAGTAATCATCATCTTCTAGTGGGCAATATTTCTAACAATCTCCCACTTTGACTATAGAAGGTAAGTTACCATGAGCCATTTAACTCTTAGCCATCGTAGAGATAGTTTCAAAGTTTGACCCAGGATTGAGATTCTCATAATATGGATTCTCAATTTTAACATACTCCACAAATTATGTCGATTCGACTTACATCCCTTATATATCCACAGTCCATGCATTAGAACATGTTACCTTTCAAGTGTTCTCTGACTTACCTTTCAAGGTCAAGTCAACTTGTTCAAAGTAAATCAATTTACTTTAGAACATGTTAACACTCTACATGTTTCAGACTATACACCATACTTTATAAATGAAGTCACCCTATTCGTTGTTGTACATCTCTTGGTGCCATTTCAGTTTGCACTTGTGCATGCTCAGGTCTCATCACCACTAACCATAGTGTGATTAAATATGTTTCAATAAGAACTTTATTGACTTTCTTCCATTACTTGGTTATTTATTGTGTATCCTTGTTAGTCAAGGCATCTTCAACACACATGACTTTAAGGATTTACAATTAACTAAAATAACTAAGTATCTCACTATTTCCAGAAATTTACAGTGTTCACGACACTCGTTAGTATTCTCGAAAATTAGTCATTGTCAAAGGTCTAATATTTAGTCATTTTAATGACAAAATCTATAGCCTCAACATTGAGTTCATACCTTATCATAATAACTATGTTTGAGACTTCATGGAACGAGCTTGTCGTTTCTGAACCTCAAGTTTTAGAAATTGTTTAGCTCAGTCAATTAACTTGTGACATTATTAGGTCTATCACTCAACGGTAAGAACTATCTTAATGACAAATGTATAAGAATAACATTTATCGATCATTCAAAGAATATCGATCATAACAAAAAAAAACATGAACCATCATGATTAGTTGTTCGTTTTTAAGGATCTACCTTTTGTTGTTTCAAAAAGGTTTAGTAGTTATAACTACTTTGATCCAATATCAACAAGTCAACGGAACATGCTCCTCAAAGGATAGTTCATCTTATTTTATATAAGATCTCAAATGAACTGGTTCGTGGTATCAGAGAGAAGAGCAACATCGTTGTCAATGTCTCTTCTCAAAGGTTCAATCCCTTAAGTACCAAACAACTTCTACAAAGCTTGAACACATTCATTGTTCAATTTATAGATCTCTCTATTCCTTCAAGCTAATTGCTTGATAGGCTGATCTACTAAAACTGGGTTTTACGACTTAAGACAAGTTAGTTTGATTTTTATTACTAAAGATCAAACTTTCATTTAATGAAAGACATCGTTGATGATAACGACAAGGATCCATTAATGGATGCTTTCATCTTAATGGCAAGACAATCATACTTCCATTTATTGTTCGATTTAATAGCTTATTAGATTCAATTAAAAATCCCATCATAATTGATGTATTTAATCATATAAAGGATTAAGCTATCTTTAATTTCGTACCATAGTGGCAAGATTCTAATTAAAGATGCTCCCATTTATTAATTGATTATTTATGGCAAGTCAATAATTAATTACACTTCCATTCATATTATTGTCATGATAGTAATACTAATCAGTTTTATAGGATTACATCATAAATGATGGTGACAGCCCTGTGAAGGACATTGCTATCATTGCATTGTACAATAATAACGAGATTCTTATAAAGATGCTCCCATTTAATGCCTTGAACAATCGTACCTAGAATCCTTTAAAGGATGCTCCCATTCAATAATATGATTCGAGTAACTAGGATCCAACCAAGGATGCTCCCACTCAATTAATTCTTGTGACCAGGTTCCATTAAAGGAAGCTCCCACTAAGTTAATGAACATGAGTGTCTAGGTTCTCTTAAAAGATCCTCCCACTCAGTCAATGTATCATCAACACTAACTATAAAGTTCTGTTACCTTATTATCTCTTAATCACACAAACCATTTGTTGATATGAGATAATTATTTAGACACTAAAGAGTTCTAAATAGTGCTTATTATAGCAAAAACACATTTATTATAGCAATTTTAATAAATCAATAAAGGCTAATTAAAATTCTAACAAAGATTATTAACTCGGATAATATATTATTGTGCAACTATATATTTAATGAATGGAAACACATGACCTTCATTTTCTATATTCAAATTTAAGGCTTAAGCATTCATGCATATATCAATATCATAAAAGCAATTTAAGGCATTCATATAACGAGTAGAGAAATATTTAATGACACAACATTTGTTCATAAATAATGTAATAAAACATAAAGAAAAAAAAATTCATCTTACCTGGAATAGTCTTAAAAGACTACAGTCCAGAAAACCTCGGATTATAAGTGACACATCCCATGTTCAAAAATAAATCAAAAAATGAAAGTAATAAAACTAGCGAGAATTTTTTAGATCTTCAACTGGAGCATGAGCTTCTCTACAATTCGGGATTGAATCCGGCATTGTTCAACAAGCTCTCCAACACCAATGTCTTCCTCAAGAACAATGTTAGGATATCATTAATTTTAAGGTACTATACCAGCATTGTTCTTTTCAAGCTCGGCCAAGTACAAAGGGCAATACCTTCTCCAGTGGCCTTCATCGTCACAGTGGTGGCACTTGCCCACCATTTCACGCTTCTTTTCTTTTCCTTTTCCACTTCTCTTGAAGTTTCTCATTTCCTTGTTAGCGGGACCTCTCCCCTTCAAAGTACTAGGACGTGCCTTTGATGGCTCAGCACTAGAAGTCAACTTCTTCTTGGCTTTTAGCAAAGAACTTTTGTCACCATACAGAGCCGACCCTTTGTTCTTTCCTCATCGAGTGATAGACTTGAAAGTCTGTACCTCATTCAACAGCTGAGGCAGTCCATACGTCAACATATTCATAATATAGTTTGATGTGAACTGTATGAAGTCATTCGAAAGGGAATTCATGATAATTCCCACCTGAGTGACCTCATCCATCATAGCCCCATGAAGTTCAGCTTCTGTGAAGTATTAAGTCATCTTCATGACATGATCCCTCACATGAGTCCCCGCAATCATCCTAGTGCTAGTGCACTTACGGTGAGTTCAATGCGGGCTTGCTCGCTCTGCATCACTAACATTTCCTGCAGCGAGTCAAGGATCTCCACAGCAGTCTCTTTTCCTTCTAACTTTGTTCGCAACGCATCAGATATGCTCGCGAGCATGTAGGCCATGGCTTTGTTGTTAGCCATCACTACTACAAAACTAGGATTCTACAATGCTTAAAAACAGTTGTAGAATGATTCTACTGCGTTGTAGAAGCTTCTACAACGCTTAAAAATCCGTTGTAGAATCCAACAGCTTTCTACAACGCTTAATTATCCATTGTAGAAACTAAGATTCTACAACGGATTTTTAAGCGTTGTAGAAGCTTCTACAACGGTTAGAATCCATTGTGTAATTTTTAAATATTTTCAAACATCTCGCCGCGGCGAAGTATATTTCTCGCCGCGGCGACATATTCTACAACGGATCTTGAATCCGTTGTAGAATCACTTCGCCGCGGCGAGAAATATACGTCGCCGCGGCGAGGTACGTTCCGAGCCGCGGCGACAACATTCTACAACGGATTGCCAAGCGTTGTAGAATCAACTCGCCGCGGCGAATATTACACTTCGCCACGGCGACGTCAAATCTTAGCCGCGGCGAGATTATTCTACAACGGATAATTATGCGTTGTAGGAAGGCGATGAATTTTTTTTTAAAACTCGCCGCGGCGAAGAAAAAATCTCGCCGCGGCGAGACTAAGATTTCTAATTTGCCTGCTCTCGGTATCTTTTCTCGCCGCGGCGAATAATATTTCCCGCCACGGCTCAAATTATTTGCCGCGGCGAGAAGTATATTTCGCCGCGGCGAGAATCATTTATTTTCAATCCAAAATCTGTTTTTACACGATACTAGCACCTGAAAATAATCTTCAATACAAAAAATATCTAATATATACATTCATCTTCAAATATCCTCATCTTCAAAACATTCAAAATCTAATATATACATCTACAACCAATCCATAATTCAATAAAAAAAAACTAGCTAATCATCACAGTTAATAAATGTTTGTACATAACTTACCCATTCTTCCCTAACTCTCTCTAAATCCTCCTTTGTATAGGATTTCTTATTTTCTAATTTTCCTACACCTCCTACGACTATATCACGCATATAAGAAATGACAAAATACCCGCATTCCGTGTTTCCCGTTTGTCTCGGAGCGTCCCAAGCCTTGATGTACGTTGATTGCCCGTTACTATGGGCGTTTTGATGCTCGAGCTTGAAATCAACAAGAACCCTATATAACACGGAGATTATAAGAGAAAAAACATCTAGAACGATTTATAATAAAAATTATTTAAGAAATCAAAATATTACCTTTTTATCAATCGATTTAAATCGATGGGGATTTTATTTCTCAACGGGTCAAAGAACATAGCGCTATTTCTCCAAAGGTCGAGGACAACGAGCATCAAATGCGCACCTTTGTTATACGGCATCAAAACTAATTCACCAAATTTGCAATCTCGTACCACGTTTCCAACATCCTTGACTCGTTTTGACAAATAAGCCTCCTCGTCGTCATTTTTGATATACGAACTTAAGCTCGGATTTATAAAACAATAATTTCGAGTCTTCTTCGCCTTTTCTAGCCTCGAGCGTAGATAGCTATGACAAACAAATATTTAGTTGATCAAAACACTAAATATTGAATATTGATATTAAAAAACGCATATAAAGAAAACTCTTACTCCATATAAACCGTTATGCTCCCCGCGCCAATTTCCAAGTATTGCAAAAAATCGGAAATGTCTTCAAGTGACACCGGAATCGGGATAGCCGCGAGACTTGGACTAACATTGACCATAATCACATCCCCTTCCGGTAACATTACTTTGTTGGCATGTTGAGCGAGCAATCGATACTTGGGATTAATCACCTTGTACGGAATCTTCTTAGCATCATCGATGCTAGCTTCACTCTCAAAACCGAGCTTTGAGAGTTGTTTGACAACCGGACCGCGACTCTCTATTCCCGTGTCCATTTCCATGAGTCTCTTCCGCCACGAGACAAACCCGCCTATAGCATCTTCAATGGTTTGAGCTTCTTCGTTGGGAATCGGCAATTTTGCTTTTTTAATCAAAACCCCCAAAACGGCCACGCGTAAATTTCCTTCCTCCAAAGGTGAGAAATGAACTACGCCTCCATTCATGTACGCTTGCCCATTTGCAACATGAATTGTGCCTCCAAACTCGGTGTCATCAATGAAAAGAAGACACTCGACGCTTTCATCCGAACTCGGTGTCACCGGCGTGGTTGGATTCAAAGAGCAACTAGCACGAACACTATTGGGTTTTTCCACAACAATAGGATCGATCTTCGGACGATCATCAACAATGATAGGATTGATCTTCGGACGATCATCAACATCGTCGTGTTCTAAGCGAATCAAAAATTTTATCAATAACTTAATACCAAAACATTTATCTTTAATAAATAGATAAAAAAAATTAAACATACCTAAAGAGACCGCTTCATTGACGTGTTCTTCAACATTTGCCATCTCTTTATCATCAACAACCTTCGCGTTGAGATTCTCTTCCACTTGCTCGACACTAGGCGACTCGACATTAATGCTACCATTTCCACCGAAGGCCTTCATCACCAAAGACTTTAACTCGCTCATTTCCCGACGCATCTTCATTACTTCTTCGTTGGGCGTTGGAGGAACAAAGTACTTAAAACGCGACGTGTGTTTGGATTGACCGCAAACTCGCGACGTTCCCAAAGCTTCTTGCAAAACACTCTTTCCCGATTCCGGCAACCATGTCCCTTGCGATGCTTGTTGTGATAACGTTTTCTACACATAAAATTATTTGAAAATAAAATTACAAGGTTAATTGTTATAACAAAGGTAAAGAACTTACGATTTTTTCTCCCATCAATTTGTCTTTCTCATCCTTGTAGTTATCTACGTCTTTCATTCGCGAGTCAATCCAAAGTTCCTCTTTCGTAGGCCATTCCCCCGTTTCGTCATGCTAGTAAGAAGTAATTATATAATAAATTAAAAAATAATTGCAACATTTGAAATAACTAAAAGAAAAAAATGAATCTAACCTTTTCTTGATCAAGCTTTCGATATCCATTTCGGCCCGTTCGAGATTTGTACACACTTTTTCCGATATTTGATTTCCCATGTTCCGATGTTTCTTTGAACATTTCGGTTCGTCTATACTCAACAAATGCTATCCAATCTTCTTCGGTGATACTTGTATAGTATTTCAAAATACAAGCCGGTCTCTTTAAGGCGATTGGTTCGTTGATTATGTCTTTGAGTAGATCGTTGTATATCTCATGACGAAATAACCTTGCGGCTTCTCCGACTCTCATAAGGCAATCGTGTTTTTGTTCGATAGGAATCGTAAATCCTTCTTGCATTTCGTTCCAAATCCGTTTTTTAATTTGGGCGTTGTCTTTACATCTCCAATCACGCATCGAAAGTGGAACGTGTTCTCTTGCTAACACGCCAAAGTAACTCGACAACTCATCACCCTCTTTACCGATTGGTTGCCCTTTATCATCAAATTGTACCGGGATTTTTTTACCAAGTGTTTTAGCCTTATTAACCCGACCCATAAGAGTGTTTCTTCGTTTTCCTTGTTCATCGGAGTTAAGCGCTAGTTGTCTTCTAATTTTTCTTTTACCACTACCGCTAGAAGTAGTAGTAGTGGATGACATTGAATCTAATAAACAAAATTCAAAACATAATTTCAATTTTCAACTCAAATGTAATCAAAATTTCAACTCAAATGTAACAAAAATCCAATATAAACTCAACTCCAATCACAATATAAACTCAAATCCAATCCGATTCTAAACAAAAACACAATTTCAATCCCAATTCAATCTAATATCAAATATATTTCTCCTAATTTCAATAAACTCAAATCCAATACAATATCTCCTAATTTCAAATCAATATCGAATTCACACTAAATAAGTCCATGTAAAAATGTTCAAAAACATTACCCGGAGTTGGACGAGCACAAGGGCGGCGAAGAGAAGGTGGTGAGATGAGGGCCAGAGAGGTAATGGCCGAAGGCGGCGAGGTGAGGGCGCGCGGCGAGGGTGGGCGCGAGCGAGGTGAGACCAGAGGGCGCGCGGCAATGTGAGGGCCGGAGGGCGGCGTGGGCGCACGGCGAGGTGAGGGAGGGGGCGGGGGCGGGGGCGCCGAGAGAGATGAGTGAGGTGAGGTGAGGGAGGGGGCGGGGGCGTGGGCGCACGGCGAGGTGAGGGAGAGCGCGCGGGGCGAGGGCACGGGGGCTCAGCGAGGTGAGGGACGGAGAGAGAGAGAGGGGCCGAGAGAGATGAGTGAGGCGAGGTGAGGGAGGGGGCGGGGGCGTGGGCGCACGGCGAGGTGAGGGAGAGCGTGCGGGGCGAGGGTGCGGGGGCTCAGCGAGGTGAGGGACGGAGATAGAGAAAGAGGGGCCGAGAGAGAGAGTGGTGGCGAAAGAGGGGCGGGGCGGCAAGAGAGTGGCGGAGAGAGAGAGAGGGACGAGAGAGATGAGTAGTGGAGAGAGAGATGAGAAGAAATGAAGTAGAATAAGGAATGAGAATGAGGGAAAATTGAAAAAAAATGCTAAGTATAGAATATGAAATGGGCGGGTAGTTAAAAAAATTTCAAATTTTCAGATTTTAAAATGCTCCTACAACGCTTATTCTAAGCGTTGTAGGATCTCGCCGCGGCGATGTATATTTCTCGCCGCGGCGAGATGCTTCTACAACGCTTATAATAAGCGTTGTAGGAGCCTCGCCGCGGCGAAACCAAATTCTCGCTGCAGCGAGGGTTACCCAGAAAATTCTCGCCGCGGCGAAAATGTGCCATCGCCGCAGCGAGGTAACCCTAGATGTCCTCGCCGCGGCAGTATACAATTTTCTCCGCGGTGACACCTTTCTACAACGCTTAAAAGAGCGTTGTAGAATCCTCGCCGCGGCGACAGCTAATTGTCGCTGCGGCGAGGAATTCATTCGCCGCGGCGTAAAATCTATGATGCCGCGGCAAGACTATATGTCTGGAACATGGTGCTCTCGGTAAGATTTTCGCCGCGGCGACGATGTGTTCCCGCCGCGGCGCAGGACTCCTGCCGCGGCGAGATTTGTACCTCGCCGCGGCGTGATGAAGTCTCTGCGGCGAATGCATATTTTTGTCGCGGCGAGGACATTCTACAACGCTTTTGGAAGCGTTGTAGAAGTTCTCGCCGCGGCGAAGTAGAAATGTCGCCGCGGCGAGTGACACGAGACTGGTGATATAAATTCTCATTTCTGGTCTTTCACTTTGAACTCTCTCATAACCTCACTCGAAAAAATATTTCCAGTACCTTTCCTACTCATTCTAGAGTGTCCTCGTTTACTAGTCTCATCTACACATTCAAATCTTGTAAGTTCTTCTTTAACTTGTTCTAATTGTTGTTCTCTTGATAGTTTACTAATTAGAATTGGCAATTTTTTGTATAATTAGGGTTTTTCTATGAATATGAGAAAGTGGATGTGGGAGAATAGATTGAATGAGATATATCGGAAAGGTGTAGATGAGTTTTGTGATTTTGCTAGAGAGAACATGGTAGATTTGAAATCTATTCGTTGTCCTTGTATTAAATGTGGAAATCATAGACATTTTTCGATTGATGTCGTTCGGACCCATTTGTTTGCATATGGAATAATGACCTCGTATCAAAGATGGTTCTACCATGGTGAGGTTTTTTGTTCTACGGCAAATGAGGATGATGTTGAAGATGATATTGATGATATGTGCGGAATGATGAATGATTTGGAGGACGATTTTGTTGAGCGACCGGAATTGTTTGAGTCCATGATGAATGATGCGGAGACACCATTATATGAAGGGTGTACAAGCTATTCGAAGTTGTCATTTTTAGTTACATTATTTCATTTGAAGGCGTCGGGGGGTTAAACAAACACTCGTTTTACTCTATTGTTGGAAACACTGAAAGAAGCATTTCCGAAAGACAATAAAGTACCTTTAAGTATGTATGAAGCAAAGAAGACTTTGGGTACATTAGGCATGAAGTACGAGAAATTCCATGCGTGCCCAAATGATTGTGTTTTATATAGACACGAGTATGAAGATCTAGATGAATGTCCGACGTGCAAAGAGTCACGGTGGAAGAAGGGTAAAATTCCATGTAACGGAGTTAAAGGAGTTCCAGTTAAGGTACGTACATTTTCATCACTTGATTAGAAAATACATGTAGCTCATATTCATTATTTATTACTGATTTTCATTAAATATATTTCAGTCATTATGGTACATTCCTCCAATGCCGCGCTTTCGTCGAATGTTTAATAGTGTCAAACACGCGAAGAACATGGTTAGGCACTCCGAAAAGCGTATCGATGATGGTATGTTGAGACATCCTGCTGATGCTGCACAATGGAAATCATTCGATTTAGAGTATAAGGATTTCAGTGTTGATACTCGAAATTTGCGCCTTGGTCTAGCTTCTGATGGAATGAACCCGTTCAGCATGATGAGCAGTAAATACATTGTTTGGCCGGTTATACTTGTGAACTACAATCTCCCTCCAAACCTATGTATGAAGAGAAAGTTCTTGATGTTAACGCTTTTGATTTCAGGACCGAATCAACCAGGAAATGATATTGATGTCTATTTGGCACCGTTGGTCGATGATTTGAAGATGTTATGGGAGAAAGGGATGGAAGTTAAAGACGCTTACCATGGAGATTCGTTCAACTTAAGGGCAATGTTAACGTGGATTATTAACGATTTTCCGGCCTATGGAAACTTGTCAGGATACTCTGTGAAATGCTCGATTGGTTGTCCGATTTGCATGAAAGACACATCTTCCATCCGTTTGAAGCATGGTAAGAAAACTGTTTTTCTGGGTCATAGAAGATTCTTACCAAGAGATCACTCATATAGAAGATTGAAACAAGCATTTGATGGAAATTCAGAAGAACGACCCCCTCCTAGAATTTTGGCTGGTGAAGATGTCTATGAGATGGTTAAAAACGTCAATGAAGTGCTTGGGAAAAGAAAGCGGAGTGCTAGTACTAAAGAATCGTTCAAAGAGAATCCTTGGAAGAAGAAATCGATTTTCTACGACCTTCCTTATTGGAAGACACACTACGTCCGGCATTGTCTGGATGTTATGCACATCGAGAAAAATGTTTGCGAATCGCTTATTGGTACACTTCTTGATGATCCAAATAAATCGAAAGACGGAATACAATCTCGATTGGATCTCAAAGAGATGAATATAAGAAGCATTTTGCATCCCGATGAGGGGGGTGGGAAAAAAACAAAATTACCACCGGCAAAGTACACTCTAGATCGAAAGGAGAAAAAGAAATTGTGTAACTGGTTTGCTTCTATTAAAGTCCCCGAAGGTCATTCGTCAAACTATAAGAGGTTCGTGTCTTTGAAAGATTTGAGACTTACTGGAATGAAGACGCACGACTGTCATGTGCTGCTACAACAAATGTTGCCTCTTGCTTTGCGAGGAATTGTGCCAAAAGATGTGAGGTTTGCAATATCAAAGATATGTGTATTCTTTAACTCGATTTGCTCGAAGGTCATCGATCCCACTCGATTGGATTTAATGCAGTCAGAATTGGTGAAAACTCTGTGCTTGCTCGAAAAGATCTTTCCACCTTCGTTTTTCGACATAATGATCCACTTAACCGTCCACTTGGTACGTGAAGTGAAATTAGGAGGGCCCGTGTTTTTACGGTGGATGTATCCAATCGAACGTTATATAAAAGTGTTGAAAAGCTACGTGAAGAACTACAATAGGCCGGAAGGAAGCATAGTTGAAAATTACATAGCAGAAGAGTCGGTTGAGTTTTGTTCTGAGTATTTAGCTAAAACAGACGAAATTGGGTTACCCAAGAATACCAATTTTGATTCAAAAGCTCTATCTAAAGGTATTTTTTAACACTTTATTTGTTTATTTAAATTATATATGAACATTATTTTTAAGTATTTGTTTCATTAAGGTACTTATTCGATCGTCAACCGAAAAGAATGGGAGCAAGCAAGTCTCCATGTGCTACACAACGTTTCCGAGGTCAAGCCATTTGTGGATATTCATTTGAATGAGTTGAGAGTGAATAATCCAAAGAAGGGTAGAAATGAAAAATGGTTGCAAGAAGAGCACAACCGTTTGTTTCAAAACTGGCTTGGAAAACGCATATTTAAAGAGGCAGGACATTCATCTACGTTGAGTAAACTATCTGGCGGGCCTTCCTCAATGGTTACAAGGTACACTGCTTGGTCTGTTAATAGTTTTACATTTTACACAAGGGAACGAGACAATAAGCATCCCGTACAAAATAGTGGTGTTACATTGTTTGCTGAAGCTTTACATGTTTCGTCGGCAAAAGATAAGAATCCAAAACATGCTTTTATGAAGTATTACAGATACATTGAAGATATTTGGGAACTTGATTATTGCGGGTTGCGAGTCGCATTATTCCAGTGCAAATGGGCAGACAATAATCACGTTAAAGTTGATAATGACGGAGTTACAATTGTCGACTTTAGACGGATTGGCTACGAGAATGATTCATTTATTTTGGCTTCGCAAGCAAGTCAAGTGTTTTATGTTTCGGATCCAGCAAATCCTGAGTTATCGTTAGTGGTTCATATGAAAGCGAGAAACGGTAACGAAGAAGAAGACGAAGACATGTCTAGCATTCCTCCGTTCACATCAGGATTACCGCCAATTGATCAAGAGGTGGATGATTTTGATGATGACGATGTTTCACCTCTACTTCGTAAGGATATAGATCCTATTTTTGTTTGATATTGAACATTTAGATAATGTATTTTCATTTTGGATTTTATGTTATTCTCTTGTGGACAACGTTATTTTTCATTCAAAATTTCTCTATACAATGTCATTTACATTAAAATTACATTTCTCCGACATCGCCGCAGCTGAGTACAACTCTCGCCGTGGCAGGATAATCTCGCCGCGCCGAAATACAAATCCTGTCGCGGCGAGGACCCTTCTACAACGCTTAAACAAGCGTTGTAGAAATCTCGCCGCGGCAACGTCTATTCCATGCCGCGGCGAGGTTATAACGCCGCAGCGGGAATATCACCTTGCCGCGGCGAGACATGTTCTTAAAAAACACAGACTCTCGGTATTAAAAAATCAAAATCTCGCCGCGACGAAATACAAATCCTGCCGCGGCGAGGACCCTTCTACAACGCTTAAACAAGCGTTGTAGAAATCTCGCCGCGGCAACGTCTATTCCATGCCGCGGCGAGGTTATAACGCCGCGGCGGGAATATCACCTCGCCGCGGCGAGACATGTTCTTAAAAAACACAGACTCTCGGTATTAAAAAATCAAAATCTCGCCGCGGCGACATACAAATCCTGCCGCAGCGAGTACCCTTCTACAACGCTTTAACAAGCGTTGTAGAAACCTCGCCGCGGCAACGTATATTCCATGCCGTGGCGAGGTTATTACGCCGCGACGGGAATATCAACTCGCCGCGGCGAGATAAGTTCTTAAAAAACACAGACTCTCGGTATTAAAAAATCAAAATCTCGCCGCGGCGACATACAAATCCTGCCGCGGCGAGTACCGTTCTACAACGCTTAAACAAGCGTTGTAGAAACCTCGCCGCGGCAACGTATATTCCATGCCGCGGCGAGGTTATTACGCCGCGGCGGGAATATCAACTCGCCGCGGCGAGACAAGTTCTTAAAAAACACAGACTCTCGGTATTAAAAAAATCAAAATCTCGCCGCGGCGAAGTAATATTTTAGCCGCGGCGTAGAGCACTCGCCGCGGCGGGGAATATACTGTGCCGCGGCGAGAATAGTCACGCCACGGCGAGAAAGGTACCTAGCCGCGGCGAAGAAGCACTCTATCACCTAATCATTCACTTTTTTTTCCAATATTTAACCTGTTCTCCAACTAAAAATGATCATTCAATTAAAATTTCTACAATCAATAAAACAAACCAAACTAGTCTTAAACTGAAACTTAAATTTAGTCATAAACATAAACAAACCAAGCGAGTCATAAACATAAACAAACAAACCAAGCGAGTCTTAAACTGAAACTTGAATTTAAAAAGAGTTTGAAATTTATATGGAAGAGTCGGTGTTGTTGGTTCTTGAAATTTACTCGTCATTCGGTGGTGGTGGTGGTGAATTCGCCGGATATTGAGGAGGTGCCATATGCGGTGGCCACTGTGGTGGTGGGTATGGATAGTCGGAGTACTGAGGATATGGAGGAAATAACACCTGATTCTCTTGGTTGATGTCCCACCGAGAGTAGAGATCGTTCAATTGGTTGATGTGAGAGGCGCCATACTCCGCTTGTTGGTGCATGTAATGTTGCGTGTGTTGGAACCCGCCGACGAGATAGTTGGAGCAATGAGCAATGTAGTCGATGGTGGCGGGGTCGATTACCGGAGGTGCTGGTAAGCGCAATAATGGCTCCGCTTCCCCCTCTTCCCCCTCTTCCCCATCTTCCTCCGCTTCCTCCGCTTCCTCCGCTTGTGCATCCTCCCTAATCTTGTACCGCTCGATAATGGAATCCGTAATAGGCCCCATTGGACTGTTGATCGTATCCCTTTTCGAGCGTGGTACCCCCGCATTTGTACAAAGGCCGGTAATGATCGACGGATATGGCAAACCGTGTCGTTCATTAGTATAGTCGAGTTTCTTCATCCAATTATAGATGAATCGACCGACGTTAATGGAAAGGCCTTTAACAATGCAGAACAACACCTGGATACGATCCTCGTCGAGAGTGGTGAAGTGCTTGATCGGATAGAGACGAGCGCAAACAAAGTAAATCCACGCTTTAGCGATCCTGGTGAGTTGGTCACGCTTGAGTACCCTTTTTCCTTTTTCAGTGACCCAATCCTCTCCCGGAATGCACAACGCCCGCGACATATCCTGATGGCTGCAACTTCTTAGCCATTCTCGATAGCCCTCGTTCTCGAAAGGCACATCTGGGGTCCCAAGAAGATCGTTGATAGCTTCGATACTCATATCGACCGGTTTCCCACGGACCGTCACAACATCACCTTGGGAGTCCGGCAAGTTTGCGTAGAATTCGTACACGAAGTTGACGTTCGAATCGAACTCGGGTACAACACAGTACCTCCACCAATCATGATCAACTATGCTGTTGCGCATTTGCTTTCCTATATCCGACGTATTGCTTACATTGAATCCTCTCTCATGGATAATGTTACGCGGCAAGATTTTGTCGTAGCGTTCCTCCGCGACCTTGCTAGTAAAGATACTCGAGTTGTATTCCTCTTCGGGAGACTGTTGACGAGGTCGCTTGCCTTTTCCTTTACTCTGACCTCTGGAAGAGCTCGGAGCCTTGGGGACCGCCGTGTTTTTAGTTCGAGGCATTTTCAAGCTCCTACAAAACATAATCATAAACAATTCTACAATTAACATATAACAAATTATATATCAATTCCAATAATATATATTTAAACATGACAAATTAAAACAATTCCAACAATCACAAATAATTCATAAACAATTCGACCAATCACAAATTCATGAACAATTCGATCAATCACAAATTCATAAACAATTCAATCTCAACATTAATATACATAACCATTTTAACCACTAACCTATGTAACAATATGTCAAACACAATCCGGACATTTCAATTTAACTCAAATTCTCATTCATATCAACAAAACCCTAATTTCACTAAATTCACTCATTCAAATTCCACTAACCTAAATTCACTCATTCAAATTCCACTAACCTAAACCCTAATTTCTTGTTCTAAAAAGAGAAAATCAAACAAAACCCTAAATTTGTGAATTCAAAAAATCAAACTAGATGCAATTCGGGTAAACAACAAGAAATCCATATCAACAACACGAAATTAAATCAATATACACCTTAAAAAACTTTTAAAATCATACCTTACAATGAGGCGGCTAGAGAGAGAGAGAGAGGCGCGAGAGGAAGCACGGCGAGGACTCGGCAAGAGAAAAATGGCGGCGAGGACAAGGCGAGAGAGAGTTGGCGGCGAGGACAAGGCGACGGCGAGATTTTGGGGCGGCGAGGACGTGGCGAGGGATTTTGAAAGAAAAAAACTGGAGAGATGCGGCCGAAAATGGTTGTCTCGTGTGTGGGTATTGGAAAAAATGAGAAAAAAAAAACTAAAAACGGCCTTTTATAGTGAAAACCTAAAAACCCTCGACGCGGCGAACATATGTCTTCGCCGCGGCGAGGTGTTCCTACAACGAATATTATAACCGTTGTAGGAATGTCTCGCCGCGACGAGATTCCTCAGTCGCCGCGGCAAGACAGTTTCTTAAAAAACTGCTTGGCCACGGTATCCACCTCGCCGCGGCGGAGGATATTTCTAGCCGCGGCGAAATTATGTCGCCGCGGCGAGAAATATTTATCGCCGCGGCGAATAGATTCTACAACGCTTGTAACAAGCGTTGTAGAAAGTTTCGCCGCGGCGATGTTGAAATTGTGCCGCGGCGAGGCCCATCCTTCTACAACGCTTTTACCATGCGTTGTAGAAAGTTCTCGCCGAGGCATAAATCACGTGGTGCCGCGGCGAGGATTCTACAACGGATAGTGTAAACGTTGTGGAAAATCTGAAATTTATGTACTTCTACAACGCTTAACAAAAGCGTTGTAGAATAACTAAGTTTCTACAACGCTTAGCTTTAAGCGTTGTAGAAACCATCAGATTCTACAACGCTTATCCATAAGCGTTGTAGAAACACCGAGATTCTACAACGCTTAGCCATAAGCGTTGTAGAAACACTATGTTTCTACAACGCTTATGTTAAGCGTTGTAGAATCCCTAGTTTCTACAACGCTTATGTTAAGCGTTGTAGAAAGTGGGTTGTATAATCCAACATTTGTAGTAGTGCATGTTCCACCTATCATACTCGTCCCTTTGAACTCGGGAAGCAGTAGAATTAGGAAAGGCAGGTTTCTCTTCAGTGAGGATAAAGCGAATGCTTTCGCTCACTAGCACAATAGTCAGGTTAGACTTCCATTTCGTGATGTTTTAACCAGCCTGGACGTCTTTCGACAACAGGGCCATAATAGGGTTTCGACATGATTACTAAAACATAAAAGTACATATATATCAGCCATATGAAATTACCAGTAATTAGGAATCTTTGACCACATGAGCAACCACCGGTTGGATTCATGCATGAGTTGACCCAGCATTTCGACGAAAAAAATCTAGCCTAAATGCACTGACATAGCCAGTACACGCCAGATTCAACCCTCCCACCTATCGTCATAGACACAACCTTGGTATTTGAATCAGAAAAGTCTGTCCTTAGGAACAGATCACCATGTTTTAAACAAACCGTCGATCAAACAGTGATCTTTCATCCTCACGTTGTTGTGGCAATGTTGGAGGCCTATGACTCAATATACTTTCAGTATTTTAATTTTCTCCTAGCATTAACATTAATCTAGGTGATCAACTCTAATTAACTAAATCATATTAAAAACTCGAGTGTTCCTAAGCTACCCTTAAAAACAGTTAAGTTTCAATATAGCTTAGTGATTAGGAATTCGTGACATTCTAGTCTTGATTATACTAATACGGAAAAGCTTCCAGCGAGTAGGGAAGACATCTTCTTTTAATAACCCCAAGCTTAGCCTCTCATCGGCTTGGTGACAAAGCTTACCGATCCGTTTAACTCATTTATTAAAACTATCCTAATCCAATTAGATAATTTCATTTAATAAATGAAAGCTCATGATAAGCACAACCCACGAAAAACAATTTCTAAGTTATAGCTAACAAGCATGGCATAAGCAATTAAATAAACAAGCACGAGCAAACAAGTTTGATTCGGTTTGATCGTTTCCTATTTGATTCTTTAATAAATACTAACTAGATGAACCTAATCACATTAATTCATGGATTCATATGGAGCACATTCCTATGTCTCATTTGAAAAATAAAACAATCTAAAAAATTATTTATTTTTCTTAGTTTTTCCCAAAAATAATTTATTGAATAAGGTCCATTCAAATGTCCTTCAGAAAAATAAATCGATATCAAAATCAATTATTTTTCAATTTTTTAAATAAAACTTATCAGGGCCCAGCCCATGTAATTATTTTAAATAAAACTTCAAAAAACTAATTTTTCGGTAATTGTTTTTTATTTCGGTTGAGCCTTGGGCCCAACGGGCTATGACCCAGTCGAATCCTTGAGCCCACTTGCCAAGGTAGGGCTCAACAAGTTAGCTTGGACCATGACCCATGAGGGCATCATGGCCGAGAGGTCATAATGGGGGGGGGGGGGGGGGGGGGGGGCAATCCTTCCGTCGTCGTGGCTCTGCTTCGGACCATCATGTCTTCTCGCAATGGGTAAGCGTCTCGCCAAATTTCTTGACTATCGGATTACAACAAGTATAATAATGAAAATTACAAAAAAAACCTATATGTTTTGAATTTTGGGTTTAACAAAAAAATCTAGAAAAACGAGAATAATAAAAAAAAAGTATGATCGAACCACAAATCACAATTCAAATAATCATATATTGAATTGTATGAATTTCATATCACAATATAAATCCATTCAAACCATATAAAAAATTACATGTATACTTGTACGTGTATGGTGATTTACATGTGACAATAATATTAGTATGATAAAATAAAATATTATTTTCGAAAATCTTTTTACTCAAACAATTATTATAGCACTTACTAGGCCTCAGGCTCACCCCTATTTTCCTCAAATTTTTCTTATAATCAGGAAACGAGAAGAATGGTTAGAACGACCTCGGAGTTTAACGTCGTCAAATTTTTTTTGAAGTTTCAGTTTCATTGTCTAGCAGGTCTGTATATAAGCTTTTGCTTATAAACATTTGTTATATTTTCGCATTCTGTTTTGTTTATCTTTGGATCTGTATAGTGAATAATTGAGTATCCATTGTGGGAAGTTTAGTTACTCTTTTAGTGTTTAATAAAATATGTTTGATATCGCTTAACTTAGTTTACTTCATGTCTCGGTTTCGGGGCGTGACAATTGCACTGATTAACGTGGTTTCACTATTTATAGAGACTAATATAAGCTAAACACTACTTTCATGAAAAATAGAGCATATTCAAATCAATATTATTTCCTACGAATTTTTTAATTAGAATAAGTGTTGCCTGCCTAAAAATTCATTTACGTGCCTAGATGTAACAAATGTACACACATATATATGATACTTTTCAAAGAATATACAAACACTTTGGTCGTAGATAATTAAAGAACCCCAAACACAATTTATTATGTATACGAGCTCAGTTAACTTCAACAGTGAATACTATTGGTTTTACAGCTATTCATCATACAAACCGGTCTATATGTATGTATACACACAATTTACACAAGTAATAATTAAAATTAGGATGAATTGCTATAAATCTATGATATTTATTTAGGATTGTTAATAATGGTTGTTCAATAATTGTTAGGAACTATCTCTAAAATGCTACGATGAATTACTGCTCAATTATTTTTTATTTTTTTTTCCTAGGTGGCGTCATCTTATCAACAAAAGAGTCGGGCACAATTTATATTGATCCTAAATTCTCCATTGACAAATCACTTTCTTTGTGGTATACCCGCATGTTATTTCATTTTATTTCAAATTGCAATTTTTTTAAATGCTAAATACTAACCTTTTTATTTAAATCTAGGAATACGGACAACTCTAAAAAAGTTCGCAAAAGAACAAAAGAAGAATCCAACGACGAAATTTATTCCACCACCCAAAGAACAAGATTTATTACTTTTTGCTGATTTCATAAATATAAAAATGAAGGTATCAAAGAATTCTATTTTGTCAAATTTGTTAAATTTAAATTTTCATTGTCTATCCTATCCGTTATAGAACATTCTCACCGCGGCGATGAAGGATTTTCGCCGCAGAGAAGTTTATTAAATGTCACTAATCCTACAACAATATGACTATCTGTTGTAGAAGGATTTTGCTGCCGCGGGAACCATACTTACCGCGCGATGATTTTACAACGGATAGTTTAACCATTGTGGGAGATCTGAAAGATGGTGAAATTCTACAACAATTATTGTATGTGTTGTACAAACACCAAGGTTCTACAACGGTTATGAGCATTGTAGAAGCATCCAATTTTCACAACACTTATTTTAAGTGTTGTATAATCTCTAATTTCTACAACACTTAACCGTAGGTAAGTGTTGTAGAATCCAATATTTGTATTAGTGTACCTCAACACATAAACATAATAATCATACACTAAACATTGGAAAGTTCTCTAACAGGCTTCAAATCCATAAAATAAAATAAGATCTGTTAGATCAATTAGTAATTTACCAAAATAATTAGTTGCCATATAAAATTTCAATAATTTTGAAGCATATTTTAGCTATTTCCCATTGCAAATGTTTCTTAATGTAAAGAAAAAAAAAATTGGTAAAGTCGCACATAAATATTTATGATTGTAAAATCAAACTTTTCTAGAAACATGTTCTAGGAAGAAAAAAAAATTATATAGTAACTCCATGGAGTCCCTTCCTTTGAGATAAAGATAAAAGTAAAATTTGTGGAAAAATATTAGATTTGTGATGGTATATAATTTGAATATCACTTGTATAAATAAGGGTGGGGTAGTTGAGTTTGCATCAAATAGTCTATCCAGTCTCTCCCATATTTTATTTTTAAGACGGGCCTAAAGTACTATATCCGGTTCCGACTCCGACTCCGACTCCGACTCCTATCTCTTTGATTTATCTGATGGAATATCATAAGAGTATGAAGATCGTTGAGATCTGCAATGTCGTACCCACCGGCGGTAATATGACGGCTACTCCAATACATCTTCCTCTCACCTTCTTTGATCTGCTTTGGTTAAGATCGGTACCGCTAAAACGCCTCTACTTCTTCAACATGTCGAGCTCCGACGTAATTCCAAGGCTCAAACAATCATTGTCCCTTGCTCTTTGCCATTTCATTCCCCTTGCCGGAAACCTCGTCTGGCCTGAATCCTCGACTGTGCCTTTTGTCCGCTACCTTGAAGGAGACGGCGTTTCGTTCTCTGTAGTCGAGTCCAGTCCTGATCTCGACTTTCGAGTCCTCTCTGGCGCTGGCGTGGCCTTCGAAGCAGAGGCATATCACGCCCTCGTGCCTGACCTTGCTGTCTCCAGCGATAAAGCCGCGGTGATAGCTGTGCAAGTCACGATATTCCCCGGGGACGGGTTCTCAATTGGCTTGACGCTCCACCATGCAGTGCTCGACGCAAGATCTGTACAGATGTTCATCAAATCTTGGGCCCACATTTGCAGGCAAGGACAATTCTTTTTTTTAGACCTCACAAGTTTTATATACTTATTTTTAAAATGAATCTAATTCCCTCCTTCGCCAGTAAATAAAAAATGGTCATTAATTTTTCTAACAATTAGATTTTTAATGTTCAGAGCTGAGTTACGACACATGGTTTATTTTGATCCAGCCAGATTCATTTGTAATGATTTTCATAGATTAAATATTTTTTATATATATATAAAACATAGTCAAGTTTTGATTCAAAACATGTATATAATAACCTAAAATTCTTCTAAGTTTAACTTTGGCCCTTCAACATTTTATTTATTATTTGTACCATTATAACTTTGGCTGTTATTTTATTTCTGGTTTTGCAGGTCTCTACATTCGGAAGGGTTTTCGTCTTCGCTGCCGGTTGAGCTAACACCATTACTTGACAGAACTGCCGTCCAAGACCCACGCGGGCTCGGAGAGATCTATGCGAGGACTTGGATGAGCTTCGACGGACCTGGAAACAGAAGCTTGATGCCGAAGGAGCACAATAACCCTCCGAAAAATTTGGTCCGCAGGACTTTCACGCTAACCCGCCGAGACATCGAGAAGATCAGAGTGATGGTGCCTTCTCAAACAAGCAGCAGCGTCAATCGGACGTCCACGTTTTCTGCTGTGGCCTCTTACGTGTGGTTGTGTATGCTTAAGGCAGAGGGAATAGACTCCACTGATTCTAAAGCTGTGTTAGGGATCTTGGGCGATAGCCGGCCCCGCTTAGAGCCTCCGTTGCCGTTAAATTACTTCGGGAACTGCATCACCGGCAACTTCGCCGTGGCAAAGGCGAAAGATCTCGCGGGTGCGGATTGGAGAGAGGGTTTAGGTTCGGCAGTGCAGTCAGTAGGGGAAGCCTTACGGAAGTTCGAGGGCGACGAAATGTTGAGAGGGGCTGAGGATTGGGTGCTTCTTTGGGCTTCTTTGTCTCCAAACACCGTCGGAGACAAGTTCAGTTCCATTGCCGGGTCACCTCGTTTTGAGGCTTACGGCGCAGATTTCTGTTGGGGACGGCCAGTGAAGACGGATGTTGTATCGATCGACTCATCGAGGGCGTTTCTTCTGCAAGATGCCAAAGACGGCGATGGGGTCGAGATAGGATTGGCTCTGAGCAAGCCAGAGATGGAAGCTTTTGCGTCTGGGTTTCGTGAAGGTCTTGAATATTCTTGAAAAGGCGTGGAAAGTTTAAATCCAAAGTTTAATTACATTAGTTACTTTTTTCGATAAAATATCGATCCATGATCAATTTTGTTATTTTGTTTTTTTACTTATCAATTTTAATTACATTAGTCAACTACTCGTACATGGAAATAATCAAATCGACTACAAAAAAATATTTATTCATTCAACATTTCGAATTCCGGATGTTTTTTTTTTTTTTTTGAAAAACCGTGGGCGGCACCACGGGAGGCAAATTCATACAAAACTCTCACATATGGCGGAGGAATACCGTGGTTACATTTAAGGGTTAATACCGTGGTTACATTCCGGATGTTAAATTATTGATAATTGTTGTCAATAAATTTTTATAAAGACATGTATTGATTAATATTGTGGAGGATAAAAGCATAAGTAATGGTAAATTTAAATTAATTACAGAACAATCAAGATTGACTATTAATTCAATTTAAATTCTTCAGACATTGACTATAATTTCAACAATTCAAATTAATTTTTCTTGAAATAAAAACAAAGCTTATTTAATTTAACATAAAATAGATCAGCGGTGGTGTGATTATTATAAAATGCATGATAACAAAAGGTATGTTGACACTGAACAGGTACATTTTTCACTACGATATTTTGTGAAAGTTAGAGTGGTGTTTTTCTTACAAAGAAAATTAGCAGGATAATGTTAATTATAAAGTGTTTAGGAGGAACATGATTTAGATATTTTAGGAGGGACAAAAGACATCAACGCCCTCGAAAACTAAAGTTCACGACTCGCGAGCCATGAACTTGGCGGGCTAATGTTACCTGCATTTTCGGGAAACCGGAAAAAACAAAAACAAAATTGCGCCGGCCGGACCACCTGCCGGGCCCCGGCTCATGCACGTGTCGGCCCGCGCGTACACGGCATCTCCATGCCCTCAGCCCGCGCACACGCCCAGCACTCCCGGCCCACTGGCCCGCGCGCGCCCCAGCGCCCCCGGTACTCATGGGCACGCGGGCCGGAGCGTCCCTGGCCCTCCGGCCCGCGCGCGCCCTGCTCCCTCTCCCGCGCGCGCTCTGCTCCCTCGCCCGTGCGCACGCCTTGCTGCCTCGGCTGTGTGCCCCAGCGCTGGCTGGGCCTCCCTCGGCCATGCGCCCCAGTGCCGGCCGGATCTCCCTCGGCGAGCGCCGACACATCCCTGCCGGGATGCCGGCCGATCATGCTCCCGGCCGGGCTCCAGGTCCCTATGTGCCCCCCGCCCGGCATGGCCTCACGCCAGCGCGCGCCCCGCGCCTGGCCGAGTGTCACGCCTCGTGCGCCCCGTGCCCTAACCAAGGGCGCCCCCCGCGCCCCGCGCCCTGTCATCCGATGGGCCTCTAAGAGGCCGGCCCAAGGCCTCCTCCAACTCTATAAATACCCCCGTCCTCTTCAGTTGAGGGGGACCTTGATCTTGAGAATTTTGGAGAAAACTCTTCCTTGGAGAATTCACACTTCTCTCACCACTCTCTTGTGATATTCTAATAGCTCTCTCCTTCTCTCCCGGCTCGGCTCAGAAATCCGAGAACCTCCCTCGATGAGAGGGAGCGCGTTCCAATTCTACGACCCGAGTCTTCACAACGCACAAGCTGCGCCCCAGCTTCTTGACCCTTGAGTTAGATGTCTGAGCTACGAGTCAAGCGACCTCTCTAAAGTCTTCACTAGAAGCTACGAGTCGGGTCCTTCTCTAAAGTCTTAGATTCTCAACCTCCGAGTCCAAGATAGCCACGACACCAACATTGAACTACGTTCTTACCTGATCTCGGACTACTGGTACGTAGGCAGCCAACATTTGGTACGGTCACACCCTCCAATACACACCTCAGGGTCTGGGGGGTGCAACCCAGCCTTCGAGTTCATATTTTTGGCTCGGGTGCGATCACTTGGTCCGGCCTTGGATCGAACCGCCCGTAGTTTTTAATCGTTGTTCATTTTCGTGTGACAACACCTACCTCATAGCTAAGGAAAAATGTATTGTACTTATTACCGAAGCATGCTTAGTAGCTGATAATGTATCAACGTGGATTCTTGACTCTATTGCTACTAACCATATTTGTTGCTCACTGACTGGTTTCAGGAAAAGCAAAAGCTTAGAGGAAGGTGACTTCTCCTTCAGATGGGGTGATGGGAGCTCAATGTCAGCAAAGGCCGTGGAATCAGTGACGCTATCTTTTGAAGATCGAACTTTAAATTTGAATAATGTTTATATTGTTCAGTCCTTCGAGAAATTAATATATGTTACTCGTCTTTGTGAGCAAGATTATTGTTTAAAGTTTATTAAGAATGAAATTCGAATTTCTCTTTTGAATAATTCTTTCGTCATTAATGCATGTATGAAGAATGCTCTCTTTTACATTTATCTCACACAACCTTCGCTTTTAAACACTCAAATAGATAACGATCTAGTTAGGGAGCCAAAGAGGATCAAACTTTCTGATTCCTCGGATCTAATAAAATCAACATATCTATGGCACTTAAGACTTGGTCATATCAGTCTAGACATGATTAAGACACTTGTGAAGGACGGTTCACTCCAAGCCTCTGCAATAGGTTCATTGCCTACTTGTGAATCTTGTATAGAAGGAAAATTGACTAAACAACCTTTCTCTGCGAAGGGTCGAAGAGTCATTGAGTTGTTGGAACTCGTACATTCTGATGTATGTGGTCCACTCAGTATACAGGCGCGGAGAGTATACCAATACTTCGTTACCTCCACTGATGATTATTCAAAATACAGTTTTGTCTATTTGCTCAAACACAAATCCGAGACCTTTGACGTATTTAAGGTCTTCCGGGCTTTAGTGGAAAGGCAAACTGGCAAACAGATCAAAACTCTTCGATCCGATCGAGGTGGTGAGTATATATCTGAAGAGTTCGATGACTTTCTTAAAGAAGAAGGTATCATTTCTCAGCTTACAGCACCTAGCAAACCTCAGCAAAACGGAGTCTCAGAGAAAAGGAACCAAACTCTAATGGAGATGGTTAGATCGATGATGAGTTACTCATCACTCCCTTCTTCCTTTTACAGATATGCCCTCGAAACAGCAACTTACATTATGAACCAAGTCCTGTCTAAGACGGTTCCTGGTACTCCTTATGAACGATGGACTGGCCGTAAAGTAAATCTTGGCCACATAAGAATTTGGGACTGCCGTGCACATGTGCTAAGGCAAAAGACTAGCAAGTTGGCTAGTAGGTCAGAATTATGTTTGTTTGTTGGATATCCAAAGGAAACCAAACGTTTCACATTCTATAGTCCAGAGGACAACAAAACATTCGTTAGCACGAACGCTCATTTCCTTAAGGAGGACTTTATGAAAGATGTAAAACCTAGAAGCAAAATTGTGCTTGAAGAAAAGTTGGATGAGGATGCTTCTACCTCGTCTGTAAGAACTGTTCTTACCCCAACTGAAACACAACCTAACTCATCAAAACCTCATCAAGTAGTACTTCGACATAGTGAGAGGGCTACTCAAAAGCCTGACAGGTACATGTCTTACGGAGATACTCTCGTAGTCGTCTCTGACATGGATGACCCTATTTCCTACAGCCAAGCAATGGCTGGTTCTAAATCAAACCTTTGGCTAGACGCCATGAAAGGAATTTCACTCGATGTACGTCAACAAAGTCTGGAAACATGTAGAACTTCCCGAATGGATGTTATACCCAAGAAGGAAAGGGGTCTGGATGGGAATATTGAGACGTTCAAAGCACGACTAGTGGCTAAGGGTTATACCCAAAAGGAAGGTATTGACTATGAGGATACCTTCTCGCCAGTCACGATGCTTAAATCCATCCGCATACTTCTATCCATTGCTGTTCTGGCAAATGGATGTTAAGACTGCCTTTCTTAATGGCAATCTTGACAAGCGCATTTATATGGCTCAACCAAACAGTTTCGTAGAAGAATGTCAAGAGACCTAGGTTTGCGAGTTGCTTAAGTCGATTCATGGATTAAAGCAAGCATCTAGGTCATGGAATTTTAGATTCGATGAAATTGTAAAGAGCTTCGGTTTTGAACTTGGTGATAGATGAGCCTTGTGTTTACAAGTTAATGCACGAGGGCAAAATTATGTTTCTGGCATTGTGTGTCGATGATATATTACTCATAGTAATGACGTGGGTAAGTTATCTGAGGTTAAAATATCGCTAGAAAAAAGCAATTTGAAATGAAGGATCTAGGAAAGGCCGCGTACATTCCAGGGATTCAGATCTTTTGAGAATGGAAGAACCAGACTTTATCGCTCTCTCAAGCATTACCGTCAATCGGACGTCCACGTTTTCTGCTGTGGCCTCTTACGCGTGGTTGTGTATGCTTAAGGCAGAGGGAATAGACTCCACTGATTCTAAAGCTGTGTTAGGGATCTTGGGCGATAGCCGGCCCCGCTTAGAGCCTCCGTTGCCGTTAAATTACTTCGGGAACTGCATCACTGGCAACTTCGCCGTGGCAAAGGCGAAAGATCTCGCGGGTGCGGATTGGAGAGAGGGTTTAGGTTCGGCAGTGAAGTCAGTAGGGGAAGCCTTACGGAAGTTCGAGGGCGACGAAATGTTGAGATGGGTTGAGGATTGGGTGCTTCTTTGGGCTTCTTTGTCTCCAAACACGGTCGGAGACAAGTTCAGTTCCGTTGCCGGGTCACCTCGTTTTGAGGCTTACAGCGCAGATTTCTGTTGGGGACGGCCAGTGAAGACGGATGTTGTATCGATCGACTCATCGAGGGCGTTTCTTCTGCAAGGTGCCAAAGACGGCGATGGGGTCGAGGTAGGATTGGCTCTGAGCAAGCCAGAGATGGAAGCTTTTGTGTCTGGGTTTCGTAAAGGTCTTGAATATTTTTGAAAAAGGCGTGGAAAGTTTAAATCCAAAGTTTAATTACATTAGTTACTTTTTTCGATAAAATATCGATCCATGATTAATTTTGAAAATATTGCCACGTCATCAAAAAGTTAAACTTAACGTTCAAATACTGATGGAAGTGGCAAGTTGTAACACGTGTCTAAGTTCTGAGATTAGTTCTGCAACATTTCCGAGTCCAAGGGTGAAATGTAACCGAGGTACGAGTCTAGGGGTGAAAATGGGATTAATTCAAAATTTAAAAAAGGTCAATTATTTACTAAAACAAATCTGAAGATATCGTAGAGATATATTTATTTATTTATCAAATCTTGTAGATGCCATTGGTATCTTCGTATATTTCTATAATCTTTTTCTTCATTACACCATTTCACAGAGAGCTTCCAATTCCATGGCGACAATCCACGAGATTTTACGGGTCACGCCTTTCTCAGACGACTCGCCGGAATATCCTCTGGTCGCGGAGTTCTCTCTGCCCTTAACCCTCTTCGACACTTTCTGGTTCAAGTTCCCTCCAGTGGAGCGTCTGCTTTTCTTTTCTCTCCCGGAATCCAGAGACACCCTTTTGATTCCAAGACTCATACGCTCTCTGTCCCTAACCCCAGGGGCGGAACTAGGAATTGAAGTTGAGGGTGGCCAAGAAAAAAAATTATATAAATTAAATATCATAAAAAAATGTATCCTAATACATAATTTAATTAAAATAAAGAGCGTCTTGATTCCATATCACGAAAATCATCTATTATTGAATCTATGCTAAACATCTCAACAATTTCTTTCTCAATATTAATGAGCAAACAATCCGACAAAAAATCATCTTCCATCTTGTTACGAAGTGCAGTCTTCACTATCTTCATCGCTGAAAAAGAACGTTCGGTAGTAGCAGTAGAAACTGGAAGTGTGAGAATAAGAGTTATCACTTTATACACCAAAGGAAATATTTCCGATTTTCTTGTTTTCACCAACCATTGACATAGATCAGAAATCGTTGTCAATGATATGAAATCTGGAAGTTGTCGAACCTGATCAAAATGTTGAAGCTCCATATGCAACAATGTCATCTCATATTCCGCAAAATCTTCTGAGTAAAATTTCTGCACAAGTTTACATATATCATCACCTCTTAATGATGCGCGCATCTCTTTCGGATCTAAAGCTGAACTGAGAATCATCAACTCCACTGTATTATCATTAAATCTGCTATTCAATTCTTGCAGCTGAGAGTCTATCACTGTATAGAATATATCAGCTTTATAATAATGCTCCACTGTAATGTCACAAGCCATTCCCCTCCGTGCAACATGAAAAGCACTAAAATTAGGCACTTCTATATTGACACTTCCACAAAACGATCTCACTTTTTCAACCAAATTGCTCCACCCATCATCTCTAAGTTTCTGAAGGAGTGACTTAGTTGATGAAACAAGCTGCATTGCATTTAAAATATCTTGAGATTGAATCTGCAAAGCATTGCAAAGCATGCTAGTGATCTCTAGAATTTCTTTCATCAGATGCATAATGAAGACAAAGTAATAAGAAGTCATTGTCTCGTAAGCTGAACATGCTTCACCACGTTGGTTATGAGTAGTTCCATCATCAATGATGTTTAATAACACTTCACATGTTGCACTAAACATTTTAATCATACTAGAAATTGATTTAAAGTGAGAAGTCCAACGTGTATCACCCGGTCTTTGCAAAGAACCTATCTGGTTAAGGCCTTTCCCACTTTCAAGCTCCTCCATATTAAGCAAATAGGCAATATTTGAGGCATGAGCATCTTTAAGTTGATCGTTACGCTTACATGATGCACTCACAATATTGACAATAAAATTAAGCTTAGTAAAGAAAAAACTCACATGATAAACTTCCTTGGACGCCGCAACTAGTGATAATTGCAGGCGATGGGCAAAACAATGAACATAATAAGCATACGGGCATTGATTTGAAACTAAGGCTTGCAAACCATTCCATTCTCCATGCATGTTACTTGCACCATCATAACCTTGCCCTCGTATAGATTGCACATCAAGACCATAACGAGTGAGCATCGAGAAAATACCATCTTTCAAAGTCAATGCTTTAGTATCTTTGACATGAAGTAAACCAAAAAAGCGCTCTTTTATGCAACCATCCTTGCCAACAAATCTCAATACAAGTGACATTTGCTCCCTTTTAGATTCATCTCTAGCTTCGTCCACAATTATACAATACTTCGCACAATCAATCTCTTCCCGGATATACTTTTTTGCTTTACTTGCCAAGACATGTAATATTTGCTTTTGTATCTTCGGTGATGTATACGACGCGTTTCGTGGAGCTTTATCCAAAACGTTTGCTACATCATCATTTAAAGCTGCAGAATATCTCAACAATTCTAAAAAGTTTCCGCGATTTCTTGATGTGCTAGACTCATCATGACCTCTAAATGCGCATGCCTGGTATGCAAGCCACTTAGCTACTTCAATGGAGGTTTTAAGACGAAGTCTATTATCTATTATATCTTGAGATATAAAATTTCCAAACCTGTTTGGAATATGAGCAGACTGATTCAAGAGATCTGACAAGGCATGTTGTGCCTTTTGATGAGGAGAATTATGATCCTTTCCAACATGTGCCACCAGTGAACAATTTTTCCCTCCCACTTTACTCCACGTCCGAAACCCATTAACAGTGAATGCATTGGATCCTGATGGTCCATCTTCTTTATGAAATAAGAAGCACGGTAGACAAAATATAGCATCTATTGCAGGAGAATATTCCAACCATGGTGAAAAGCGGGTAAACATAGATGGCTGAAAACTTCGAGAATGTTTTTCACCTGATTTTGGATACATAGAAAGTATAGGCTGATATGGTCCATTCTTAATATAAGCTCTTCGAACTTCGTCACGCTTATCGAGTGGATACTTCCATATTTGTGGTCGTAAACCTGGATCACGTTCTAATTTATCGATATCAAATTCGGCAACAACTTCAACTCTTTGTAATTTTGAAGCATGATCCTCAGACTGTAATTGACTATCTGAAGATGAAGATTCAATATTTTTTCTTTTGAAGAACGAATGAATTGTGGGTGTTTTCATCTGAAAAAAAAATAATGAATTAAAAAAATATATATTGAATAAAAAATAATGAATTAGAAAAAATATATTGAATAAAAAATAATATACACATGTACATATCCTCAAATTCGCTTGAAGCTAAGAGAAATAAAAAAAAAAATTATGTCAGGATATGTAAAAGCAATTGCTTTGCGTGACTAATTTGTTCAACAAACAACCCAAAAAGAAAAAAAAAGTACAATAGATGAATAGATAAAATAAAGTGAATTGCTTTACCTGGTGGTAGTGTACGCAAGTGAGTACTGACTTTTCTTTATTTTTTTACTCAAGCAACATAATATACAAAGAATTAAATGAGTAAAAGAAAAAAAAATTACCTTATTTGCTGGAGTTGTGTGGCAGGGAGAGCGAAGTGGCAGGGAGTTGTGTGGCAGGGAGAGCAGTGTGGCAGGGAGTTGTGCGGCAGGGAGAGGAAGGCAGAGCAGTGTGGCTGTGACGCAGGAAGATTAAAAAAGAAATTTATTCTGAATAAAAAAACAATCAAAGAATAGGGTTTTTCTCATTTAAATAGCAACTGACTCCGACTTTTTGGTCTTTTTACTATTATTAGTGTATTATAATTATTTTTTTATTTATATTTAATTTTTAACTAATTAAAAAATTATTAATTTCTGAAAAGTGGGAGTGGCCCGGGCCACCCCCGTTGACTATGTGGGTCCGCCCCTGCCTAACCCTACGAAACTTCCTTCCTCTTGCGGGGACCCTAACTTGGCCTATGGAATCTCCAAAGCCACTCATCCTATATCGCGCTCCAAACGACGCCGTTTCGCTGTCCATCGCCGAGTCCCATGCCGATAACTTCGACGAGCTAATCGGAGACCATCCCCGAGAAGCATCGTCTTTCCGCTCCCTGGTCCCCAAGCTCAGCTTCTCCGAGACCGGAGCTTCGGTGGTTTCCCTTCAAGTCACGGTGTTCCCGGGGAAAGGGTTTTGCATCGGAGTATCAAACCACCACGCGATTCTCGACGGAAAGTCCGTGACCATGTTTCTCAAGTCCTGGGCCCATGCTTGCCGACAGAACTCCCCGTCGCTGCCGCCCGAGCTCACCCCATTCTTCGACCGCTCAAACATCGTCAAAGACCCGAAAGGCCTTGACATGTTGTTCTTGAACCAATGGTCAAAGTTATTCGGTTCCGAGGTACTACCATATATAATTTTAAATAGTTTAAACAACCAATTTTTTTCAAAATAGATTTACATGAGCGGTCCGGTCTCGATATATATTCAAAGTGTTCCAAACGGTCTTGTAGGTGTAGATTAGTTTTTAGTTCTTCATTTTGTATTTACCTTCAATGTATTTTCACATTATCAGTTAATATCGAAATCCCCCCAATCTAAACAAGATGAAAAAGACTCCGATCCAAGACACGACCCGAAACTCTTCGGGCATCTACACGTGGGGAAGGTTCCACTGGACAAAGTCCGAGCCACTTTCAACCTCTCACGCTCCGACGTAGCCAAGCTTCGGCGAGATATCATATCCACGTCCACCTCATCATCGGAGCTCCGTCTTTCGACGTTCGTCGTGGCTTTCTCCTACGCCTTTCTCTGCTTAGCCAGAGCGGCGGAAGAGAAGTTGATCTTTGGATTCTCGGCGGACTACCGAAGCCGGCTGAGGCCTCCCGTGCCGGACAATTTCTTCGGAAACTGCATCGGGACAGTAATATGCCATGATGATGTGGCCGGAGAAGGCGCTGAGCTGGCAGCAGTGGTGGCGAGGGTCGAGGGGCTGGTGAGGAATCTGGACGGGAGAGATGACGTCATGGAAGGAGCGGAGGAGTGGATGGTGAAGATGGCGGCAGCGGCAATGGGCCCGGCACGGTGCATCGGAGTGGCCGGGTCGCCGAGGTTCGGGGTCTATGGCGTGGATTTCGGGTGGGGCCCACCACAGAAGGTCGAGGTTGTCTCGATCGATCAGACCGGAGCGGTGTCAATGGCGGAGAGTCGGGACGGGAGTGGCGGAGTCGAAATCGGAGTGGTCTTGGAGGAATGGAAAATGGAGATATTCGCCTCTAGTTTTACTGGGGGCCTGAAGAATTAAAGGCACCGAAATAAAGTCGTGGGCGTTTGTCAATATTCGCCTCAGTTAAAAATATGGAGATGCTTCTTTTTAGTTTTAAGTTTTATTTGTTCTTAAATAATTACGGAACTTTACTATTATGTTGTCTTATTGAATGTGACCGAATTTTTTTTAATTTTTTTTTTTTTTATAAAGTAGCTTTAGTCTTTTTTTTTTTTTTTTTTTTTTTTTAATAGAAATGGGATAAAACACCCATAAGGAACGACCTCAAAACATTAGAATGATTCAAAACTAGAAGATAGTACGCTGTGTGAACACTTCCGACACTACTACAAACTGAGGATTCCACAACAGTATAAAACCATTGTGGAAAACGTCCACAACGGTTCTGTACCATTGTGAAGTCCTCCAGTGTAGAATGTTTTCACAACGGTACTCGTCCCGTTATGAAAATGTCCATGATTCCACAACGAGACAGTCCCGTTGTGGAAATGTCCATGATTCCACAACGAGATAGTCCCGTTGTGGAAAAATTTAACAGATTTAAACACTTCGTTGCAACAACGTGTATAGTTCGCCGCGGCAAATCTTTCCACAATGGTACAATTGTACCGTTGTGTAACGTTTTGTCGCGGCGAAGAAAAGTTATTTTTTTTTCGGGTAACTCGCCGCAGCCACGTTATGTTTTCGTCGTGGCGTGATCTTCCATAGCGGTAATTTTGTATCGTTGTGGAAGATCTCGCCGCGGCGAAAACATAACGTGGCCGCGGCGAGTTTATGTTGATTTAAAAAAAAATCGCCGCAAAAAGGTACATTTTTTGCCGCGGCGAGTTGTATTCCCAGAAAAATTTGCCGCGGCATGACCTATAACACGCCGCGGTCAAATTGTACATGAGAGTTATTTTTACAGTTTTCTAATTAAAAAACCTGAAAATGAAATTATATATACAAAACCAAATATCCATAACATCCAAAACATATCAATAACATCCAAAACCAAATACATATCCAAAAATATCCAAAACATCCAAACAAATATCTATATCATCCAAAATCAAACTAATATTCACATTCTATAAAAGTTTGTACCTAAAGTACCCACTCTTTTCGAATTTTTTCTAAGTTATCCGGTGTATATGACTTCTTCAATTGTAATTTATCTCGACCAACTCTAACAATATCACGCTTATAACTTGAGACATAATACCCGCATTCCGTGTTTCCGATTTGTCTAGGAGCCGAGGAACAAGTGATTAAGGTTGATTGACCGTTATCTCGGGCTCTTTGGTTCTCAAGCTTGAAATCCTATAAATTCCTTATACGCACAACAACAAAAAAACATTAGAAAAAAATTATTCGTGTAAATGAAATACTTCAAATAACATGTAATTAATTTACCTTTTTATCAACTTCCTTAAATTGGATGAGATTTTATATTTCAACGGGTCGAATAACATCGCCTGATCTTTCCAAAGATCGAAGACAACAAGCATCCAATGATCATTTAAATTGTATGACATCAAAACTAGTTGTCTTGGTTTACAATTTCGTACCATTTTGCCAATTTGTTTGACTCGTTCGGACAAATGGGCCTCGTCGTTATTGGTTTTGAGGTAGCAACTCAAACCCGCTTCTACAAAACACATTACTTCACTCCGCTTATTTTTGTCTAATATGGATTGTAAATATACGAAAAACAAATATTGAATTAGTTAATAAAATGAAATATTGTATAATGATATAAGAAAAAGAATATAAAAGAAATATTTGCCCCATGTAAACTGTGATGCACGACGCGCCAGTTTCCTCGTATCTAAGGAATTCTCTAACATCTTCAAACGTCACCGAAATAGGCACTACGGAGATCTTGCACAAACTTTGACATTGATTTAATCCCCTTTCGGTAACATTACTCGGTTGGCATGTTGTACAAATTGTATGAAATCTTCTTATTGTCTTCGGCGCTAGGCTCACTATCACCACCGACCTTCAAAACTTGTCTCACCACCGGGCCGCGACTCTCTTTTGCAATTTCGGTTTCTACTAATCTCTTTGGCTTCATTGGTAGGAATCGGCAAAAAAAACGTTTTTTAATCAAAGCCGTTGCAACGCTCACTCGTACGTTCACATCCTCCAAAGATAAGAAATGAACGGATTCGGCTTTCATGTACGTTCTCCCATTTTCTACATGAACCATGCCTCCATTCGCAAAATCATCAAGGAGGAGAAGGCATTCGATACTTTCATCTGAACACGGTGTCACCGGCGTGGTTGGATTCATTGAGCAACTTGCTCGAAAACTATCAGGTTTGTCGATAATTAGAGGATCGACACGCGGACGCTCTATGACACCTACATTGAGATCCACGGCAACTTCATGTTGGGATTGTTTATCTAATAAATTCACTAATGTTATTAAAAAATATAAAAATATTTAACTTTATTACTTGTTTTAAAAAATTGAAAATTACCTAAAGACGTCGTTTGTTTACCCATGTCTTCATCACCATCTTTAGCCATGTCTTCATCACGACCCTTAGTCATCTCTTCATCATCACCCTTAGCCATCTCTTCATCGTCAACAATCTTTTCATAGTCAACATCTTCGTTTGCGGGACGTAGAACACTAGACGACTCGTCATTAGCATCTTTAAGACTCTAACCATTTTGAGTTAAAGGCTTTCATGATGAAAGTTTTTAACTCACACATTTATCGACGTAACTTAATTACGTCGGTCGAGTTTGAAGGACGAGATACAAAATTGCAACTTGACGAGTATTTAGATTTCCCACGAACACGACCAGAATATTCCTTAGTTCCCAAAGCGTCTTGCAAAACACTTCTCATTGACTCATCCGTAACTTCTTGAGTTAACTTTCCCTTCACATATAATTCGATGTTAATAACATTCTAATTTTTAATTGATGATTTCAAAATGAAAAAACTTACGATTTTTTTCTCCCACCGGCTTATCTTTCTCATCCTTGTAGTTTACTTCGTCCTTCATTCTCGACTCAACCCATAATACCTCTTTTGTAGGCCATTGACCCGTCTCCTCGTACTATATTATATTTCAAACAATACCTCAAATTAATTAATTAAATATTATACTACGAAACAAGGATCACAAAATGAAACATATAATAAATCTAACCTTTTTTTTTTTATCAAGTTTGCGATATCCATTGCGGCCGGTTCTAGATTTGTACACGTTCTTCTCGGCTAGTTCTTTCTCATTTTTCGATGATTTTTTGAATACGTCGGAGCGTCTATACTTCACAAATTTTATCCAATTCTCTTCGGTGATATTTCCATAGTGTTTTAAATTAAATTTTGCCACGGCCAGGTATATATTTCGCCACGGAGAAATGTCGCGAACTGGTCCTATAAATTAAATTTTCTCGTCATTTTCACTTTCTTATCTCAAAACCTAACTCGGAAAAGCACTCCAAACATAATTCCGACCCGTTCTGCGCCATCTTTGGTTACCACTTTCAACTACACGTCCAAGTCTTGTAAGTTATTCTTCTACTTGCTTTGAATATGCTTCTCTAGTATAATTTAATAATTAGAATGGGTTTTCTTGTAAAATCTAGGGTTTTCTATCATTAAAGATGAAAAAAATGGATGTGGGAGAATAGATTAAATGAGATATATCGAGAAGGTGTAAATGAGTTTTGTAAATTCGCTAGAGAGAATATGGAGGATGTGAAATCTATTCGATGTCCTTGTGTTCGATGTGGAAATCATAGGCATTTTTCGCTTGATGTTGTTCAAACTCATTTGTTTGTGTATGGAATAATGACCTCCTACAAAGATGGTACTAACACGGTGAGGTTTTTTGTTCGACGATAAACAATAGCGATGATGATATGGAAGATGATGTTGATGATAAGCTCGGAATGATAAATGATTTGGAGGACGATTTTGTTGATCGGCCGCAGTTGTTTGAGTCGATGATGATGGATGCGGAGACACCATTATGCGAAGGGTGTACAAGCTTTTCAAAGTTGTTGTTTTTAGTCACATTGTTCCATTTGAAGGCGTCGGGTGGTTGGACAAACACTAGCTTTACAAAATTGTTGGAAACGCTTAAAGAAGCCTTTCTGAAAGGCAATAAAGGTCCTTTAAGTATGTATGACGCGAAGAAGACTTTGGGCACATTAGATATGAAGTACGAGAAGTTTCATGCGTGCCTGAATGATTGTGTTCTATACAGACACGAGCATGAAAATCTAGATGAATGTCTGACTTGCAAAGAGTCGAAGTGGAAGAAGGGTAAAATGCCATGTGCCGGGGTCAAAGGAGTTCCAGTTAAGGTATGTATTCACTACTCGATTATCAAATACATATATAGTCTATAATGATATACTTCTTATTGTTTTTTTAATGATTATAGTCGTTATGGTACATTCCTCCAATGTCACGCTTCTGAAGAATGTTTAATAGTGCCAAACATGCGAAGAACATGGTTTGGCACTTCGAAAAACGTGTCAATGATGGTGTTCTCAGACATCCTGCCGATGATGCCCCATGAAAATCCTTTGATTTAGAGTATAAAGATGATCCACATAAATCGAAAGATGGAATAAAATCAAGAAGGGATCTCAAGGAGCTGAACATAAGAAGTATTTTGCATGTCGACGAGGAGTGCGGACAAAAAACAAAATTGCCAGAGGCAAAGTACACTCTAGATAGGAAGGTGAAGAAGAAGTTGTGTAATATTATTTGCGTTTATCAAAGTTTCCGATGGTCATTCTTCAAACTATACGAGATTTGTATCTACGAAAGATTTGAGACTTATTTGAATTAAGACTCATGATTGTCATGTTCTTCTACAACAAATGTTACCTCTCACCTTGCGTGGAATTTTGTCACCCGATGTGAGATTTGCAATATCCAAGATATGTGTATTCTTCAACTCGATTTGGTCGAAGATTATCGATCCCATTTGCTTGGATTCTATTCAGTCGGAGTTGGTTATAACTCTTTGCATGCTAGAGAAGATTTTTCCACCTTTGTTTTTTGACTTCATGATTCACTTAACTGTTCACATGGTACGTGAAGTGAAATTATGTGGGCCTGTATTTTTACGTTGGATATATCCAATCGAACGTTACATGAAAGTGTTGAAGAGTTATGTGAAGAACTACAATAGGCCCGAAGGGAAATTAGTGGAAAAATATATAGCAGAGGAGTCCGTTGAATTTTGTTCGGAGTATTTAGCTAATGCAGACGCGACTGGGTTGCCAAAGAACGCAATTCATGAATCAAAAGCTCTATCTATAGGTATGTTTTATGACACTTTCTTTTGTGTATTTAACTTATTAATGACAGGAAAACTATTTATATGAGTGGTTATGTGTAGGTACTTATTCTAGCGTCAACCGGAAAGAGTGGGAGCAAGCGAGAAATATTGACGAAGATGAAGACGAAGACATGTCTAATATACTCACATTCACATCCGGCTTATCATTTGTTGATGAAGAGATTGAAGATTTTGATGATGATGATGTTTCTCATTTACTTCGTTCGGATATCAATCCAATTATTGTGTGAAAACAAAAAAACATATGTATTTATGATTCATATTATGATATTCATGTTTTCTTTTATGATATATACTTTGTAAGGTTATTTTTTTGGGTATATGTTATTGATAAACACTAATCTGGCCGCAGCCAAATATATTTGGCCGCGGCCAAATAGTTTCGTCTCGGTCAACAACACACATGGCCACGGCGAAATGAGGTCCAGAGTCAACATATTTCTGGGAACCTATTTCGCCGCGGCCAGGTATATATTTGGCCGTGGCCAAATAGTTTCGCCGCGGCCAACAACACACTTGGCCGCGGCGAAACGAGTTCCAGAGTCAACATATTTTTGGAAACCATTTCACCGCGGCCAGGTATATATTTGGCCGTGGCCAAATAGTTTTGCCGCGGCCAACAACACACTTGGCCGCGCGAAATGAGTTCCAGAGTCAACATATTTCTGGGAACCTATTTCGTCACGGCCAGTTATATATTTGGCCGCGGCCAAATAATTTCACTGCGGCCAACAACACACTTGGCCGTGGCGAGATTTACTGATTTCTGAATTATCATACTTACAAATAATCTAGTTATCCTATTTTTATCTTAAATAACATCAAACACTATCAATACATATATTTGAAATACTCAATCTTCTATAATACTCAAGCAAACAGTAATTTAAATAACCATGACAAGTCTCAAACACAAATTAAAAACTGAAACGAGTATCAAACAATCTCATAAAACACATAAAAACATAAATATTTAAGTCTCACACACATAAAAAACTTGAAAACAAATATTAAAGTAAATGACACACAATATGGTAACCCAGTTCCGTGCAACGTCACCTACGTCTGGGGGCTCACAGTCAGTGGAAATGAATTCACTATAAAGTAGTCAATAGTACAAACATTGACTTATATGAATAAAGCAAATAAACAATGCCCTAAGTCTATTACTACAAGTGATTACCAAGTCAGGGACCCCCCTGAATATGAGACCCATCTCAATTCCACTCTTCAAGCACTCTCCTATGCTTGGAAACCTTCAATGACAACTTGTGTGAACACTTCAATCACGAACCACAAGAACCCACAATCTCACAAATACTCAGATACAAATGTGTGTTTTTGAGAAATACACCGCTAAAGATCAAAATACCCAGTTTCCCAGTCCGTCAATCGTGCACATCTAAGAACAGTGAATATTTTATCAAAAACATCAAGAGGCTGCTAGGGTGGAAGCTTGGATTTTATAGCAGTCCAATCCAAGAGGAAGACAACTTAGGTTTCCTTACCCATACAAACGGCAAGATGAACAAGGAAAGTCTTCGGGAAGAATATGTCATAAATCGAAAACTTGCCAGAAATACACGACGATAGATGTCACTAACAATCCTGAAGCATAATGACTGACATCTTTTGCGAATGCTTGCTATGTAAAAATAAGCCAACAAACTAGTAAAAACACTTTACAAAATCTCGTTTCCACTTCTTTTTTTCCTTTGAAGAAAAAGAATAAGGTGAGTGAAGAAAATAAAAGAAGCAGACGAAGTTCAGAGATTTAAAGAAAATAATCCAATGGAAAAACGGCTGTGAAACAAGGTATATACTGTTGTCAATGGTGCCCACAAGAAGAGTTGTAGTCTTTATATTGTACATTTGATGTAATAAAGTCTCATGAAGACTCTTGCTTGTAATTGCTTATTCATTAATAAAAAGTTGAAACGTTCATTCATTCTTCCTTGTCTGTTTGAAGCTTTATGATAAAACATTAGTCTTTAGTCCATAAACAAACTAAACAACTTACGACGAGACAAATGTATATTTGCATGAACAAACTCTTCGTAGTTTGCTTAAAACGATATATTCGCAATCTAAGGGTCAAAGGACTATTGACCTCAGTACGATTGTTACGAGAATCTATGATGTCTGGTTATGGGGCATTGAGAGTTGGAGACTCTATAGTTCTTCTTGGTATCTTCCGAAGGTACTGAATTGACCAGTGCACTTATAGAGACAAGATAAGAACAAACCATTTAACCTCTTATGTCTCGAAGTCACTACGTATGAATTGCATCGTGCTTACCTTAATCCTGAAATGAGACATGCCATTTCACACCTTACGTATTCTCATTTGAGAAAGTCAGAGTTCGGACTCACTATGTGATTCCGAACAAGGCCTATTGGTGAAGTACTAAGTTGTGAGAATGTCATGAGTAACTTTGTCAAGTTCTCATAGATATGGAATTCATGTACAAGATTGCTGAAATGCAATGTATATCACCTCATGCTTTGTTCCTTGGAGTGTGAATAAATGAACTGGCCAGTGTCCAAATTGAGTTCTGACTCTTTTGGATGAAACAATGTGACTTGTTAGCTCCTCGTCAATACATTGTTTCTAACTTATTCACAAGCGACAAAGGAGTTGAGGAAATAACAGCTAGAAGGGTAAAATGGTAATTTTATAAATCCCGACTAGCTGATGATATTCATGAAGGGTAAACACTGATAATATTCTGTGGATCCACTCATTACAATTAGGTTGAATTTGTTGGAATCGATCTAGGGTTTAAGAAAATAATTAACGCTTCGGTAAGCGGCGGAATTTTAAAAAATTTCTTTTACAAGTAAAAACGGTTTTTACTAACCTAGACAAAGAGCAAGTACATATAAAAAAAACTATTATGAGCTAAGAATTTTAGTAACCTTTCTTGAAGCTTGAACTTTGAGAAGCTTTTGGAAAGTTGCAACGCTCGTCTCCCTCGCAGCACGTCTTTCTTTCTTTCCTTGGCACCTCGAGCAACCACGAAAGTTTCTATCACTAAATCACTTGAAATAAAAGGAATCAGTGAGTGGGCACTTTTAAACACTACGACTTAAGAACGAGTCTTGAAGTCGCAGAGCTAAACACTAGGTCAAATGAGGACCTAGGTGCCAAAACAAAGAAATCGAAAATGAAGAGAGAGAGAGAGAGAGAGAGAGAGAGAGAGAGAGAGAGAGAGAGAGAGAGAGAGAGAGAGAGAGAGAGAGAGGATCGGCCACCACAAGGTCTAGAGAGAGAAGCTCTCAATCTCTAACTTATGTGGAATGAGAAAAATGAGAAGAATGAGGCTCCTATTTATAGGAGAGGTCTCACCTTCAATAAGGTAGTTTTCTCTTCTATAGAATATCACATATTCATGAGCCAATTTCCCTTTTCCTTCATAGAGGTGCACAGCCAAGACAAAACAAGTAAGTCCTTGGATTTGTTTCCTCTTTTGTTTTCTTCTCTCTTCACCTAATTTGGGCGCCCACATGTTTCCTCTTAGGGGAAATTTGTTTCCTCTTTTTCTTTTGGCAAGTATCTTGATACATTTATGCACAAAATAATCTCTCTTTCTCCTGGGTATTTGGGCGCCTATTACACTCTATAAAGGCCTTCTGGAAGCTTTTCCATTTGTTCATGACAACATGGAAAAGGCCCATCAAGAATTTTCAATAAAATTCTTATGAAATGAAATTAATTCACAAGGCCCAATGATCAAGTCATGGCCGAGTGACATTAAGTCATCAAATGAACTTGTCAAAAAATTTATTGACATTCATTTCATCCTTTGTCTCAAAAGACAAAAATACCCTTTTGACTATTTTCGTTCTTGTTTTGACTTAGCTTCCAGTTTAACTATTCCTAATCGATGTGATTCGTGACAGCGACCTCATGGATCCAAATGAACAAAGCTTGAGCTAAAATACTTGGACTCAAAAGTTCACAAACCTTTTCCAAGTTTAGCTTAATGTCAACTGACTCCACTAAAGAGTGTTGTCAATGGTGCCCACAAGAAGAGTAGTAGTGTCTATTTATGTACATTTGATGTCATATAGTCTTACGAAGACTCTTGCTTGTGATTGCTTATTCATTATTAAAGTTGAAACGTTCATTCATTCTTTATTTGTTTGAAGCTTTATGATAAAACCTTAGTCTTTTAGTCCATAAACAAACTTAACAACTTACGAAGAGACAAATGTAGATTTGCATGAACAAACTCTTCGTAGTTTGCTTAAAACGATATATTCGCAATCTTAGGGTCAAAGGACTATTGACCTCAGTATGATTGTTAGAAGAATCTATGATGTCTGGTTATGAGGCATTGAGAGTTGGAGACTCTATAGTTCTTCTAGGTATCTTCCTGTAGCGACTCGAAATTGTAAACTTAATGTTGTAAATTAAGTTTAACCAAAGGACGAGAAAATTATGTGATTAATTTTCTATGAAGTATTTCCAGTATTTTGGATTTGAAATATATTAAGGTAAGGAGAAATCTCGGAATAAAATAAAGGATTTATCGAGTTCGTCTCGAATAAGAAATTAATTCCGAAGAAATGTTCCTGAAATTAATTTAAGAAAATAATTCTCAAGGACGAGAATTAATTCCGAGAAACCTTGAATATATTTAAATTAATCTAGAATGAACGAGAAAATTCTCGGTTATAGTGAACGTTCGGGTTCACAGGACGAGCGAACGTCTCGTGGAAGAGCGACATAGACGCTTACTCTCGAGGTAGGTTATTATAACCCTTCTCTCCTGATTTTATGGTTTGGCCTCAAGTATATATTATTTTCGAAATGAAAATAGTTGTGAATGTGCCACGAAACCTAAACCGTTCTTAGAAAATGTGGCGGAACTTCATCTCAGGATATCTGATCATGAAGTTGAGAATATTTTCGATATTATACATATATCCCGTATTTGCGAAATAAAAGGTTTTGTATATCCTGATAGAGCCGGGAACGTATATATATGAAGCGGATAGTGCAGTCGTATATATATAAGGGTGTGGAGAGTGCACCATTCTGATGAGAGGACTGTCACGGGTTATGTTGATAGGGGCTCAGGAAATAGTATACGTTTAAATGGGCATAGATGCACATTTAAATTCAATTGCATTTCTTGCATTTACATTTCTAGCATCAGCATTCCGTCATTTACATTTCTGTCATTTACATTCATGAAATTTACATTCCTGCAAGTTATACTTGTGCGTGTATGGTGATTTACACGTATAAGACTATTATTATACTTGTACGTGTATGGTGATTTACGCGTGACAAGAATATTAGTATTATAAAGTAAGTATTATTTTCGAAAATCTTTTTAAAAATCAAACCATTACTATAGCACCTACTGAGCCTCAGGCTCACCCCTATTTCCTCAAATTTTTCTTATAATCAGGATGAAGTGTTAGGAAGACCTCGGGATTAAGTGTGGTCGAGAGTTTGAAGGTTTTCGCTGGATAGACTATCAAGTGTCGAAGGTTGGTTTTATTTTTTTTTCGTTTTCTTTCTTTTATCTTTGGACTTGTAAAGTAATCAACTGAGTATGCACCGTGGGTTAGTTTTGTAAAGTTTATCAGTTTATTTTATATTCAATAATCATGCCTCATCTTTTCCCGGGGCGTGACACTTCCGAAGGTACTGAATTGACCAGTGCACTTCTAGAGACAAGATAAGAACAAACCATTTAACCTCTTATGTCTCGAAGTCACTATGTATGAATTGCATCATGCTTACCTTAATCCTGAAATGAGACATGCCATTTCACACCTTAGTATTCTCATTTGAGAAAGTCAGAGTTCGGACTCACTATGTCATTCCGAACAGGGCCTATTGGTGAAGTACTAAGTTGTGAGTATGTCATGAGTAACTTTGTGAAGTTCTCATAGATATGGAATTCATGTACAAGATTGCTGAAATGCAATGTATGTCACCTCATGCTTTGTTCCTTGGAGTGTGAATAAATGAACTGGCCAGTGTCCAAATTGAGTCTTGACTCTTTTGGATGAAACAATGTGACTTGTTAGCTCCTCGTCAATACATTGTTTCTAACTTATTCACAAGCGACAAAGGAGTTGAGGAAATAACAGCTAGAAGGGTAAAATGGTAATTTAGTAAATCCCGACTAGCTGATGACATTCATGAAGGGTAAACATAGATAATATTCAGTGGATCCGCTCATCATAATTAGGTTGAATTCTTGAGTAGAAAATAAATTCATTTGAACCGAGAGATTTTCAGTGTCAACTCTTTAGTGGAGTCAGTTGGCATTAAGCTAAACTTGGAAAAAGTTTGTGAACTTTTGAGTCCAAGTGTTTAGCTCAAGCTTTGTTCATTTGGGTCCATGAGGTCACTGTCACGAATCACATCGAGTAGGGATAGTTAAACTGAAAGCTAAGTCAAAACAAGAACGAGACAGTTTTACGAAAATTGTCAAAATGGTATTTTTGTCTTTTTGGACATAGGACGAAAAGAATGTATTTTTTTGACATTGTCATATGATGACAAATGAAATAAATATTACTCAGCCATATTAGTGTAATTGGGCCTTGAGGATTAATTTCATTGCATAGAATTTTACTTGAAAATTCTTAGTGGGCTTTTCTTATGTTGTCATGAACAAATGAAGAAACATCTAGAAGGTCCTTCTAGAAGCCTTATTTTCGTCCAACCCAATGAAAAGAGAGGCTAAATTTCGTGCATACCATGGTATGAAAGAGAGATTATTTTGTGCATTAATGTATGGAGATACTTGCCAAAAGAAAAAGAGGAAACAAATTTGCTTCTAGAAGCAAGTGTATTTTCAGCCAAGAGAGAGCAAATTAAATGAGGAAACAAATCCAAGGCCTTAATTGGCTCATGTTGGACGTCCATATAGGTGAGAAAAGAGAAAAGGAAACTACCTTTTGAAGGTAATCCCTCCCCTATAAATAGAGGTCTCATTCTCATTGTTTCATTCATCCCAAAGTTTTAGAGATTGAGAGCTTCTCTCTCTAGACTTGGCCGATCCTCTCTCTCTCTCTCTCTCTCTCTTCAATTTCGTTTTATTGTTTTGGCACCTAGGTCCTCATTTGACCTAGTGTTTAGCTCTGCGACTTCAAGACTTGTTCTTAGGTCGTAGTGTTTAAAAGTGCCCACTCACTAATTCCTTTTCTCTCGAGTGATTTAGTGATAGAAACTTTCGTGGTTGCTTGAGGTGCCGAGGAAAGAAAGAGGGACATGCTGCGAGGGGAGACGAGCGTTGCAACTTTCTAAGAGCTTCTCAAAGATCAAGCTTCAAGAAAGGTTAGTAAGCTTCTTAGCTCATAATAGTTTTTAATTACATGTACTTGCTTCTTTGTCTAGGTTAGTAAAAACTGTTTTTACTTGAAAAGAAATTTTTTAAAATTCCGCCGCTTCCCGAAGCGTTTAAACTTTTTCTTAAACCCTAGATCAATTCCAACAAACGGTATCAGAGCTATGGTCAAAGATTAGCATGTACATGTTTTTAAAATTATGAGCTTGAAAATCGTTTTCGAAAGTTTACTAATTTTGTGACAAGTTAGAATTGTAATCTTAGATTTTTTTTTAATTGAATGCTCTTGTCTTTAAATTAAAAAGCATGTTGATTTTCTATGAGTTTGGGATGTTTTTAAAACACATTAGAATCAGTTCTAAAAGTTTTTAATTTTTTATATTGAAAAATGTGTTTTAAATGTTTGAGAAATTTCGGTAAATTTTGTGACTAGTTACTTTGTCTTTCTAGTTTCTTTTATTTACCGTATTCGTTTTATGCTTGTTGTTATTTCTTTTATTCTATGTTATTACCCTGCTAATAAAACGCAAATAAAAGCTTTAAACAATATCTTAAAACGTTCCGTTACACTCGATTCTTTTTCGCACCTAAATAGGACCAAGCTTTAATTTATTTCTTTTTCTTCGGGCTGGAGTAAACCCGCATTAAAAGTGGCATAACTCTCTGCTCAGAAATCGAAATTTAATGATTCTTGAATCAAATTCAAGCTCTGTCTGTCCTCTGTCCAATGCCACCGGTTTCGGCTGAAAAGGACATCGGAGCCGCCAGATATGGCGATTTTACTCCGAGGTGCGCGGCTGTCTGAAACTCCAGTTTTTTAGAAATCCGGATTTTCAAACCCCACTACCATGAGTTATAGAACTCTAATGAGAAAATTTTCTTGAGCAAAAATGTTTTTCATATGATTATAAACATGATGTGTAAGATTAAAAGTTTTGATTTTTGAAAGATTAATTGAAATTGAATTTTTACAAAACTAGTTTGAATTTTGAAAAACCGTTTTCACTTTCAAACTTGAAAAATATTTTGTCATCCAAATCAAATAAATTTTCAAAATGTTTTCAAAACTATATCTATATCACATATGTTCAAAATCTATATGCTCTTGAAAATTTAAGTGGGAGGTCTCCTTGTAGACAAGCCGAAAAATAAAAGGATGTGTAATCTCAAACTTTCAAGTGTTCGAGTGAGTTGAAGTTCACACTTCCCTCACGCACTTTCCCGAAATAGAAAATAGGAAAAAATAGAGTATGTACCTTATGCCTTTATGCACTAATACTGCTCTGAACATGTCGATCTAGGATTCTCTTCTAGTTGTCCGCTCTGTCGCTCTCTAACTAGGAAATTTGTTTCCGAACTTATAAGAGTCGATGAACCAACTCCAAAAACTAAGTGGGAGGGTTATACTTGTTGTTTGTAACCCACGATCCCCAACACTAATGAAAAGTGCAAGTGTCGCCGGACTAAGAGTCACCCTCATGGCCCTCTCTTAAATATGAGTACTCAAGGGCGCTTTGCTCTGATCATTGCTCAATGAGCTACGTCCGAGAGTGGGACGATGATGGCAAGGCCTCCCCTTGGGGGATTGTTTTTCAAAGTTGATCTTTTGGACTAAGTGGTTGGTTGCACACTTAGGCTCAATCCCTAGTAATCCTCCCTCGAGGCCCTGCGAAAGGATATGAGTGATCAAACCAATTTAAAAGGTGGCTAGTCAAAATAGATGTATTGACATCTTGGCTTAGCATTAATGATGTGTCATTTACTTATAAAAGGAGATTTTTTGCGGCCTTCTCTTGAGGGAGTAAATTATCATTTGGTTTATAACACCTTTGGATTTTATAAAAGTCTTAATAAAACTTAAATCCTAAACCAAAGACTAATCATAAACTTGTTTCAATTTATATAGGCAATATGTCTCCCAACTCTCTCTCTTTCATTCTTTCCTCGATCAAACTCGAAAACGAAAACTAGGTAGACTCGAAACGTAACCTCGACATAATACCTACCGTTAACAAGCACAAATGGGTACTCACCACCCCGTGTCCTCCTCTGACGAATGATGATTCAACTCAAGAGGACAATGACGCCTTAGCGGCCTGGCTTCGATCCGATGAGATTGTGAGGTGCTATATCTTGGCATCTATGAACAATATGCTGAAAGAGCAACATCGTAACTTCGAGACTGCCGCTGACATGCTCTACAATCTCCTTGAGATGTTTGGAGGGCAAAGGCGTCAAACAAGGCTACAAGCAGTCCGACAGTTTATGAACTGTCATATGCAGGCTAGGACTCCTGTTGGAGACTTCATGATACTGATCATTAGTTTTCTGAATAAAATGGAAATCCTAGGATCTGAGATTGATGGGAAGAATATCGTAGATATGATCTTAGAAACTCTCCCCGCATCTCTTGATACCTCCAAGATGAACTACTCCATTAACAAGCTAGAGTACACTGTTACCAAGCTTATGGAGGAACTTCACACTGTTGTAGGTCTCACTAAGAGAAAGAGGAATCAAGGAGAGGCACATGCTACTGAGCACAAAGCCTCCGTCTCTGGAACTGTGAAGAGACCTTACAAGGCCGATAAAAAGAACTGTCCTGCCTATCTCAAAGCAAAGGAACATAGTATTGTACTAGTTACTGAAGCATGCTTAGTAGCTGATAATGTATCAACGTGGATTCTTGACTCCGCTGCTACTAACCATATTTGTTGTTCCTTGAATGGTTTCAAGAAAACCAAAAGCTTAGATGAAGGCGAGTTCTGTTTCAAATGGGGTGATGGGAGCCTGGTGTCTGCGAAGGCTGTGGGATCCGTGACGCTGTCTTTAGAAGACCGCACTTTAAACTTGAATAATGTTTATTTTGTTCCTACCTTTGGGAAGAACTTAATATCCGTTGCTCGTCTTCTAGAGCAAGATTGTTGTTTAAAGTTTATTAAGAATGGAATTCGTATTTCGTTTCCTGATAATTCTTTTGTCACTGATGCATGTATGAAGAATGCTCTTTTCTACATCTATCCCACTCAACCTTCTCTTTTAGACACCGAAATAGATAATGATCTAATTAGGGAGCCAAAGAGGATCAAACTTTCTGAATCCTCCGATCTAACAAAATCAACATACCTCTGGCACTTGAGACTTGGTCATATCAGTCTAGATAGGATTAAGAGACTTGTGAGGGACGGTCCACTCCAAGACTCTGCAATAGGTTCACTACCTACTTGTGAATCCTGCATAGAAGGAAAAATGACTAAGCGACCTTTCTCTGATAAAGGTCGAAGAGCCACTGAGTTGCTGGAACTAATACATTCTGATGTATGTGGTCCGCTCAGCCAACAGGCACGTGGAGGATACGAATACTTCGTTACCTTCACTGATGATTATTCACGATATGGGTTTGTCTATTTGCTCAAACACAAATCCGAGACCTTTAGTGTATTTAAGGTCTTTAGGGCTTTAGTGGAAAAGCAAACTGGCAAAGTGATCAAAACCCTTCGATCTGATCGAGGTGGTGAGTATATGTCTGGAGAGTTCGATGACTTTCTTAAAGAAGAAGGTATCGCTTCTCAGCTTACCGCACCTGGCACACCTCAACAAAACGGAGTGTCAGAGAGAAGAAACCGAACTCTTATGGAGATGGTTAGATCGATGATGAGTTACTCATCACTCCCGCCTTCCTTTTGGGGATATGCCCTCGAAACAGCCGCTTACATTTTGAACCAAGTTCCATCTAAAACGGTTCTTGGTACTCCTTATGAAAGATGGACTGGCCGTAAAGTAAGTTTGGGCCACATCCGAATTTGGGGTTGCCCTGCACATGTGCTAAGGCAAAAGACTAGCAAGTTGGCTAGTAGGTCAGAATTGTGCCTGTTTGTGGGATATCCAAAGGAAACTAAAGGTTTCATTTTCTATAGTCCCGAGGACGATAAGACTTTCGTTAGCACGAATGCTCGTTTCCTCGAGGAGAACTTTATGAAGGATGCGAAACCTAGAAGCAAAATTGTGCTTGAAGAAAAGTTGGGTGAGGAAGCTTCTACCTCATCTGTAAGAACTGTTCTTACCCCAACTGAAACACAACCTAACTCATCAGAATCTCGTCAAGTAGTACTTCGACGTAGTGGGAGGGCTACTCAAAAGCCTGACAGGTACATGTCTTATGGAGACTCTCTTGTAGCCGTCTCCGACATGGATGACCCTGTTTCCTATAGCCAAGCGATGGCTTGTTCTGAATCAAACCTTTGGCTTGACGCCATGAAAGTTGAAATGCACTCGATGTATGTCAACAAAGTCTGGAAACTTGTAGACGTTCCTGAAGGGATTAAACCCGTAGGGTGTAAGTGGATATACAAGAAGAAAAGGGGTCCTGATGAGAACGTCGAGACGTTCAAAGCACGACTTGTGGCGAAGGGTTATACCCAACAAGAAGGGATTGACTATGAAGAAACCTTCTCGCCAGTCGCGATGCTTAAATCCATCCGCATACTCCTATCCATAGCTGCAGCTCTCGACTATGAGATCTGGCAAATGGATGTCAAGACAGCCTTTCTGAATGGCAATCTTGACGAGCGCATTTACATGGCTCAACCAGACGGTTTCGTGGATAAAGGTCAAGAGACCAAGGTTTGTGAGTTGATTAAATCCATTTATGGACTAAAGCAAGCATCTAGGTCATGGAATATTAGATTCGATGAAACTATAAAGAGCTTCGGCTTTGAACAGTCAATAGATGAGCCTTGTGTTTACAAGTTAATACACGAAGGCAAGGTTGTGTTTCTGGTACTATATGTCGATGATATACTACTCATTGGTAATGACGTGGGTAAGTTATCTGAGGTTAAGGTCTGGCTGGCAAAGCAATTCGATATGAAGGATCTAGGAGAAGCCGCATACATTCTGGGAATCCAAATATTTCGAGATAGGAAAAACCGGACCCTGTCGCTCTCTCAAGTATCTTATATTGATAAGGTGATGGATCGCTTCTCGATGCAAGACTGCAAGAAGGGTCAAACACCCTTTAGGCATGGAGTTTCACTCTCTAAGGACCAGTCTCCCAAGACTGCACAAGAGATTGAAGACATGAGGAAGATTCCTTACGCCTCTGCCGTAGGAAGCCTCATGTATGCTATGCTTTGCACTAGACCTGACATCTGTTTCGCCGTTGGCGTAGTTAGTCGTTTCCAATCCAACCCTGGACCCGAGCACTGGATTGCTGTTAAGCATGTTCTTAAGTATGTTCGAAGAACTAGGAACTTGATGCTTACATACTCAGGTACTGACCTGACTATGACGGGATATACCGACTCCGATTTTCAAGCGGAAGAGGATTTCAGAAAATCCACTTCGGGATCTGTGTTCATCCTTAATGGTGGAGCTGTTGTGTGGAGAAGTATTAAGCAATCTTGCATTGCTGACTCCACAATGGAAGCAGAATATGTGGCTGCTTGTGAAGTATCCAAGGAGGCTGTATGGCTTAGAAAATTCCTTAAGTTTTTGGAAGTTGTTCCAAACGTCGACGAGCTCATAACCCTTTATTGTGATAATAGTGGGGCTGTCGCTGACTCAAAGGAACCTAGAAGCCATAAGCGCTCTAAGCATATTGAGAGGAAATACCATTTGATTCGAGAGATCGCGCAACGCGGAGACGTGGAGGTGAAGTAGATCTCTGGCAGATCCATTCACCAAGGCCCTAGCGAACAAGGTCTTCGACCAACTTCGAGAGGGATTAGGCATGTAGGACTACTCACATCTTCTTTGAGTCAAGTGGGAGTTTGTTGTCAATGGTGCCCACAAGAAGAGTAGTAGTGTCTATTTATGTACATTTGATGTCATATAGTCTTACGAAGACTCTTGCTTGTGATTGCTTATTCATTAATAAAGTTGAAACGTTCATTCATTCTTTATTTGTTTGAAGCTTTATGATAAAACCTTAGTCTTTTAGTCCATAAACAAACTTAACAACTTACGAAGAGACAAATGTAGATTTGCATGAACAAACTCTTCGTAGTTTGCTTAAAACGATATATTCGCAATCTTAGGGTCAAAGGACTATTGACCTCAGTATGATTGTTAGAAGAATCTATGATGTCTGGTTATGAGGCATTGAGAGTTGGAGACTCTATAGTTCTTCTAGGTATCTTCCGAAGGTACTGAATTGACCAGTGCACTTCTAGAGACAAGATAAGAACAAACCATTTAACCTCTTATGTCTCGAAGTCACTATGTATGAATTGCATCATGCTTACCTTAATCCTGAAATGAGACATGTCATTTCACACCTTAGTATTCTCATTTGAGAAAGTCAGAGTTCGGACTCACTATGTCATTCCGAACAGGGCCTATTGGTGAAATACTAAGTTGTGAGTATGTCATGAGTAACTTTGTGAAGTTCTCATAGATATGGAATTCATGTACAAGATTGCTGAAATGCAATGTATGTCACCTCATGCTTTGTTCCTTGGAGTGTGAATAAATGAACTGGCCAGTGTCCAAATTGAGTCCTGACTCTTTTGGATGAAACAATGTGACTTGTTAGCTCCTCGTCAATACATTGTTTCTAACTTATTCACAAGCGACAAAGGAGTTGAGGAAATAACAGCTAGAAGGGTAAAATGGTAATTTAGTAAATCCCGACTAGCTGATGACATTCATGAAGGGTAAACATAGATAATATTCAGTGGATCCGCTCATCATAATTAGGTCGAATTCTTGAGTAGAAAATAAATTCATTTGAACCGAGAGATTTTCAGTGTCAGCTCTTTAGTGGAGTCAGTTGGCATTAAGCTAAACTTGGAAAAGGTTTGTGAACTTTTGAGTCCAAGTGTTTAGCTCAAGCTTTGTTCATTTGGGTCCATGAGGTCACTGTCACGAATCACATCGAGTAGGAATAGTTAAACTGAAAGCTAAGTCAAAACAAGAACGAGACAGTTTTACGAAAATTGTCAAAATGGTATTTTTGTCTTTTTGGACATAGGACGAAAAGAATGTCAATAAATTTTTTTGACATTGTCATATGATGACAAATGAAATAAATATTACTCAGCCATATTAGTGTAATTGGGCCTTGAGGATTAATTTCATTTCATAGAATTTTACTTGAAAATTCTTAGTGGCTTTTCTTATGTTGTCATGAACAAATGAAGAAACATCTAGAAGGTCCTTCTAGAAGCCTTATTTTCGTCCAACCCAATGAAAAGAGAGGCTAAATTTCGTGCATACCATGGTATGAAAGAGAGATTATTTTGTGCATTAATGTATGAAGATACTTGCCAAAAGAAAAAGAGGAAACAAATTTGCTTCTAGAAGCAAGTGTATTTTCGGCCAAGAGAGAGCAAATTAAATGAGGAAACAAATCCAAGGCCTTAATTGGCTCATGTTGGACGTCCATATAGGTGAGAAAAGAGAAAAGGAAACTACCTTTTGAAGGTAATCCCTCCCCTATAAATAGAGGTCTCATTCTCATTGTTTCATTCATCCCAAAGTTTTAGAGATTGAGAGCTTCTCTCTCTAGACTTGGCCGATCCTCTCTCTCTCTCTCTCTCTCTCTCTCTTCAATTTCGTTTTATTGTTTTGGCACCTAGGTCCTCATTTGACCTAGTGTTTAGCTCTGCGACTTCAAGACTCGTTCTTAGGTCGTAGTGTTTAAAAGTGCCCACTCACTAATTCCTTTTCTCTCGAGTGATTTAGTGATAGAAACTTTCGTGGTTGCTCGAGGTGCCGAGGAAAGAAAGAGGGACATGCTGCGAGGGGAGACGAGCGTTGCAACTTTCTAAGAGCTTCTCAAAGATCAAGCTTCAAGAAAGGTTAGTAAGCTTCTTAGCTCATAATAGTTTTTAATTACATGTACTTGCTTCTTTGTCTATGTTAGTAAAAACTGTTTTTACTTGAAAAGAAATTTTTTAAAATTCCGCCGCTTCCCGAAGCATTTAAACTTTTTCTTAAACCCTAGATCAATTCCAACAAAGAGTTGACATTGAAAATCTCTCGGTTCAAATGAATTTATTTTCTACTCAAGAATTAAACCTAATTGTAATGAGCGGATCCACATAATATTATCAGTGTTTACCCTTCATGAATATCATCAGCTAGTCGGGATTTACAAAATTACCATTTTACCCTTCTAGCTGTTATTTCCTCAACTCCTTTGTCGCTTGTGTATAAGTTAGAAACAATGTATTGACGAGGAGCTAACAAGTCACATTGTTTCATCCAAAAGAGTCAAGACTCAATTTGGACACTGGCCAGTTCATTTATTCACACTCCAAGGAACAAAGCATGAGGTGATATACATTGCATTTCAGCAATCTTGTACATGAATTCCATATCTATGAGAACTTCACAAAGTTACTCATGACATTCTCACAACTTAGTACTTCACCAATAGGCCTTGTTCGGAATCACATAGTGAGTCCGAACTCTGGCTTTCTCAAATGAGAATACTAAGGTGTGAAATGACATGTCTCATTTCAGGATTAAGGTAAGCACGATGCAATTCATACGTAGTGACTTCGAGACATAAGAGGTTAAATGGTTTGTTCTTATCTTGTCTCTAGAAGTGCACTGGTCAATTCAGTACCTTCGGAAGATACCAAGAAGAACTATAGAGTCTCCAACTCTCAATGCCCCATAACCAGACATCATAGATTCTCGTAACAATCGTACTGAGGTCAATAGTCCTTTGATCCTTAGATTGCGAATATATCGTTTTCAGCAAACTACGAAGAGTTTGTTCATGCAAATATACATTTGTCTCTTCGTAAGTTGTTTAGTTTGTTTATGGACTAAAGACTAATGTTTTATCATAAAGCTTCAAACAGACAAGGAAGAATGAATGAACGTTTCAACTTTTTATTAATGAATAAGAAATTACAAGCAAGAGTCTTCATGAGACTTTATTACATCAAACGTAGAATATAAAGATTACAACTCTTCTTGTGGGCACCATTGACAACAGAATTCTTGAGTAGAAAATAAATTCATTTGAACCGAGAGATTTTCAGTGTCAACTCTTTAGTGGAGTCAGTTGACATTAAGCTAAACTTGGAAAAGGTTTTGTGAACTTTTGAGTCCAAGTGTTTAGCTCAAGCTTTGTTCATTTGGATCCATGAGGTCACTGTCACGAATCACATCGAGTAGGAATAGTTAAACCGGAAGCTAAGTCAAAACAAGAACGAAAATTGTCAAAAGGGTATTTTTGTCTTTTGAGACATAGGATGAAATGAATGTCAATAAATTTTTTTACAAGGTCATTTGATGACTTAACATCACTCGGCCAAGTTAGTTTAATTGGGCCTTGTGGATTAATTTCATTTCATAATAATTTTATTGAAAATTCTTAATGGTTCTTTTTCATGTTGTCATGAACAAATGGAAAAGCTTCTACAAGCCCTTTCTAGAAGGACTTAGGCGCCCAACATACCCAAAGAAAGAGAGATTATTTTGTGCATAAATGTATCAAGATACTTGCCAAAAGAAAAAAAGAGGAAACAAATTTCCTCTATGAGGAAACTAGAATTTCGGCCAAATGAAGCAAGAGAGAGCAAAGACTAAATGAGGAAACAAATCCAAGGCTTATTGAAGCCTATATTGGACGTGCAAAGCAAGGGAAAAAGGGGAAATAATATTTCCTCATAAAGGCTTGGAAAATAAGAGGAAACTACTTCTTTCCAAGGCCAACCCTTCTCCTGTAAATAGGACCCTCATTCCTCTCATTCCATTCATTCCACATAATTTAGAGATTGAAAGCCTCTCTCTCTAGACCTTGTGGCCGACTCCTCTCTCTCTCTCTAGTCAATTTCGTTTTATTGTTTTGGCACCTAGGTCCTCATTTGACCTAGTGTTTAGCTCTGCGACTTCAAGACGCGTTCTTAAGTCGTAGTGTTTAAAAGTGCCCACACACTAATTCCTTTTATTTCGAGTGATTTAGTGATAGAAACTTTCGTGGTTGCTCGAGTTGCCGAGGAAAGAAAGAGAGACGTGCTGCGAGGGACACGAACGTTTTCAACCTTCCGAAGGCTCATCAACGTTCAAGCTTCTAAAGAGGTTAGTAAATTTATTATGCTCATATTAGTTTTATTTACATGTGCTTGCACTTTGTCTAGGTTAGTAAAAACTGTTTTACTTGAAAAAGAAATTTTTTAAAATTCCGCCGCTTAACGAAGCGTTAAACTTTTTCTTAAACCCTAGATCAATTCCAACATATACCGTTTATGTTTAATTTTTCTATTTCAATAGAGACGACGATGGATTATGTGATAGCAGTTACGACATATCGCCAATAACTTCCGACGAAATCATCTCTCTTGCTAGCGCCACCACCGCTTCTGACAAACAATCCGACGTCATTTCGCAGAATCAGACAACGTCGCTTTCGCCACTCCACCGCATTCCAACAACGTCGACGACTTCGTCCTCCGGTCTCAGGCTCTCCATAAGTGGGAACCAAACCTCCAAGGTTAGGTTTTTTCATTTATTTTTGTATTGGGATTCTTATTCAATGTTTGTAAATATTTTGTTAATAATAGTTAATTATTGTTAATATGCAGACGTGTTCATCTTCGTCTACATGATTTTTCAGGTTTTTTTAGTTAATAATCACTACTACAAATATAGGCATCGAGTGTGACGAAAGTCGCATCTGATGCCTAAAATGTCGCACCCGAAAGTTTTTCGGGTGCGAGTTAGGTGCGACATTTGTCGCACCCAAAAGTCCGTCGCTAAAGGCTTCGAGTGCGACATGTCGCACCTAAAAGTGTCACATAGTAGGTGCGACACTTTTCGGTGCGACATGTCGCACCCAAAGTCGCACCTATTTAGCTTCAGAAAATCTAAAAAAACAAGTATTAGGTGCGAAATGTCGCACCTAATACGTTATTTTAATTAAATTGTTTTTTTTCAAATTTATAGATTAGAAACGGCCGTAGAGGGCAAGGTCGATGAGGGAGGAGGGGGCGGCGAGGGCTGAGGCCCGGTGAGGGAGGAGGCGTTGTGATGGGCGAGGGAGGAGGCGTTGTGCTCTTTTAGAGGGTGGAGAGAAAAAGAGGTCGGCCCTCGCGGTCTTGGATGGCGGAGGTGCTCGGTGGCCGGGGCTGAGGTCGTCGGCCGACAGATCGGAGAAAGAGAGTGAGTTAGCTTGAGAGAAAGAGAGTGAGAGAGCTTACCTAGGCTCGGCGGCGAGGAGTAGATCTGGTGAGCAGAGGGGCGGCGAGGAGGAAGGGCCTCCGCCGCGGAGGAGGGGCGGCGAGGAGGACAGGGCTCCGGCAAGGAGGAAGAGAGCGCAGAGGCGAGGAGGAGTGGCTTCGGCGCGGAGAAGGGGCGGCGAGCAGAGTGAGAGAGTGAGATTGAGAGAGAGAGAGAGAGAGAGAGAGGCGTGAAGAAGAAGAAGAAGAAGAAGAAGAAGGAGCGGTATTTTATAATTTTAACCTAATACTTTCAGGTGCGACATGTCGCACCTGTTGCTCATATTGGGTGCGACATGTCGCACCTAAATGAGCATTAGGTGCGACATGTCGCACCGGATACTAAAAAAGAAAAAAAAATTCTATTCAGGACAGTAAAAATAAGAAGAGGGATTTGAAGCCCGCCTAAATTTTTTAAAACTTTAAGGTGCGACATGGCGCACCGGATAGTATTACTACAGATTCGCATTCTAAAATCTGAGAGACTAAGACACAACCTCGAGCGCCATAATGAAGAGTAAAAATCGGAGCAGATCGACAAATTCATCATTAAGAGAGAGAGAGAGAGAGAGAGAGAGAGAGAGAGAGAGAGAGATGTTCTTAAAAATGGTTATGACCAAGTCATTTAATGACTCATGTTTTTATTTTTAATTATGGAATGTTTGATTAAAGGTATTTTGGACTTTTGATCCTTGTTAATTTTTGTTAATGGTTATTTTGCAAAATTAACAAAACCTTGCCTGTTTAGCAAAATTTAAATTTGCTATTGGTTAGTTAGCTATAGAGCCCTTAAAGATAAAATCAATCTTAGAAACGAAAAACTTTAGAGAGAGATTGTAGAGATATAGGAAAGGAGAGTGCATTATCTCAAGTTTAAATGTTGACATACACGGGTTTTATAGCACAAGCCAATAAGCAAAGAATTATAAAATAGAAAAGACCCAGCATAGGTAGTACACTCATTATAGTCTAACAGCCCCCCTCAAGTAAAAGTAGGGTCACCGAGATGAGCTTGCCACACAGTTCTTGGAAGTGAGAAATGGAAAGAGCCTCTAGGAATCCAGTCGTCGGTAGGAATAGTAAAGCACCAAATTTCCGTATGAAAAAACAAATTTTAGAGGGCACTTTAGCTTTCCAAAAAGTTTAGAATTACAAGGGATAGAAGTATTTCCAATACCTTGGAAAAATCTCCTATGGTAGTAACTAGAATTAGAAAACACACCAGAGTAACTGATTTTGGCACATGAAGAACAACCATGGTGTAAATAGGAATACTGCAAAGAACTGATTTAATCATAGTCAACTTACCTCCAGCTGACAAGAATAATGTTTTCCATCCAGGAAGCTTCTTATGAACTTTTGTAATAAGATCATCAAAATAATCAGCTATCCCTTTACCTTTAAATAGAGGAACACCAAGATATTTAATAGGAAAGGAAGAGGCCACAAAAACTGTATCTGTGTTTATCCGAGTAGAGTAAGAGGCAACACGCTTAGAGGTAGGAATTAACGACGTTTTATCCACATTCATAAGTTGACCTAAGGCAGCTTCATATTCCTCATAAATAGCTTTGAAACACTGAAGAGATCTTTTTCCACCATTAGTAAAGAGAAGCATATCATCAGCAAACATAAGGTGACTTACAGTTAAAGAAGAGCTCGGGACATGATAAGATTTGAGAGAGCCATTGTCAATCGCGTACTTAAGCCTCCGACTTAGAGCGTCCTGAATAATAACAACAAGACTAGGAGACAACGGAACTCCTTGTCTAAGACCTCTAGATGAGGTGAAGAATCTAGTTTTGTCACCATTTATATGAATAGAGTAACAGTTGTTATAAAGGGAACGGTAAATAAGGTCCGCCAAAAATTTCAGAAAAACCATGTTTGCGAAGAACCCTGATGAGAAAATCCATTCAACTCTATCATATGCTTTAGACATATCAATCTTAGTAATGATATTCCCTCCTTATATCTTTGTATCGATGTGTTGAAGAAGCTCGTGGCAAGAGCAATATTATCTTGGATAGCTCGACCTTTGATGAATCTTGATTGCTCGATGCCAATTATTTGGGGAAGAAGCATAGATAGCCGACTATTAGGGATCCCAGTGATGACTTTATTCATAAAATTACATAAATTGATGGGCCTGAGTTGACTGAAGCTTGTGGGATGATTAATATCACTAGAATGGTAGAGGCAACAGACTTTGGAATATGAACACCTTTGAATAAGTCACGGACAGCAGCAACAAAATCTCCACGAATAATATCCCAGCAACTAATGAAGAAGGGACCAGTAAAACCATCCCAACCCGGAGCACTATCAGAATTGAGCTTTTTAATATCTTCCATAATCTCAGCATCATTCGGCAACTCCTGAAGAATACAATTTTTAACATTAGTGATAGACGGATTAATAATATTAAAAAAATGAATCAGGATTCGAAAAAGACGAGGAAGAAAAAATATCAAAAAATAATCAATAAAAGCTTGATGTATAATAGACTTATTGGTAGTGAAGCTCCCATCATGAAGTTTAAGCTGGAAAGGAGGGCGAGCATTATGGTCGCATGAAAGAATGCAGTGTTGTTGTCCCCGTATTATAGGCATTTAACCCGGGCTTTCTCACTAAGAAGAATTTCTTCTTTTTGAAGAGCAGAAGTATATTCTCCTTTAGCTTCAGTCAAAATTTTATGTATCCTCATTCCATTGAATTTGAAGAAGAGAGCATCAAGCTTATCCACATTATTTTTAGCAGCTTCACAACTTTTAAACACATCTCCGAAGTTGTTCCAATTCCACTTTCTCAAAAACATAGCCAGCTTTCAAAGATTGTTAGAAAAATGTACCATAGGCGGGATATCACTGTTACAGTATTTCCAGTTAGCTTGAACCAAATGAAGAAATTCATTATTCATAAGCCACATTTTACTGAATTTGAAAACACTCTTTGCTGTGATGAACGGTTTAGCAGTAATAACCAGCGAAGAATGATCACTGAATGACCTTGTGAGATTAGTAACTTGAATAGCCGCAAAGGTTTGAAGAAAATTGCAGTTAACAAGAACCCTTTCCAACCGAGCCCAAGTAGGTTGAGTGTATTTAAAATTATTGCACCATGTAAATTTTGAACCAGTGAAGTCTGCGTCAATAAGTTGGCCATCAGCAATAAAGTTATTAAAATCACCAACCTATTTATACCTCTCTTGCCCAGTTTTACATTTTCTTCAGTGACAACATTAAAGTACCCTCCAATAATAATAGACTCTGAATTATCCGTTGCTGCAAGAATACCAGCCCAGAGATCTTTTCTTATCTGCGCACTACAACTTGAATAGACAAAAAAAGCATTGAACCTCATTGTTGTAACCGAGAATTTGATCGGAGAAGAAAGACTTTGGGAAAAACTCAGACTCAAGCTCTGAGAGAATTCTTTTTATTAATCAAAAAGGAAAGTTTGAAAAATTACATCAAAAGTCTAACCAATCAGCTACTTATACTGAACAAGTAAAAGAAACGACTTGTCACATAAGTGCATGATTAAAAGAGATAAAAGAAACGACATATAAAATAAGACATAAAACTAGCGCTCCAATACTCCCCCTCAAGATGAGATGTAAAGATCTTTTAGATTCATCTTGGACATGAGATGACACAAGGAAGGAGAGGCAAGAGGCTTAGTAAACACGTCAGCAATTTGATGATGTGTTCGAATAGGAAGCAATTTCACTGTGCCTCTCTGAAGATGATCTCGGACAAAATGAAGATCAATCTCGATGTGCTTGGTTCTCTCATGAAAAGTCGGGTTAGAAGCAATGTGTATAGCCGCTTGGTTATCACAGTACAACACTGTGGCATGAGAAGAACCAATCTGCAAATCCACTGCCAGCTGCTTGATCCAAATCAACTCGCTCATCGCTGCTGCTAGTGATCGATATTCAGCTTCTGCAGAGCTCCTGGATACAGTTGTCTGCTTCTTAGACTTCCAAGCTACCAAGGCATTTCCTACAAAAATACAATAACCAGTTATTGAGCGTCGAGTGTCACCACAAGTAGCCCAATCCGCATCAGAGAAACCACGTAATTGTGTGGTAGAGTTAGAAGGATAAAATAAACCCAATCCAGGACTGGACTTAATATATCTGAGTAAATGATGGATGGCCTGTAGATGAGTTGTTCTTGGAGCCTGCACAAATTGACTTAAAGTGTTAACAGCAAAAGTAATGTCAGGTCTTGTTATAGTCAAATATAACAGTCTTCCAATAATCCTGCGATAATCAGTAGAATCTGATAGTAAGTCCCCATCCTCAGCAGTCATTGCAATCCTAGGATTCATAGGTGTCTTCACAGGTTTGGACTCCAAAAAACCTGTATCCTCTAAAATCTGCACAGCATATTGTCTTTGATTTATGACAAGCCCAGATTTCGAACGAGCTATTTCCAGACCAAGGAAATATTTCAGATCACCTAAGTCTTTGAGCCTAAAAACAGAACTGAGATAGGTCTTAACATCAGTAATAACAGTGTGATTAGGGCTAGCAAGAATAATATCATCTACATAAAGAAGAAGAACAATGAAAGTAGAACCACTCCCTCTAGTGTACAGTGAATAGTCAGCCTTTGATTGACTAAAACCTGCATTTTGAACTGCCTCGGTGAATTTGAGATTCCACTGTCTCGATGCTTGTTTGAGCCCATAAATGGACTTGTGTAATTTACACACAAGCTTATTACTCATGGATTTGGACTCCCCCTGTATATGATATCTCATTGGTAAGTCCATATAAACTTCCTCATATAAGTCACCATTAAGAAAAGCATTACTTATGTCAAGCTGTTTTAATAACCAGCCCTGTGTAGCAGCTATGCTTAAAAGATATTTAACAGTAGTTAATTTTGCAACAGGAGAAAAAGTATGCAAAAAATCTACTCCCTCTTTTTGTGTGTAGCCTTTAGCTACTAAGCGAGCCTTTCTTCTGGCTAAAGTCCCATCAGAGTGGAGTTTATTTGTGAAAATCCAGCGACATCCTATAGATTTCTTGTCTTGAGGAAGGGGCACAATACTCCAGGTATTATTCTGGTCCATCGCATCTAGCTCCTCCTGCATTGCTTGTCTCCATTCTGGACTTTTGACAGCTTGATGATAGAAGAGAGGTGCTGAATTTGCTGTTACAGAGAAGACAAAATTTCTAAAGTGCAAAGATAAACCATCATAATTCAAGACTTTATCGAGAGTGTGCTGAGATTAGTAGCATAAACCTGATTTGATCATGTTGCAATGGTAGTCTCGTAAATACCCCGGAGGTACATGTGGTCTAGAAGACTTTCTGAGTCCCTCTTCATGCTGAGAAACACCCTGGTTAGTCATCTCGTTTGATGATGAAGTAGGGATCATGTCTTCTGGGATTTCAGGTTGTGCGTCTCTTGACTCAATTTGTCTCGGATGTGGAATATCAATGTTTGTGACCACTGGTAAAGGAATGTCCTTGAAAGGGTCTTGTGAAGGGATAACATGGTTTTTCTCATAAAAAGGGAAAAAGTTTTCATGGAAAACCACATCCCTAGAGATAAAAATATCCATAGAGTTCAAGTCTAACAACTTGTAACCTTTAACACCTGGAGGATAACCAAGAAAAGCACACTTTCTTGCCCTAGGTGCAAATTTTGTTCTATGAGCTCTAAGGGTTGATGCAAAACATAGGCATCCAAAAACCCTTAAGAACTGATAATCCACAGGTTTATCATACAAAAGTTCAAAAGGAGAACGGTGAGACAAGATAGGAGAAGGTGTGCGGTTAATCAAAAAGGTAGCAGTGAGCACACATTCAGTCCAGAATTCAATGGGAAAGTTCGACTGAAACAACAAAGCCCGAGCAACATTCAACAAATGTTGATGTTTTCTCTCAGCTACAGAATTTTGCTCAGGGGTCTCTACACAAGAAAACTGATGTAAAATGCCATGCTTAGAAAAATAATCAGCAAACACAAGTTCTTTAGCATTATCACTCCGAAAAAATTTGATGTTTTTAGAAAACTGATTTGAAACATAAGCACAGAATCTTGGTATGATATTATGAACCTCAGACTTGTGTTTCATGAGATAGATCCAACAAAAACGAGTACAATCATCCACAATGGTTAAAAAGAATCTATGGCCACGATAAGATGGTACATTATAGGGACCCCAAACATCACAATGAACAAGATCAAAACTAGAGTGTGAAAAATTGTTTGAAGAAACAAAAGGCAGTCTATGTTGTTTGGCCAAGGGACATACATGACAAGGAGATAGTAGAGTTGACCAAACCATAAAAACCTGTTTGGAAGGATGTCATGTTGACTTCACTTGAAGTGCCAGGATTGGTTGTTGTCGAGGCCAATTGATTTGACAAATGGTTGATGAGCTGATGGATTTGATCTGATGAAAGATTCCCTGAGCTCATTCCTTCTGCCACATTTGTTTGATGCTTGGCCTTAGACTTGAATTTCGGTTCATATCCGGGTGGATATCCATGAAGTTTGTAGCACTTGTCGACGGTGTGCCCGAGCATCTTGCAATGTGTGCACATTGGTCGATCTTTCCCTTTGGATTTCTTCTGGTCTTCACTTGTCATCATCGCCAGGGAGTTTGACTGATCGCTTGAAACAAGTGACTCTGATCCAACAGATCGTTGAGTCTCCTCTTGTGAAAGCATAGCATATACCTTATTGATGGGTGGAATAGGCTCCATCAACAAGACTTGACCTCTGGCGTGAGTATAAGTCTCATTGAGTCCCATCAGAAATTGCATCACGTACTCGGACTCGGCGAATTCATTCAATTTTGCCTTTCCTCCACAGGTACACGCGCAAGTGCATGCTGGCTTGAAATTGCAGAGTTCTTCATGTACCGACTTCAATCTTGTGTAATAGATGCTAATGGTCTTCTGCTCTTGGCTGAGATTGACAAATTCTCGCCTCAATTGGAAGATCCTTGGACCATTGCTCTGCTGAAACCGATCTCTCAGATCGTTCCAGATATCTTTCGCTGTTCCTCCAAAAAGAATGCTTGATGCGATCTCTTTACTAACAGAATTCATAATCCAAGAGATTATAGTGCTGTTGTTCCGACTCCAAAGGCGAAGAAGATCCGGCTCTTCTGATGAAGGTTTTGCGATCGTACCGTCGATGAAACCTAGCTTGTTCTTTGCTTCAAGAACAATGAGCATAGATATGCTCCACGGCATGTAGTTAGTTCCGGTAAGAACGTTGGAAACAAGACTACCTCCCGATGCATCTGAGTGATGAAGATAGTAGGGAGAGAAAGGATCTTCAATCGTCGATCTGAATCTTGGATTTCCAACGTCTTTCGCGACGAGAGATTCTCCAGGTGAAGCTTCGTGGTCGGCATTGTGGCAGAGAATTACAGAGCTTGAGATCGAGGAGAAGAAGAAAGAAAGATCAAGATTCTCAGGTGAAGCGGATTAGCTCTGATACCATGTTGTAACCGAGAATTTGATCGGAGAAGAAAGACTTTGGGAAAAACTCAGACTCAAGCTCTGAGAGAATTCTTTTTATTAATCAAAAAGGAAAGTTTGAAAAATTACATCAAAAGTCTAACCAATCAGCTACTTATACTGAACAAGTAAAAGAAACGACTTGTCACATAAGTGCATGATTAAAAGAGATAAAAGAAACGACATATAAAATAAGACATAAAACTAGCGCTCCAATACTCATACCTGACTTTACCAGAGTATTATAAATAAACTGCTCATGATTGGTATTGTTGAAAACAAAGATAGAGCTCTTCCAAAAAATCCAAATATTGTTGTTGATATCACCACCATTCATGAATTAGGAAGATTAAGTTTAAAAGCTAGAAGCTGCATATTAATACTTCGAGCGTCGGTTCAAGAAGGACAAGTAAATAGACTTGATGATCCTTAATCAAAGCTTTTAGGTACTCCACTTTATCACTATCACCCACCCTCTGATATTCCAAATGATTGATTTAATCATTGGAAATTAGAAAAGGACAGATCTTCTTGGAGCCATGACATCCCCACTTTGATTGTTTTTCAATAAATCGCTTTTACCTCTATTTTTTTGTGCTTCAAAAAGGCTACTAATAAAATGAGCAAAGTATTCTTCAATCTCATTCACATCCTTGGAATAATTGTACATCAAGTCCAAAGACAGCGTTCTAGTATGACCTTTCATGATTTTCGAGGCTTTACCATCGGGATAACTCGAGTCATTGGTAATGGGCAAGCGAAGCTACAAAGACATCCCTTTGGGATTATTAGTATTCGCCACCAAACTTTCTAGTTCAATATCATCAGTGGATTATTACTATGCTTTTAGATATCAATAATTAATAAACTCATTCATACATGATCGATCGATGTTTAAACATAGTAAAATGTTTTGCTTTAAATGTAACAAAATAATAATTGATCAATCCGCAGTTTCTACACATTAAACAATATAAAACAAGAACTAAACCGTAAACCCAAAAGCATATTAAAATACACTTGGCCCGTAAGTTGAGATGAAGATATCACGTAAAAGAGGAAATTGCATCCACACGAACAAAGCAACCGGAATGCTGGAAAGGCTCACCGAGGGAATCACAATCCACGATTTTTGTTGAAACATCACCGAAAGCCCAACGCAAAATGCTACAATCATGGCTGCTATAGAGAGTAATAGAGTTGAGAGACCCACAATCAACTTCGTGGGCAGAGATCTTAGAAAATCTTCTTCGGCGTAACGCGATGTCAGGATTCCCAAGAACACGAGCACCGAGGTCGTTGACGAAATCAACGCAATGGCATTCGATAGAGTGAAAAATCTGAACAACTTCGCATTCGCAAACACAGGGAAACCCGAGTTCTGATCATTTCCCCCCGGAAACGTAAAAGCCGCGGCGAATGTTATCGTGATGATTAGAGCGCCTACGACGGTACAAGAAGTCGATGTCTCCTTCATCCATTTCTCTCCTGCAATGACCAAATCCTTGTGGCTTTCTGTGAAAGTGTCACGGGGTGTCTGATCTAGTTGATATGTCGATTCTCGGTCTAAAGGAGATGCAATTCTTCTCACCTCCTATATCAAAGCAAGGCATTTAGGTATTTGTTAAGACTTTTTTTTTAATAAAGAGTTAATTAACTATATAAGGATATAATTTGTGCTTGAGCGTCAAACTATATATAGGCATGTTTGCGTCATTACGCTAAAATTAATTTCAAGGGAATATAATTTCTATGTGTTGTCATGAACAAGTGGAAATTAGAGATTGTAATGACCTTAAACCATTGCAACTCTCTCTGCATTTGTAGTGCCGCTCCTGGAATGCGATTTAACAGCCTTGAAGGTGCTATTGCAGCTGCTTTGTTTAGGCTCCTGTTTTCTAACCGATCCAATTGTCTTTCAACTTTGTTTTGAAGGCCGTACAAAAGGCTATAGGTTTTTGCACGACGGGACTCGATGGCAAGATGAATGGCTAGTGTTGAGATACCATCACGTAGAAGCTGCGGCTTCGCTTCTACTACGCCGGTTATAAACTCGACATTCCCTTTGTTTGCGGCTTTGGCGATCGCATAAGCCACTCCCACATCTTTTAGTCGCTTCTCATCTGAAGTAGTTTTGATAACTTTGCACATCTTATTCAATAGTTCCATGATTTGAACGTGGACCAATTTGATTTCATACAGCTTCTTGATGCCTATAGTTGTCATGAAGAATTTGTAAGCTCCAACATAGTAGAAAATTAGAATAGCAAATTGAAATGATTTTGCCCAAAAAGAAAAGGATCTCCTACCAAATAGTTGTAGCAGATATGAGCCCATTCGTCGGGTTAGGCTCCAAAGCACTGCAATTAACTCATCTATTTTTGTTAGAGCATGTAAGGTAGAGTCATGCATAATAAATAGCATTTAACAGATAGACTAGTGTAACCTTACTTTTTTTGCAGCGTGTGAAGAAAGTGACGTCTTTTCTATCACTTGGGTATTTTTCTAGTTTTTGGATGTCTAAATGAATGTGGTTCGTCCCCAAATCAGGTTTTGGTATCCCTGCCGAAAAGAATAGGAGCTTGATATATATAAACGGAACTATAAAATGCAATGTGTTTTCTGAAGAGCATTGAGTAGTTTAACAGCACTAACAGTCATATATCCACTTTTGCAAAAAGCTCAACGAGCATCCACTAGGAAATACTTCAACAAGGGATAACACGAACACCGGAGATGTATAAAACGACTTTGTGATCGCCAAATGTGGAAGACGCTCCATCAAATGCAAGGCGATATCTTTACCGTAAGAACAAAATTAAAAAATAGTTAAAGAGTTTGTGATTCCAATGAATTAAAAGATATTAAAGGTGTGGAAATTAGAATGATGTGGAGTTGACATCGAACCGTCACATTATTTTGTTAAAAAAAACAAAAAAAAAAAAACATGGTCATCTTACCGAGTTGTTTTGCAAATAGACAATGAGTAAGGAAGTCAGAGCCGGATCTTCCGTCCAGATCCTCAATCCGTGTAACGGAATAGAGATAACGGGCCATTTGGGTTTGGCCGCTGAAAACGGCTTGTTGAACCGGAAGGCCGTAATAACAATGAGGAATGCTCAGCAATTTTCTATTTTTTTTAATCAAGCACTCAACTATCGGCACCATTTTTGTTTCTATGGCAGCTGCGAGGACTGTGAGGCCGTCATCGACCATCATTTCCACTTCTTCGTCGGTCATCCGTTCCACCAGTTTCTCGACCACATTCAGACGTCCCTCAGCTACGGCCACGTGAAGCACGTTCTTGCCGGAACCGGGGTCTCTCACTCTCACCGCCTCGGGATGTTGCTCAAGAAATACCCGAGCCACGTCCCAGTCTCCGCAGCTCATGGCTTTGAACAATGGCTCGTACTGCTGAAACTCGTTCCCGTTTGTTTTAACCGGGTTCTGAACAGAGGCTCGTACCGTTGCCGCTGCCAAATGTTATCATTGAATTAGTATTTAAAAGCTGTTTTTTTTATATTGTCTGCATTGTTTGGAAGAGCTTCATGAAAACAGCTTTTGGCTTACTAACAGCGTCTCCAATGGTGTATTCTGTTTCTTATGCTATTTTTTCTTTTAAAAGTGGAACCTCTATAAAAGTAAAATTTGAAAATATCAATGTCTCTTACGCTAAATGGGTCAATGAACTATATTTACTACAAAACAATGAGTTAGGTTCAATTATGGCCAAATTTCATAACATCTGAAACAATCATTTTCTATTTTTTTAATATTTAATAGAAAAAAATCATTTTAAATTTTGTATAAAATATTTTAACATCATTATAAATTATATATATATATATATATATATATAATTTTCATAGTGAAAAAGTATCATAACTTAAGAATTTGATGCTAAATAATTTTGTATGTATATATATATATATATATATATATATATATATATATATATATATATATATATATATATATATATATAACGTGGTGCGAAACACTTATTAGAGTCATAGTTTTTATTTCTTTATTTCTCCCAATAAAAGTATAATAGCAAAAGCAAAGCCAAACAAGCGCTCTATCTTGTAAAATAATAACACTCAATTAGACCGTTAATTACCCGTAGTAGTAATGCTCGATCCGCTGGCTCCTTCATTATTATCCTTTGGTGAGTTCGACTTCTCTTCAATTTCTTTATGTTCATTGTCTTCTTCCTCGTTTGGATTGACAAAGTTCTCTCTCCCTGACAAGGATATCGAGCCATTATATATAACCTTAATAATGATTACAAGCTAGCAGCTGTACGTAACAACAAGTTTTGTAAACGAAGATCAGAAGAAAAAAAAAATAAAGCCTCTTTCTAATTTAAATTCATGAAAGAAAAATAATCAACACCTCAAATATTAGAAATTATTAGGAGTACTATTACTGACATGGGGCAAAATCTGATTCGGGTTCAGAGTGTTCATTATTATTTGATTCTTCTTTGATTTCGAGACCCGTTGATTCGTTCTCTTTCCGATCACCGATCCCCGAATCCTGGGATTTCGGCCCATACTTGTTGGCCAAGGCAGCCCAAGCGTGTTTGGCGGAAGTTATCCCTTTGATGGTACGAAAAGCCTGCTTCATTCCACAAGACGTCTGGATGGCGTGGAGAGCGAGAGCGTTGTTTCGCCTCCATTCTGCCTTGGCCACTGATCCGTCCTCGTCGGCCGGCTCGTCGGCTTCAACGACGTCCCACAGATCTCGGCCCACCAAGTAAGTCTTCACCTGAATACACCACTCCTCGTAGTTCTCCTCCGAGAGAAGCTCATTAACAACCCTAATTCCTTCCATATTCAAATGTCTCTTAATCACACCCTAGCTTGCTCCTCAATATATAGCCATATTCTGTAATATATAATGAAGGGCCAAAGCGATCATGGAAAGAAGAAGCGTCAGTGAGAGCTTGTGTAAGTGTGCCTCGAAAAGATGAGACCTATTATCTAGAGAATGTGCTGGTCTTTGTACTATTTATCAGTAAAGAGACCACGAGAATAACGAGTCACTAATACCTCTAACTAGTACGACTTTTTTTATAATTGTTTAATAGGATTTGGCCATAAATAAAATATATAAAGACGAAGTCAAAGACACATAAAGTATGGTAATTTCCTTCTCCTTTTTCTTTTAACGAACGCAGACACAGTGAATGTCGAAATGAGCTATTTTATTAGTTTGAGCCCTTTACGGTCTAATCATATTTATCAAGTATGAGTTTTGAATTGACAAAGATTGATCAATAACATTTAATAGGAATCTTAGTTATACAAGTATAAGGACAGTCATTGTTCTCACCAAACCATAATAACACCCCATCTCCATTAATGCATCTTGAGAGTGAGATGTACATTTTCTGCTGACGTACGCATTGACACGATCTGGCAAGTAGGTAGGAGGATCATAATCGATAAATTTACTCGACTAGTACATAAATTTGTAATTCAAATTGTACTACATTAGAACTTAAAAAATAAAAGAAAAGAAAAGAAAGGCAAGTAGGTTTGGGGTGGTCCAATAAGTATTCTCTTTTGAGAACGAATACAAAAAATAAGGCAATTACTTTCTCTTTTAGCAAAAAAAAAAAAAAATATATATATAGAGAGAGAGAGAGAGAGAGAGAATCATTATTTAATCTCTTTTACCGTCATTTGTTTCTCATTTTTCTTTCTTTCTTTCTTCTTTTTCTGACAAAGAACTTAGGTTTGGTCTCATACATGTTATGTTGCAAATAATTAGGGATGTTAATTTTGCCTGACCGGTTTGGCATCTGTTAAGACTCATCAATTGGTTGTATATTGCCGAAATAAGATTTTAGGTTGGACTTTCTTTTTCCCGAATGGCTAATAATATGAAGTGTAGTAATGGAGCTATGATCAATAATGATTATAATTAAATTATAATTCCTCCCTTTTTTATAAAAAAAATAAGGCTAGTATGAAAATAAGATTTCATTGCAGTGATAAATCTTTAAAACATATAAAGACGGAGTCAAAGACATAAAGTATGGCTTAATAGCCTCAGGTGGCTATGTCAATAATTTCCTTTTTTTCTAACGAAATTTAGATAGAGTTAATGTCACACTGAGCTATTTTATTATGTTGTCTGATCATATTTATCCAGTATGAGATTTAAATAGACAAAGACTGATCAATAAACATTTAATTATATTTAATAGGAATCTTAATTATACAAATACAAGGACAGTCATGGTTCTTACCAAACATAATCATCCAATCTCCATTAATACATCTTGAGAGTGATATGTACATTTTTCTTGTGACGTACACTCATTAACACGATCTGGCCGGTCATAGACTCACATAAGAGGAATGCACGGTAGGACATTATGAATTTATGATCATAATTGTTAAATTTGCTCGACAAGTTCATAAATTTGAAATTCAAAATTTGTACTACATTTAGAACATAATGAAAAAAAAAAAAAAAAAGCAAGTAGTTGTGGGGTGGTCCACTAAGTATGTGTTTACCTAGGAGGACAATGGCCGTTTAGAGGAGATCCCATGCGCGGAAGAGATTCGCAAGACGATTTGGGCCATGAATGGCTCTAAAACGCCGGGACGGTCTCCAAGGAGTCTTTTAGAAGTGCTTTTGGATGTAGTCGGAGACTCTTGCAGCGTTTGTTGGGAGTTCTTCACCAATGGGAAATTCTTGAAAGTCGTGAATTTTGCCCACGTGGTCCTTATACTTGAACAAATTTAACTATACATATTTTATTTTCCATAATTCGTAGAAATCTCCATGAAAATATTATATAATAATTAGCAACAATAATATCGTAATCTTCTTCTATAGGCTGTTCGAAATCATCCATATCAGTATCACATATTGATAAAACATCGCTATCGTAATAATCTCCAAGTGTTTCATGATTGTCTTCATCGCATATAAAATTACTAGCATCATAATCTCACATTTGACGATGATTAACTTTATATACAGATTACCAGCCAGGACGACCCTTTATATCTTCCGAGTGGTACGCTTGTTGTGCTTGTGTTGTTAGAATAAAGGGTTCAGTTTTGTACCACTCTGAGTTTGTATTTATGCTAAGAATATTATATTCTTCTTATTCTTGGATTTATGTCGAACTACTTGCATTCAAATAACGTTACTTTGCAACCTTTAATAAAACTTATCACAAATTTTTTTGTAAGACATTATAGAAATCCATTTCTCCACCTTCATGAGACGATGGCACACACATACTACTATTTTTTGTCTTTCTCTTATCATTACGTCATTGATAAGAAACTTAATTGCATTCACTAGACATCCACAGGTGAATTGAAAGCGTATATTTGGACGAGTAGCTAATGCATAAAGTTCATTGCTTGCCTCAGGTGACCCATAATCACGTAGGTTTGTTATCTATAATAGAAAGTAAAAAAAGAAAACTCTAATATCGTCGTAACAATTGAGTTATAGATACAAATTCATGTAAGAAAGTCACGTGCATCATGTTTAAACCGTTCGGGAAATCGTTCTTCTTGGAATCGGTCTAAGTTTTGAGCCACACTAAAGCTCCAATTCTTTCCTATGTTGCCTAATTATCAGGGCGTATCCAATCACTACTATAAATAAGCTTTTCTGGTGCGGAAGGGCATTAGGTGCGACAAGTCGCACCTAATTGGGCATCAGGTGCGACTTGTCGCACCCAAAGGGTTCCAAAAATGAAAAAAAATTCGCTGATTTTAAGTGGTATTGGGTGCGACTAGTCGCACCCAATAGTTTTGAAAACTTTCAGGTGCGACTAGTCGCACCTGAAAATCTAAAAAAAATTTGGCGCTCAACTTCTCCCTCTCATTTTTTCCATTTGTCTGACGTGGAATTAATTTTTAGATTTTTTTTTTTACTTTCAGGTGCGACTAGTCGCACCGATTAACTTTTTTAGGTGCGACTAGTCGCACCTTTTGGAGTATCAGGTGCGACAAGTCGCACCTGATTACTAGGGTTAGTATATAAACTCAGCTTCGTCTTCTTCATTCACTTCACAGCCTCTCCGACTCTCCCTCCCTCTGCGACTCTCCCTCCCTCTCTCTCCCTCTCTCTTCTCCGAGCCTTCTCCGACGTCCAAGTCCGCGCGCCTTCTCCGACGTCCAAGTCCGCGCACCGCTCTTCTCAGACCGGTCTTCTCCTCCTCCGTCAGTCCTTTCCTCCGCAGCCGCTCCTCCGCGCCAGTCCTCTCCTCCGCGCCGATCCTCCGCAGCCGTTCCTCCACGCCGGTCCTCTCCTCCGCCTTCGCTCCTCCACGCCGCTCCTCCGCGCCGGTCCGATCTCCTTCGCCTAAGAGATAATATTTTTTTGTGTATATATATATATATTAATAATTAGTATTATATATATATATATATGAAGAAAAAAAGTCAAATGGTTTAGTATGTTTTAATTAGTAATTAGTATGTGTTAATTAGCATATATAATTAGTGTTAATAATTATTAATTAGTTTTAATTAGTAATTTAGTATGTTTAGTTTCAAATTCTATATATGTGTTTAGTATGTTTAGTAGTTTAGTATTTACGTTTCAAATCAAATAAATTGTTAGTATGTTTAGTTTGATTTTGATTGTTAACATGTATTAATTAATGTAATTATAGTTGTTAATATATATAGTATTTATAATTAGTTTAGTAACATGTATTAATTAATGTAATTATAATTGTTAATATATATAGTGTTTATAATTAGTTTAGTAATATGCTTAGGTTAGTTGAAATTAATTGTAATTGTAAAAGTTTAGATTAAATATTATTTGAAATTGAAATTGTAATGGAAATCAAATTGGTTAATAAGTTGTTAGTTTAGTTAACTAATTAATTTATAGTTTAATTGTTAACACTTTGTACTTAATAATGAAATTGGTTATGTAACTAATTTTAAATTTTAAATGTTAGTTTAATTAAGATTTTTTTTAAGAAATAGTTTAATTAAGATTGAAATTGGTTAATTGTTTAAACTATCTTATTAGATTAGTTGTTTATGATATTGTAATTAATTAATTACTGAGTGATTGTTTTATAGTTTTCATTGATAAAATGTTGTGACCGAGCCACGGAGGCTCGGTTTAGGACTTAGTTAATTAATATGATAGTTTCTGGATGGATTTTAAATGTTTTTAAAGTACTTTGCAGGTTTTTGGTTTAACAATATTATAGGGGAAATTCTGCCAAAATTTCGGTAGAGTTTTGAACCAATTAGAATCGAAATCCACTAGAAACAGTCCATTTTCTTCTTATAGGATGTCGACTGGAGCAGGTGGAGGCGAGGATCCACCACAGACGCCGGGATCCTCCGGATCGAAGAACACACGTGGACCAACGAAGGGTCTCGTGTCAGCGAGAGCAGGGGTAGGGACTCCTGGTGTGAATGTAGTTCGCTACGATCGGCGACACATGATGTTCTACCAGGACATCAGGGAGCTAAATCCCATGATCGGCACCTTCTCGAACCGTCTTGGAAACTTGATCAAGGCGACGTTTGAAGCACACGCAAACGACTGGAATGAAGTCGAGCCTCAGCATGTGACGGCCGTTATGACCGCATCCAGCACTGTATACCGAGTTGCAAGCTCAGCTGGCAGCACAACAAGCTCAAATGGTGGCACAACAAATCCAGATGGAAGAGATGCAGCGACAGCTGCTCTCGTTTCACAGATGCATACTCAGGCTTCCCCCACAAGCCCACATCCTCAGCCTACGCCGACATCAGCGGTAATGGCTGATAATGTGACGCCAGGTTCTGCGGAGTTTCATCGAGATCGTCCTAGCGGTAGCGGCAGTGGCCGAGGAGGAAGCAGCAGTGGCCGCGGAGGCAACTTATTTGGAAGAGAAAATTCCTCTATCGATAAGTTTTATAGGCAACAACGAAAATAGTTGGACTTGTATATTTTTATATTAGCAAACAAACTCGTATTAGTTGTTTGTATATTAAAAATATTTTAATATGAAATATTAATTTCTAATTCTAATTATAATTTTAATTATTTGTAAAAAAAAAATTTCAAAATAAATTGGGCATCAGGTGCGACTAGTCGCACCCAATAGTTAAGGCGGGAATGGTATTGGGTGCGACTCGCCGCACCCAATACTATGGCGGGAAGAGTATTGGGTGCGACTAATCGCACCCAATAAGTTGGCGGGAAGAGCATTGGGTGCGACATGTCGCACCCAAAAGTCAAATTCCCGCCTTATTCTTAAGTTCCCACGGAAAAATAGGTCCGACTTCAGGTGCGATAAGTCGCACCCAATAGTGTCGCACCTAATAGTATATACTATTGGGTGCGACATGTCGCACCTAATAGTATTAGCTGCGGACTGTTAGGTGCGACTTAGTCGCACCTAAAGTCGCACCCGATAGTACTATTGGGTGCGACTTTTGTCGCACCTGATGCCCATATTTGTAGTAATGAATCATAGTCGAGACCTTACGCAAAACTTAAAAATGAGGCGTTACAAAAAAAAAATATAAACTTTTTAAGTAATAGTATAATTTTTAACAACTATTTCTAACATTTTCTTCTTAAAATAAAAAAAAAATTGAGAAAGTGTTTATCAAGATCTTTGTAATTGAGCACGCGTCTTCAACTTGTCCATTTTCGATCCAAATACCTAGCAAATAGACAATATACAAACAAAAAATTTATCCTATAAATACTTATACAAATTGAACTTTTCTAACCTTTTGTGATGCAGACATATTAATTAGATCTATGAATTCAAGCTCGGATAACCCATGTTTTCTTTCAATTGATAACATAGCTAATCCGTTCAATCACTCTTGCAATATAGTTGATCTCAGATAACATTTTATTAATTTCAACTTTGAAAAACTTCTTTCGGAGGAAGCCACGGTAACTGGAATAGTTAGTATTATCCTATACGCAATGCACGCATTTGAAAAAAATTTCACATTTTTAATATAATCATGTTGAAATTCTGTTTAGAGAGAGAGAGAGAGAGAGAGAGAGAGAGAGAGAGAGAGAGAGAGGCAAGATGTCACACACAATGTAGAGTCAATGTGTTCGACAAATTGCTTTGATGCAAATAATGGATGATAAAATAAACAGTGCGTAAAGTAAAGGACACATAATATGTTTACTCAGTTCGGTGCAACGTCACCTACATCTGGGGGCTCTCAGCCAGTGGTAAGGATTTCACTACCAATATCACAAACAATGGACTTATATGAACAACACCGGAATCAATGTCCTAGAACTATTACTACAAGTGATTACCAAATCAGGGACTCCCAGTGAATTTGAGACCTCTCTCAATTCCACTCTTCAAGCACGCTCTGATGCCTGGTCAGCTTTAATATCAACGCACGTGAAGACTTCAATCGCGCAATCACAAAACTCAATCTCGCAGACACTCAAAATTCTAGAATAGTGTTTGGAGAATTACACCGCTCGTATAAAAAAATCTCAATCTGCCGATCGTGCACGTCTAGGAACCCTAAATATTTGATAAAGCATCAAGAACTGCTAAGGGAATAGCACTTAGCTTTTATAGTAGTCATACAAGTCTGGAGGTAAATCTAGAGTTTCACTACCCATAAACGCGTGAAGATCATCAAGGAAAGTCTTCAGCGATAAGTTCTGACAAAACATGAAACTTGCCAGACAGTCTGCGCACAAAGAGAAAGATGTCTCTACAAATCCTGAAGCATGTTGTCTGACACCTTTCTTTAACAACTTGCAATAAAAAAAATAAGCCAACACATAATATAACAACAAACTCCCCATTTGGCTATTTTTTAGACAAGCACTTCCAGAGCAGTTCTCGGTCAGATAAAGTCTCATTCAAAATAAATGACATGATACCAAGAGACTAGCAATCAAATAAGTCAAAATAAATGAAAAATAGACTACCTCTCCCTAGATTGCCTCAAAAGCATACCAAAGGCAAGGATAAACCAAAACAAGGGAAGGCAAATATATGAATAAGCACACGAGAACTGAAGCAAACAGCAGATAATCACCACAATCAACATAGTCTGAATACACATACCGAAAAGGAGAGCAGAGGCTCATCACAAAGAGAAGCCAAGGAGTGTACCAACTAGAACATAAACAACTAAAGTAGACCAAATATTCAGATAGTAGAGACCAAACAAAGAGAAACTCTGGAAAGTAGAAGTCTCGGGAGAACCTTCATCATCTTCATCTTCATCTTCCTCTTCACCGCTATCGGCCACATCTTCTCCCTCGTCCTCATCTTAATCTTCATTTTCTTCATCTACTGGAGCAGGTTGAGCAATCTGTACCGGCTATGAGGTAGAAGCACCATTAGTACAAGGTAGAGGGGTCATCACCTTAATAAGAGCCTCACAAACAGCTTTTCGGCGAGTAGATGTCGCAATGATCTCCTTGATAGCAAAGACTTCCTGAATAAGAGCATTGAGAATGTCACTCTGCACAGTTTCAAAAAGAACAGCAACTTCAAAGTTTCACCAGCAGCGACAGATGTTGCGACAGAAGGTCTAACAAGATCACAAGCATGTTTCCATGTAAACAGCTTGTGACTGAAAGTTAATTCACTCGGAGCCTTTTCAACAACATCATCAATACGAAAGAGGTCCTTCATTTGAGCCAAAAGAATCCCAGAGATCAAGGAGGGGAAGCCAAAGGGAAGCTTCACAGCAAAAGACTTGGCATATTCGACCAAGTGCTCAAAAACAAACACTCCAAAATCAAATGAAGTTCGCATACCTATCTGATATATGAGACAGGCCAAGTCAGCGTTGATGCTAGAGCCGTGAGAGAAAGGGGTTCAACTGGAAATACCAATCCTATACAGTACGGAGTACTTGGCAGAGAGATCAGAAGAAGGTAGGGAACCTCTCTTCGGCCAAGTCTTCTTCTCGTCATTTGAGAGCTCTTTAGCCACAGCATCTGTGGAAGTGAGACGATCAACATTAATAATCTTCCCATGGCCTAGGAAGTCGTTGATCACTGAGGGAGAGATATCAAAGCAGTGGTCACGCACATAAACTTTTCTAAACTCTAGATAATCCGGTTGATCAATAGAGGCAGACAGGTTCACAACAAACTCCTTCAGTAACTTGGGATAGTAAGGGTCAATCCTTGTGACAGTCTTGAGCAACTGTGCATCGTTCATTAGCTCTATAATCACATCAATCTCCAGAGCCTCTTTGGAAAGCTCTTCCTCATGAAACACGGTCCTATGAAACATATACCTCCACTTCCTCACACGATCTTCTTTGTGTAATGAGACATTGTCCAGAGGAGCAGGAGGAACATCCTTAGGAAGCTTTTGGCCTCCAATAGATCTTCTATTATCCAATCATAAGCTCTTAGGACGAGCTACTAGTTCTTCTTCCTCAAACTCGCCTAGGATGTCAGCGACTTCTTCCTCAACATTCTTCTTTCTCCGCTTCTTCTTGTACAAACCCCACTTCACAGGCTTTCTTTTCTTCTTCTTCTATTGAGTCTTGGCCTTCACAGACTCCTTCTCTTTCACAGGACCCTTTCCCTTTACAGTCTTCTTCCCCAATACTCTTCTTCTTCTTTCCTTTTGGCACAAAGGATGCCAAAACTTCATCCACTAGCATCTTTCCTCTTTCCAGAGGTCTATTAGGAAGGTCTCTCAGTCTCAGAGACAACCTTATCAGCAGTTTCAGCAACAACAACTTCTTCTGCTAGCTCCATAGCTGCATCACTAGGAGGCACACTCACTTCCTCAGTTTCCCAGACAGGCTCACTGATACGCACGACAGATGCAAGGACATCATGTGCAACATCCTTTTCACCGACCGGATCAGCAGCAACAACATTATGAGATACACCAAGAATTCCACTGATTGCATCTGCATGTGGGGGATCAGTGGAAACAAGGAGAGATCCCAAGTTGTCGAAATCCATCTCTACACTATCTTCATTCATAGCCTAGGTTCTGGGTTCTCATCAATCACATCAACATTTATAACTTCCTTTTCTTTCTCAATCACCACGGGAGTAGGGAAAGAACCAGAAATACCTTGAATCCTCACATGAGGGGCTTCAATTGGAGAAAATAAATCATGTTCCTTGGAGGGAACATCTTCATCGTTGTGACCAGAGACGGTGAGTTATCACTCTCTTCCTTTTCAGCGGACGATTCACTGGAAGAGACAGACCCAATAACATCTTTGATTGACAAGATAGCCTTCCTTGGAGCAATCACCACACCCTTATTCTTGGCAAGAATATTTTCTCTTGTATGGAGAGTCGTCTCAGGTTGAGCACCTCCGAACTGACCATCGGCACTCTTCCCAGAGGACATTCCCTTAACATGAACACCATGTTGGGTGATCTGAAACTATGTGGCTTCCTTCACGATAACTTTCTTCTTCCCCATAGAAGATTCTTTCCGCTTAAATTTGCAAGATAACCTCCACAAAATAACAAAGCAAAGAGTGGTTATACAAACCAGAAAATTCACGAGAGGAGAGAACGAGAAATTAGGGATTATGAAGCTCAACAATTTTGAAAAATGAAAAACTTCCCAAGCTTCCTCAAAACATAAATTACCGTCGATTGCATGAGCTAAGAACTAGAGAAGCACAAAACGAGGTCGTGAGATAAATTGGGGCAAGATATTACTCAAGCCCAAACAATAGGTTTGTATATACAAAACAATGGATCAGAACAAATAGAGTAAGCAAACAGCCAAACAGCCAAAGGAAAGCAAATGGATCAGAACAAATACGAAGACCAAACTATGAGCCAAAATGGCATTAAATCAATGTACACGCATCAAATGGGCCAACCAGATAAATGGGCCCATGAATAAAAAGAGAAGAAATTCAAATAATAACCATCCACACAAAATAGCCTAACAGAATGAAAGGCCCTCAAAAAGCAATACTGACCTAGACCTAGTAATTGCTATTGATCAATAACACACAGCCTAAGTGAAGACCGAAGATCCTCAAAATGATTAGCACCCAAAACCTTAGTAAAGATGTCAGCCAGTTGCTTTTCATTGTGAATAAACTCGAGCCTAATCTTCTTGTCTTCCACACAGTCTAGAATAAAGTGGTTTCTGATCTCTATGTGCTTAGTCTTGCTGTGTTGAACAATGTCATGACATCTTAGCCGACATCAGCAAGCATTTGTTTCATCCCCAAGAGTTGCTGCTGCTTGCTGCAATATATTCAAACTCGGCAGTAGACAAAGAAATACAATTCTACTTTTTCTTGAACCATGAAATTAAGTTGTTTCCAAGATAAAAACAACCCCCTAAAGTGCTTCTTCTATCAACTACACTGCCTAGTCAGCATCATAGTATCCCACAAGAGTAGAAGTAGTATCAAATGAATATAAAATCCCAAAGTCAGCAGTTTTAGAGGTGTACCTTACAATGCACTTAGCCTGAGAGAGATTGGTAACTTTGGTATTGGCTTGACACCGAGCACACACACCAATAGAGTAAGCAATATCTGGACAACTAACAGTAAGATATAAAAGGCTTCCAATAATACTTCTGTACAGGCTTTGATCAACAGATTCACCAAGTTTATCTTTAGTAAGTTTAACATGAGTGGCAGTGGGAGTGCGTTTGTGAGAAGATTTTTCAAGGCCAAACTTCTTCACAATGTTCTTGGCATACTTACTTTGAGATATAAAAATACCATCATCTATCTGTTTGACCTGAAAAGCCAGAAAGAAGTTGAGCTCACCAACCATGCTCGTTTCGAACTCAGATTGCATTTGTCTCACAAAAAGGTCCACCATCTTGGCAACATCCCTCCAAAAACAATGTCATCGACATAAATATGTGAAATCATGAGATTTCCTTCTTCCTTCTTTATGAACGGAGTCTTGTCGACTCCTCCGTGAACATACCTATTCTGCATAAGAAGTTGAGTGAGTCTTACATACTAAGCACAAAGTGCCTATTTAAGACCATAAAGAGCCTTTCTGAGCTTGTACACATGCTGAGGAGAGCTAGGATCAACAAAGCCTTTTGGTTGTGCAACATACACCTCTTCATTCAAGTACCCATTGAGAAAGGCATTTTTGACATCCACCTGAAAGAGTTTGAAATGTAGATGGCAAGAGATCCCAAGTAACAATCTGATAGCTTCAATCCGAGCCACCAGAGCAAAGGTTTCAACAAAATCCACTCCTTCCACCTGTGTATAACCCTGCACCACAATTCTAGATTTCTTTCAAGTTATATTACCATGCGCATAAGATTTATTTTTGAAAATCTATTTAGTTCCAATAACATTTACATTTTCCGGTTTTGGAATTAATTCCCACACTTCATTTCTTTCAAATTGCACAAGCTCTTCTTGCATAGCACTATCCATTATTCATCATCAATAGCCTCAGTAACATTCTTAGGTTCGATTTTAGAGACAAAGCAGACATTACCAACTATTTCTTTCACTACTACAAATTAACATATTGGGTGCGGAAGGGTATTAGGTGCGACATGTCGCACCTAAATGTCGCACCTAAGAACATATTAGGTGCGACATGTCGCACCCGATAGTCTTCCATGCGCCTAAAAATTTCGCTGATGATTATGGCTATCCGGTGCGACTTTGTCGCACCTGATATGAAATTGTCGCATCGGATACTATTGGGTGCGACATATGTCGCACCTAATACCATTAGGTGCGACTCGTGTCGCACCTAATGGGTTTAAAAATTTAAAACGGTCAGAAATTCCCCCCGAATATATTGGGTTCTGGAATTTCACATTGGGTGCGACAGTGTCGCACCTAATAGTCATATTAGGTGCGACACTTATGACTATTAGGTGCGACTATGTCGCACCTAATAGTTTTAGGGTATTTAAAAACCTGAGCTTCTTCTTCTTCGCCCAAACCAACTCTCTCACTCTCTAACTCTCTCTTCTCTCTCTAACTCTCTCACTCTCTCTCCGACGCTCGTCCCCGGCGCGACCAGCCCCGCCTCCAGCGCCCGACGCTCGTCCCCGGCGCGACCAGCCCCGCCTCCAGCCCGACGCTCGTCCCCGGGCGACCAGCCCCACCTCCAGCCCGACGCTCGTATCCGGCGGACCAGCCCCGCCTCCATTCCCCGGCGCCGTCCTCCAGGTAAGCCTCACACTCTCTCTCTCTCTCTGTCTCACTCTCTCTCCGTCAATCTCACTCTGTCTCTCTCCGACCCCTCCCGACCCACCCGAACATCCTCCGGCGACCAGGCCCGACCCACCCTCTCACCGCTCCGGCCTTGCTCCCCGGTACTTCACCACCTCGCTCCCTCCTCGAACACCACCGAGAACGAAAACCGAGAGGCCCGACTCCGTTGCACACCCGTTCGTTCCATTCTCTCTCTCGCTCGCCTTTTGGATTCAGACAAGAATATCCCGGTATGACGAATCCAAATTCCGTGGCTTTTTTTTTTGCAATGTGTGTCTGTGTGTGATTAGATCCCGGTATTTTACTCGCAGCCCCGTCGTCTCAGTGAACGGCCTCAACCCTCGCTCACGCACAACAGCCCTCGGCCCAGCCCCCGGCCCACCCTCGGCCCAGCCATCGTCGCAGCTTGGTCACTCGCAGCCCCGTCGTCTCAGTGCCTCGTCGTCGCCTCGGAAAAACGTTAGGTATTTGTAATTATTAATATTTATAGATTATTTAATATTTTTAGATTATTTCATATAGATTAATTAGTAATATATATGAAAATAGTAACATGTTAGATTAAATGATAATATAACTTTGATGAAAATAGTAGCATATAGTAATAGTCAATTTTTTTTAATAATGTGTAATATGATAGCTTAGATTAATTAAGTTAAAAGTAATATATTAAATTAATTAGTAACGTGTTTAGTGTAATTTAATGTAATTGTAACATGATTTGTTTAAGTTGATTGCAATTTGTTAAAAATTTGGTTAATTAATTAATTTAATACTTTTTTAGTTAGATTAATTAATAATATATATGAATATATTTTAAAATGAATTAGTAACATATTTAATTTAATTTAAACTTATTGAAAATTTATTGATAAGATAATAAATGGAGCTACATAGGTTCAATTTAGTATTTAGTATGTTAATAAGATAGTCAATATATGTGTTTTTTTTTAATTGCAGATTTTGGTTAGTCAATATTTTAGGGGAAACTCTGCCGAATTTTCGGTAAAATAAAACGTATTTCTCAAGAAAATTAACTCTTTTGATAATATATTTTAACGAATTAACTAATTTGTCGAAATTGGTTAACTCGTTAATGAAATCAATAGTGAATTTGTATATATTAACGAATTCTAACCACTTTTCAAAATTAATACATGTCAATCACAATTTCTCTTTCATTCTTACAAATTCGCTCTCGAATCTTTCAAATATTAACGATCCACTATCAATTTCCTAACAATTCATCACTCTCAATTTCATAATAATTCACTCTAAATTTCAAATATTAACGATTCACTCTCAATTTTACCTCTCAATTTCCTAATAATTCAATCCTACAAAATGAATTCCAACGATTCAGTTTTATCCCCCAATTTCCCGTCTCATTCAGAAGAATGTCAAATCCAAGTAGGGACTGGATTACCGAGAACAATCGGTTGAGTTTGCAATATAAAACAGGGGTTAACGAGTTTATCCGCGTTGCAAGCAGACTCCCGAACGAAAACGGTCATTATCGTTGTCCTTGTAAGTCTTGCAATAACGTGAGATGTCTGGACATCGGGGTCGTAAAGAATCACCTCTTGAACAAGGGGTTTACTCCGGGATACACCGAATGGTATCATCACGGCGAACGTCGAATGGTAGAAGCTGCCAGCGAGACTAACCAAAGAGGAGTCGGTGGATTGCACGATGCTCTCCATGATATAATGGATCACGAGGACTTCGACGATTTTACGGATCCGACTCCAAGTGAAGTGCGTGCAGATGAGCAAGTGGAAGATTTGTTCGCTGAGTTGGAAGCAGAATTGTACCCTGGGTGCAAAGAGTTTTCGTCTTTGTCGTTCTTGGTTTCGTTGATGCACATCAAAGTCACGAACCATTCGACGAACAAGTCGTTTACAGAATTGTTGCAGCTCTTGAGGAAGTCTCACCCAATTGGTAATCGAATTCCGGAAAAACACTACGAGGCAAAGGCGAAGCTGAAGCGTTTCGGCATGGGATACGATATGATTGACGCGTGCATCAACAATTGTGTGTTATTTCGAAAAGATCTCGAGAAAGCTGAAGTGTGCCCAATTTGCAATGAGAGCAGATGGAAGCCAACGGGGAAGAATGTATCACAAAAGATATTACGATACTTTCCCTTGAAAGATCGATTGAAGCGATTGTACGCTTCTCGACACACGTCGCTTGAGATGCAGTGGCATGAACGAGATCGCGTCAAAGAAGAAGGCGTTTTGCGACATCCGGCAGATGGTTCGACGTGGAAGAATCTAGATGAGAGACACCCAAATTTCGCTGCAGAGCCTTGTAACGTACGTCTGGGACTAGCTTCTGATGGGTTCAACCCGTTTGGGGAAATGAGTCTAGCGTATAGTATGTGGCCCGTGGTACTAACTGCGTACAACTTGCCACCTTGGTTGTGCATGAAAAAAGAGTACTTGATGCTAACGCTTTTGATACCTGGACCGAGCTCACCTGGAAAAGACATGGACGTATTTTTAGAACCACTAGTTGAAGAGCTGAAAGAATTGTGGGATAATGGATTCCAAGTGCGAGACGGGGCGAACGATGAAGTGTTTCGGTTGCGTGCCGCGCTTCTATGGACGATAAACGACTTTCCGGCTCGATCGTATTTGTCGGGATGGAGTGGCCAAGGGTATCTTGCTTGCCCCACGTGCAACATTGAGACGCCATCTATGAAAATTAGAAACAGGATTGTCTACTATGACCATCGTCGATTCTTGCCTACGCCTCACCGATTGAGGAAAAGCACTGATCACTACGTAAATCGTCACGAGAAGCGCCTGAAACCTGTCAAGTTGACTGCGCAAGACATACTCGATCAGTTGACTAGTGTGTCTTCCACGAAAACCGGCAAGAATATCGGTAAACGAAAACGTGCTGAGTGCGAATTGAATTGGACCAAAAAGAGCATCTTTTATAAGTTGTCTTACTGGTCAGAATTGGAGTTGAAGCACAACATGGACGTCATGCATATAGAGAAGAACGTGTGCGAGAATCTTCTCGGGACGGTGCTCAGCTTGGAAAAGAAGAACTACGATACGGAGAAGTCGAGATTTGACTTGATGGACTTGAAAATCAAGTCTTCTCTGCACTTGAGACAACAAAGGAATGGGTGGTACAAACCGCCAGCAGCGTACACGTTAACGCTTGAGCAGAGACACCGGTTTACCGAGTTCCTTCAATCTGTTAAATTCCCAGACGGGCTCGCTGGAAATTTGAAGAAAAATGTAACTGCTGACGGGAAACTCACAGGTTTGAAGTCGCACGATTGTCACGTGATCATGCAGAGGCTGTTGGCTGATGGTATTCGCCCTTTTGTGCCAAAACCGATACAAGAGACGATCTCAGAGCTCTGCAACTTTTTCAAGTTGATCAGTTCTAGAACCCTGAGAGTGGACGATCTCGAAAAAGCGCAAGATTCAATCATTGAGATATTGTGTAAGCTTGAGATGATATTTCCGCCAGCTTTTTTCACGATCATGGTTCACGTGACAATTCATCTACCAGATGAAGCGTTGTGTGGCGGTCCGGTGCATATGCAATGGATGTACCCAATTGAGAGATACCTTGGAACGTTAAAACAATTTGTCAGAAATAGAGCTAGACCCGAAGGCTCCATTGCGGAAGCGTACGTTGTAGAAGAGGCATTGACATTTGTTGCAAGGTATCTCGAAGATAAGAAAACTGTCGATGAAGTTCAAGTGCGGGAACTTAGTGTTTTTCGATCTGAAAACTGTGTGCCTTACGGGATGATGAAGCCGATAGTTTTAGACGACGACCAAAAAGAGAAGGCGGAGTGGTACATTTTTACCAATTGTCCAGAAATCGATCCGTATTTGATGTAAGGGATTCTTTCATTTAAATATGTACATAATCTAGCTCATTGATTTACATCTAATTACGTAATGTTAACAGTGAGCATTTGGAACTTATACAAAATAACTCTGAAGCGGGAACTGCAGATTCTGATCTCGAAGCAATGCACAGAAAAGAATTCAAAATTTGGTTTGCGAAAAAGGTAAACCGAAAGGATTCATTTGCGAAGAATTGCTACTAAAATTGCTAATGACATCATCTTAATTTGTATATTCCAGATTTATGACATGAAAGTTAGTGGTTTCGACGTGTCTGAAGAACTTTACGCGTTGTCTACGGGATCTATGCAAATTGCTCATCAGTATCCGAGTTGCTTTGTGAATGGCGTGAAGTTCATCACTCGTCGTCGTGATAACCAACGAATCACTCAGAATAGCGGTGTTTGTGTGCCCCTGAACGACTTCAACTTTTACGGTCGAATGGAAGACGTAATCGTGCTGAACTATACACATAACTGTCGTGTCGTACTGTTCAAATGCATATGGTATGGTGACAAGTACAATGCAGGACGTATAGTGCACGTTGATAAGACCACCGGAGCAACGAGTTCGTATACCGCCAAAGAGTGGTTTACAGAAGAGCCGTTTATACTCGCGACTCAAGCGAAACAAGTGTTTTACATCCAAAATCTCGTTAAGGGTCGCGAATGGGAAATCGTTCAGGAATGCAATCAACGTGGGATATGGGACATTCCTGAAGTTGATCCGACCACTTCAGCATCGATTCCATTGACAATAGAATTGTCAAATATCGACCGTCTTAATCATCGACACGAAACTGCTACGGCCGAGCTTGTTAATGTCGTTGAAGATGATGAAGAAGTGGATGAAGAAGATGAGGCGCTTGCCGTTTTTGAGGGAGACGATGTTGATGTCGATACTAACATTACATCGAGTGACAACGATGAATGACTAACACCATGTAATAACCGTAGTCGTCGAATAGTAATTACATAGTAATTAAAAATACTAACTACAATTCATTTTGCAGGATGTCTACTTCAGGTCAGGACCCATTAGGAGGAGAGCGTGACCCCCCGCAGATGCCGAGGAAGAAGCGGGGACCAACGACTGGCGTCGTTTCTGCGAGAGCTCGTGTTGGGACCCCTGGAGCGAACACAGTTCGCTACGATCAGAATGCGCAGGCGTTCTACCAAGACGTCAGGGAGCAAAATCCGTTGATCGGGACGTTCCAAAACCGATTAGGAAACCTGATCAAGAGTACCATTCCAGTCGACCTCCCAGACTGGAATCATGTGCCTGCGCAGAGTGTGGCGGCTCTTATGAACTCGATTCATAACGAGTATAACTTCGTTTATGCACATCCCGAGAGTGGCGAGCTTGTGCCTGCAGATCCTATTCACAACGAGATTGATATGGCTATCATTCGCAATGCGAAGAGGATGCGTCGTGGCCAGAAGTCGAGGTTGTCGCAGCTCTTCTTCAAGACATTTTGCGGGAGTAAGGATCTCGCTAAAAATGAAACTCCCGATGGCTACAACCAGGAAGCCTGGTTGAAAGCAATAGAGGTGTTCGACTCGCTAGAGCATAAGGTATGAGTTGAACTTCCGATGATTATTCGAATTTCTTAAAATTAAACTTCACGTATTTATGTCTTGCAGGCGAAATCTCTCCGCAACCGGGAAAATTCGAAGATGAAGAAGACGAAGGCGAGGCAAGGCTCGCTTAGTTTTTTTGGTCATCGCTCGTGGAACGTAAGTCTCTTAAAATTAATATGTAATATATATGTGATTCATATTTTAATGTTGAAAAATTACAGCGAAGAGAAGATGGGAGTATAGGCTCGGCTTTAGCGATATGGTTAGAAAAACACCAGGACGCTAAGGGATCGTGGACGACGGACTTCGCGAAGACGCAATACGTAAGTTAATTTTTTTTATTTACTATATTTAATTACTTTATTTCCTCTTATCTGATAAGTTTTTTGTGGTTTTATTTTGAAGGATCAAGTCACCGCCCAGACGATAGATATTTTGCGGCAAGCGGAGGAGCAAAACATCGTGATCTCCCAAGAAGATGCGGAGATGTACGCGATGCGCGATGTTTTGGGAGTGCGCAGAGACTGGGAAGTCGGTTTAGGGCCTTCGATCCCAAGGTCATCGTTGGGTGTTGCCCAAACGCTAGATGGAGGCTCGTCAAGTTCGTCATCTCAGACCGATCCATTGGTTGCCGAGATGCGAGCTCAGATGGATGCCCAACAAGCCGAGCTGCAACTGATGCGGCAACAGATCGCCTCAGCCTCCCACGACTCCTCAACCTCCGCCTGCATCGCAACCAGGTGGGACGGATCAGCAGACGCCAGGTTCCACGCCAGGTTCCACGCCAGGTTCTATGGATTACTTGCGAGACCGTCCTTACGGAAGCGGCGGAACGAGCGGCAGCGCGTCAGGCAGCGGTGGACGAGGACGCGGAAGCGGTTCTCGAAGTTCTGGCAACTTATTCGGCAGAGGAAATTCTACTATCGATAAGTTTTATAAGAAAAAAAAATAGGAATTCATTTTTTTCGTTTTTTGGAAAGAATTTGTATTTTTAATTAAGAATTCTATTTTCAGAATATTATTTCTAATTCATTTAGAATTTTGTTTAATTAATATTATTTGAATTTTTATTTTTAATTCATTTAGAATTATGTAATTCATTTTTATTTTGTTAATTTACTTTTTTTAATTTTGTATTTTTTTTAATTAAACAAACATATTGGGTGCGACATTGTCGCACCGAATACCATGGCGCGAAAACTTTCAGGTGCGACATGTCGCACCCGATATGCCATTACCCGCCAATTCTATAAAATTTGGCAGGAAAATAACTTGGGCATTAGGTGCGATAAGTCGCACCTGAAAGTGTCGCACCTAATGGGGTACCTATTAGGTGCGACATGTCGCACCCAATACCTTCTGCGACGGGTTATCAGGTGCGACAGTGTCGCACCTAATAAACCTTTAGGTGCGACATTTGAGGCATTAGGTGCGACATTCGTCGCACCGGATAACGTCTTTTGTCCTAGTGTTTGTAGTTAACTGAATTCTTTGGTCGAGTACGTACCACATCTTCAACATTACCAATGACCTCTTCAACATGATGATTTTTCTGAATTCTCCTAGAAGGAGCACAACTTTGAGACAAAATTTCAGTTTCCTTGTCAGAGCAAGACTTTTCAGAGGGGGAGTTATCTTCTGAAACATCTATCCTGACATCTCTGCTGCTAGGTGTAGTATCATCTTCATCATCAACACTCACGAAACATCAGGGAATCATTAACAGCAACATTTTTGGATTCCATCATATGGATTTAGTCTGCTTATTAAAAACATGACTGTTTCTAGAATAGCCAAGAAAGGTACCTTCGTCACTCTTTGGATCAAACTTTCGACGAGGATCTCGATCAGCCAAAATATAGCACACAAAGCCAAAGACATGAAAGTACCTAGCATTGGGCTTTCTCTCCCTCCAGATCTCATAATGAGTTATAGTAGTACCCGGGCGAATGGTAACTCAATTATGAATATGGAAAGCAGTGTTAAGTGCTTCAGCCCAAAAGTGTAGTGGAATGTCTTTAGCAAGCATCTGTCGGAATATATCTAGGGTTTAAGAAAAGATTATCGTTTCTAGCAAGCGGCAGAATATAAAAATTTCTTTAAAATCTCATAAAACGTTTTTACAACCTAGACAAAGTGCATGAGCGTATAATTTAAAATTTTAAAAACTACTTTGAGTTTTTACTCGGTACCAACCTTAAATGGAGCTTGAACGTTGAGAAGCCTTAGGAAGGTTGAAACTCTCGTCTCCCCACTCAACTCGCCTCTCCCACTAGTCTTCTTGAACCTGTAAGCAACCACGAAAGTTTCCACCACTAGAGTCTTTAGAGTTTATGTTGGATTTAGTGTGTGGGCACTTTTAAACACTATGACTCAAGAACAAGTCTTTGAGCCAAAGACCTAAAATAAAACGCTAGGTCTAATGAGGACCTAGGTGCCAAAACAAAATAACAAGAAGAGAACTAGAGAGAGAGAGGGGGCGGCTAACAAGTTTAGAGAGAGAACATCTCAATCTCTAAAATTGTGTGTTGTGAATTGTGGATGAGGTGGGGTATTTGTAGGAGGAGGTTTTGCCTTGAAAATGTAGTTTTCTCTTTTCCATTGAATATCACATATTCATGAGCAAATCCTTGTTTCCTCTTTCTACCTCATGGACGTGCAACACTTGCTATTCAAGTCCTTGGATTTGTTTCCTCATTTGTTTGCTTCTCTCTTGGCCGCCCATGCTATTGCTTCTAGAAGCAAATTTGTTTCCTCTTTTTATTTTGGCAAGTATCTTCATGCACAAAATAAACTCTCTTTTCTCTCTTGGTTGGACGGTTTGTTACTTCTAGAACAAGTTTCTACTATATTTGTTCATGACAACATAAGAAAAGTCCATTTAGAATTTTCACATAAAATTCCATGAAATGAAATTCAATCCTCAAGGCCCAATTTCTCAAGTGTGGCCGTGTGATCCAAGTTCATTGTCATCATATGACAATGTTTTAAAAAACTTATTTATTGACATTCATACATCCTATGTCCAAAATGACAAAATTACCCTTTAGACAATTTTCGTAAAACTTGTCTAGGTCAACATTTGAACTTGTTTTGACTTAGCTTTCATGTTTAACTAATCCTACTCTAATGACTTGTGGTAGTGACCTCATTGATCCAAATGAACAAAGCTTGAGCTAGCATACTTGGACTCAAAAGTTCACAAACCTTTTCCAAGTTCTAGCTTAATGTCAACTGACTCCACTAAAGAGTTGACACTGAAATCTATATTTACCCTTCATGAATTTCATCAACTAGATGGGATTTACAAAATTAGCATTTTACCCTTCCAGTTGTTATTGCCCCAACTCCTTTTGTCGCTTGTGAATAAGTAAGAAACAATGTATTGACGAGGAGCTAATAAGTTACTTTGATTCATCCAAAAGAGTCACGACTCAATTTGGAAACTGGCCAGTTCATTTATTCACATTCCAAGGAACAAAGCATGAGGTGATATACATTGCATTTCAGCAATCTTGTACATGAATTCCATATCTATGAGACCTTCACAAAGTTGTTCATGACATCTTCATAACTTAGTAATTCACCAATAGGTCTTGTCTATATCACATAGTGAATCTAGAACTCTGACTTTCTCAAATGAGAATACGTAAGCCATGAAATGACATGTCTCATTTCAGGATTGAGGTAAGCATGATGCAATTCATACATAGTGACTCCGAGACATAAGAGGTTAAATAGTTTGTTCTTATTATTGTTGTCAATGGTGCCCACAAGAAGAGTTGTAATCTTTATTTTGTACATTTGATGTAATAAAGTCTCATGAAGACTCTTGCTTGTAATTGCCTATTCATCCATTAATAAAGTTGAAACGTTCATTCAATCTTCCTTGTTTGAAGCTTTATGATAAAACCTTAGTCTTTTAGTCCATAAACAAACTTAACAACTTACGAAGAGACAAATGTAGATTTGCATGAACAAACTCTTCGTAGTTTGCTTAAAACGATATATTCGCAATCTAAGGGTCAAAGGACTATTGACCTCAGTACGATTGTTAGAAGAATCTATGATGTCTGGTTATGAGGCATTGAGAGTTGGAGACTCTATAGTTTTTCTAGGTATCTTTCGAAGGTACTGAATTGACCAGTGCACTTCTAGAGACAAGATAAGAACAAACCATTTAACCTCTTATGTCTCGAAGTCACTACGTATGAATTGCATCATGCTTACCTTAATCCTGAAATGAGACATGCCATTTCACAGCTTAGTATTCTCATTTGAGAAAGTCAGAGTTCGGACTCACTATGTGATTCCGAACATGGCCTATTGGTGAAGTACTAAGTTGTGAGAATGTCATGAGTAACTTTGTGAAGTTCTCATAGATATGGAATTCATGTTCAAGATTGCTGAAATGCAATGTATGTCACCTCATGCTTTGTTCCTTGGAGTGTGAATAAATGAACTGGCCAGTGTCCAAATTGAGTCCTGACTCTTTTGGATGAAACAATGTGACTTGTTAGCTCCTCGTCAATACATTGTTTCTAACTTATTCACAAGCGACAAAGGAGTTGAGGAAATAACAGCTAGAAGTATAAAATGGTAATTTAGTAAATCCCGACTAACTGATGACATTCATGAAGGGTAAACATAGATAATATTCAGTGGATCCGCTCATCATAATTAGGTTGAATTCTTGAGTAGAAAATAAATTCATTTGAACCGAGAGATTTTCAGTGTCAACTCTTTAGTGGAGTCAGTTGGCATTAAGCTAAACTTGGAAAAGGTTTGTGAACTTTTGAGTCCAAGTGTTTAGCTCAAGCTTTGTTCATTTGGGTCCATGAGGTCACTGTCACGAATCACATCGATAGGAATAGTTAAACTGGAAGCTAAGTCAAGACGAGAACGAAAATAGTCAAAAGGGTATTTTTGTCTTTTGAGACAAAGGATGAAATGAATGTCAATAAATTTTTTGACAAGTTCATTTGATGACTTAATGTCACTCGGCCATGACTTGATCATTGGGCCTGGTGAATTAATTTCATTTCATAAGAATTTTATTGAAAATTCTAAATGGGCATTTTCTTATGTTGTCATGAACAAGTGAAGAAAATTCTAGAAGCCTTTTCTAGACATAATGGGCGCCTACCCTATAGAGAAATAGGAGAGATTATTTTGTGCATAAATGTATCAAGATACTTGCCAAAAGAAAAAGAGGAAACAAATTTCCCACACATGCTTGTAGGGAATCGGCCAAGTAGAGTCAAGGCAAGGCAAGGAACAAAAAAGGAAACAAATCCAAGCCTTCTAGAAGGCTGCCTTGGCCGTGTGACTTAAGTGGGAAAGAGGCAATATTTGCTCATGAATATATGATATTCTATAGAAGAGGAAACTACCTTATTGAAGGTAAAGCCCCTCCTATAAATAGGAGCCTCATTCCACACATTTCATTCATCCAAGTTTAAGAGATTTGAGAGACTCTCTCTCTAGAACTTGGCCGAACTCCTCTCTCTCTCTCTCTCTTTCTAGTTTATTTTCGATTTTTCTTGTTTTGGCACCTAGGTCCTCACTCGACCTAGTGTTTAGCTCTGCGACTTCAAGACTCGTTCTTAAGTCGTAGTGTTTAAAAGTGCTCACTCACTAATTCCTTTATTTCGAGTGATTTAGTGATAAAAACTTTCGTGGTTGCTCGAGGTGCCGAGGAAAGAAAGAGGGACGTGTTGCGAGGGGAGACGAGCGTTGCAAACTTTCCAAAAGCTTCTTCAAAGTTCAAGCTTAAAGAAAGGTTAGTAACCTTCTTAGCTTATAATAGTTTTTTATTACATGTACTTGCACTTTGTCTAGGTTAGTAAAAAACTGTTTTTACTTGTAAAAGAAAATTTTTTAAAATTCCGCCGCTTACCGAAGCGTTAATTATTTTCTTAAACCCTAGATCGATTCCAACAAATGGTATCAGAGCTATGGTCAAAGAGATGCATGTACATGTTTTTAAAATTATGAGCTTGAAAATCGTTTTCGAAAGTTTACTAATTTTGTGACAAGTTAGAATTGTTATCTTAGATTTTTTTTTAATTTATTGCTCTTGCCTTTAAATTAAAAAACATGTTGATTTTCTATGAGTTTGGGATGTTTTTAAAACACATTAGAATCTGTTCTAAAAGTTTTTAATTTTTTATATTGAAAAACGTGTTTTAAAGGTTTGAGAAATTTCGAGTAAATTTTTATGACTAGTTATATTGTCTTGCTAGTTTCTTATTTTTACTTGAATCGTTTTATGCTTGTTATTATTTCTTTTATGCCTTGTTATTACCTTGTTAATAAAACACAAATAAAAGCTTTAACAACCTTCATAAAACGTTCCGTTACACTCGATTCTTTTTCGCACCTAAAAAGGACCAAGCTTTAATTATTTCTTTTTCTTCGAGCTGGAGTAAACCCGCATTAAAAGTGGCATAACTCTCTGCTAAGAAATCGAAATTTAATTATTCTTAAATCAAATTAAAGCTCTGTCTGTCCTCTGTCCAATGCCACCGGTTTCGGCTCAAAAGGACATCGGAGTCGCCAGATATGGCGATTTTACTCCGAGGTGCGCGGCTGTTCCGAAACTCCAGTTTTTTAGAATTCCGGATTTTCATCCCCACTACCATGAGTTATAAAACTCTAATGAGAAAATTTTCTTGAGCAAAAATGTTTTTCATATGATTATAAACATGATGTGTAAGATTAAAATGTTTTGATTTTTGAAAGTTTAATTGAAATTGAGTTTTTACAAAACTAGTTTGAATTTTGAAAAACCGTTTTCACTTTCAAACTTGAAAATATTTTGTCATCCAAATCAAATAAGTTTTCAAAATGTTTTCAAAACTATATCTATATCACATATGTTCAAAATCTATATGCTCTTGAAAATTTGAGTGGGAGGTCTCTTTGTAGACAAAGCCGAAAAATAAAAAGATGTGTAATCTCAAACTTTCAAGTGTTCGAGTGAGTTGAAGTTCACACTTCCCTCACGCACTTTCCCGAAATAGAAAATAGGAAAAGATCGAGTATGTACCTTGTGCCTTTATGCACTAATACTACTCTGAACGTGTCGATCTAGGATTCTCTTCTAGTTGTCCGCTCTGTCGCTCTCTAACTAGGAAATCTGTTTCCGAACTTATAAGAGTCGATGAACCAACTCCAAAAACTAAGTGGGGGGGTTATACTTGTTGTTTGTAACCCACGATCCCCAACACTAATGAAAAGTGCAAGTGTCGCCGGACTAAGAGTCACCCTCGTGGCCCTCTCTTAAATGAGAGTACTCAAGGGCGCTTTGCTCTGATCATTGCTCAATGAGCTACGTCCGAGAGTGAGACGATGATGATAAGGCCTCCCCTTGGGGGATTGATTTTCAAAGTTGACCTTTTGGACTAAGTGGTTGGTTGCACACTTAGGCTCAATCCCTAGTAATCCTCCCTCGAGGCCCTGCGAAAGGATGTGAGTGATCAAACCAATTTACAAGGTGGCTAGTCAAAATAGATGTATTGACATCTTGGTTTAGCATTAATGATGTGTCATTTACTTATAAAAGGAGATTTTTTGCGGCCTTCTCTTGAGGGAGTAAATTATCGTTTGGTTTATAACACCTTTGGATTTTATAAAAGTCTTAATAAAACTTAAATCCTAAACCAAAGACTAATCATAAACTTGTTTCAACTTTTATAGGCAATATGTCTCTCAACCCTCTCTCTTTCATCCTTTCCTCGAATAAACTCGAAAACAAAAAACTGCGTAGATTCGAAACATAACCTCGACATAATCCTTACCAAGCACAAATGGGTACTCACCACCCCGTGTCCCCCTCTGACGAATAATGATTCAACTCAAGAGGACAAAGACGCCTTGGCGGCCTGGCTCTGCTCCGATGAGATTGTGAGGTGCTATATCTTAGCATCAATGAACAATGTGTTGCAACAACAACATCGTGACATCGAGACTTCCACCGACATGCTCGCCAATCTCCATGAGATGTTTGGAGGGCAAAGGCGTCAAGCAAGGCAAAAAGCAGTCCGACAATTTATGAACTGTCGCATGAAGGCTAGGACTCCTGTTGGAGACTTTATGATATTGATCATTAGTCATCTGAGTAAAATGGAAATCCTAGGATCTGAGATTGATGGGAAGAATGTCATAGATGTGATCTTAGAAACTCTCCCCGCATCTCTTGATACCTCCAAGATGAACTACTTCATTAACAAGCTAGAGTACACTGTTACCAAGCTTATGGAGGAACTTCACACTGCTATAGGTCTCACTAAGAGAAAGAGGAATCAAGGAGAGGCACATGCTACTGAGCACACAGCCTCCGCCTCTAGAACTGAGAAGGGACCTTACAAGGCCGATAAAAAGAACTGTCCCGCCTATCTCAAAGCAAAGGAACATAGTATTGTACTAGTTACCGAAGCATGCTTAGTAGCTGATAATGTATCAATGTGGATTCTTGACTCCGCTGCTACTAACCATATTTGTTGTTCCTTGAATGGTTTCAAGAAAACCAAAAGCTTAGAGGAAGGCGAGTTCTGTTTCAAATGGGGTGATGGGAGCCTGGTGTCTGCGAAGGCTGTGGGATGTGTGACGCTGTCTTTTGAAGACCGCACTTTAAACTTGAATAATGTTTATTTTGTTCCTACCTTTGGGAAGAACTTAATATCCGTTGCTCGTCTTCGTGAGCAAGATTATTGTTTAAAGTTCATTAAGAATGGAATTCGTATTTCGTTTCCTGATAATTCTTTTGTCACTGATGCATGTATGAAGAATGCTCTTTTCTACAGCTATCCCACTCAACCTTCTCTTTTAGACACCGAAATAGATAATGATCTAATTAGGGAGCCAAAGAGGATCAAACTTTCTGAATCCTCCGATCTAACAAAATCAACATACCTCTGGCACTTGAGACTTGGTCATATCAGTCTAGATAGGATTAAGAGACTTGTGAGGGACGGTCCACTCCAAGACTGTGCCATAGGTTCACTACCTACTTGTGAATCCTGCATAGAAGGAAAAATGACTAAGCGACCTTTCTCCGATAAGGGTCGAAGAGCCACTGAGCTGCTGGAAAAAGTACATTCTGATGTATGTGGTCCGCTCAGCCAACAGGCACGTGGAGGATACGAATACTTCGTTACCTTCACCGATGATTACTCACGATATGGGTTTGTCTATTTGCTCAAACACAAATCCGAGACCTTTAACGTATTTAAGGTCTTTAGGGCTTTAGTGGAAAAGCAAACTGGCAAAGTGATCAAAACCCTTCGATCTGATCGAGGTGGTGAGTATATGTCTGGAGAGTTCGATGACTTTCTTAAAGAAGAAGGTATCGCTTCTCAGCTTACCACACCTGGCACACCTCAACAAAACGGAGTGTCAGAGAGAAGAAACCGAACTCTTATGGAGATGGTTAGATCAATGATGAGTTACTCATCACTCCTTCTTTCCTTTTGGGGATATGCCCTCGAAACAGCCGCTTACATTCTGAACCAAGTTCCGTCCAAAACAGTTCCTGGTACTCCTTATGAACGATGGACTGGCCGTAACGTGAATCTTGGCCGCATCCGAATTTGGGGTTGCCCTGCACACGTGCTGAGGCAAAAGACTAGCAAGTTGGCTAGTAGGTCAGAATTGTGCCTGTTTGTGGGATATCCAAAGGAAACCAAAGGTTTTACTTTCTATAGTCCCGAGGACGATAAGACTTTCGTTAGCACGAATACTCGTTTCCTTGAGGAGGACTTTATGAAGGATGCCAAACCTAGAAGCAAAATTGTGCTTGAAGAAAAGTTGGGTGGGGAAGCTTCTACCTCATCTGTAAGAACTGTTCTTACCCCAACTGAAACACAACCTAACTCATCAGAATCTCGTCAAGTAGTACTTCGACGTAGTGGGAGGGCTATTCAAAAGCCTGACAGGTACATGTCTTATGGAGACTCTCTCGTAGCCGTCTCCGACATGGATGACCCTGTTTCCTATAGCCAAGCGATGGCTTGTTCTGAATCAAACCTTTGGCTTGACGCCATGAAAGTTGAAATGCACTCGATGTATGTCAACAAAGTCTGGAAACTTGTAGACCTACCTGAAGGGATTAAACCCGTAGGGTGTAAGTGGATATACAAGAAGAAAAGGGGTCCTGATGGGAACGTCGAGACGTTCAAAGCACGACTTGTGGCGAATTGTTATACCCAACAAGAAGGGATTGACTATGAAGAAACCTTCTCGCCAGTCGCGATGCTTAAATCCATCCGCATACTCCTATCCATAGCTGCAGCTCTCGACTATGAGATCTGCCAAATGGATGTCAAGACAGCCTTTCTGAATGGCAATCTTGACGAGCGCATTTACATTGCTCAACCAGACGGTTTCGTGGAAGAAGGTCAAGAGACCAAGGTTTGTGAGTTGCTTAAGTCCATTTATGGATTAAAGCAAGCATCTAGGTCATGGAATATTAGATTCGATGAAACTGTAAAGAGCTTTGGCTTTGAACAGTCAATAGATGAGCCTTGTGTTTACAAGTTAATACACGAAGGCAAAGTTGTGTTTTTGGTGCTATATGTCGATGATATACTACTCATTGGTAATGACGTGGGTAAGTTATCTGAGGTTAAGGTCTGGCTGGCAAAGCAATTCGATATGAAGGATCTAGGAGAAGCCGCGTACATTCTGGGGATCCAAATCTTTCGAGATAGGAAAAACCGGACCCTGTCGCTCTCTCAAGCATCTTATATTGATAAGGTAATGGATCGCTTCTCGATGCAAGACTCCAAGAAGGGCCAAACACCCTTTAGGCATGGAGTTTCACTCTCTAAGGACCAGTCTCCCAAGACTGTACAAGAGATTGAAGACATGAGGAAAATTCCTTACGCCTCTGCCGTAGGAAGCCTCATGTATGCTATGCTTTGCACTAGACCTGACATTTGTTTCGCCGTTGGCATAGTTAGCCGTTTCCAATCCAACCCTAGACCCGAGCACTGGATTGCTGTTAAGCATGTTCTTAAGTATCTTCGAAGAACTAGGAACTTGATGCTTACATACTCAGGCACTGACCTGACTGTGACGGGATATACCGACTCCGATTTTCAAGCGGATAAGGATTACAGGAAATCCACTTTGGGATCTGTGTTCATCCTTAATGGTGGAGCTGTTGTGTGGAGGAGTATTAAGCAATCTTGCATTGCTGACTCCACAATGGAAGCAGAATATGTGGCTGCTTGTGAAGCATCCAAAGAGGCTGTATGGCTTAGAAAATTCCTTAAGTATTTGGAAGTTGTTCCAAACGTCGACGAGCCCATGACCCTTTATTGTGATAATAGTGGGGCTGTCACTAACTCAAAGGAACCTAGAAGCCATAAGCGCTCTAAGCATATTGAGAGGAAATACCATTTGATTCGAGAGATCGTGCAGCGCGGAGACGTGGAAGTGAAGAAGATCTCAACGGTGGACAACCTCGCAGATCCATTCACCAAGGCCCTAGCGAACAAGGTCTTCGACCAACATCGTGAGGGATTAGGCATGAAAGACTACACACATCTTCTTTGAGTCAAGTGGGAGTTTGTTGTCAATGGTGCCCACAAGAAGAGTTGTAATCTTTATTTTGTACATTTGATGTAATAAAGTCTCATGAAGACTCTTGCTTGTAATTGTCTATTCATCCATTAATAAAGTTGAAACGTTCATTCAATCTTCCTTGTTTGAAGCTTTATGATAAAACCTTAGTCTTTTAGTCCATAAACAAACTTAACAACTTACGAAGAGACAAATGTAGATTTGCATGAACAAACTCTTCGTAGTTTGCTTAAAACGATATATTCGTAATGTAAGGGTCAAAGGACTATTGACCTCAGTACGATTGTTAGAAGAATCTATGATGTCTGGTTATGAGGCATTGAGAGTTGGAGACTCTATAGTTCTTCTAGGTATCTTTCGAAGGTACTGAATTGACCAGTGCACTTCTAGAGACAAGATAAGAACAAACCATTTAACCTCTTATGTCTCGAAGTCACTACGTATGAATTGCATCATGCTTACCTTAATCCTGAAATGAGACATGCCATTTCACAGCTTAGTATTCTCATTTGAGAAAGTCAGAGTTCGGACTCACTATGTGATTCCGAACAGGGCCTATTGGTGAAGTACTAAGTTGTGAGAATGTCATGAGTAACTTTGTGAAGTTCTCATAGATATGGAATTCATGTACAAGATTGCTGAAATGCAATGTATGTCACCTCATGCTTTGTTCCTTGGAGTGTGAATAAATGAACTGGCCAGTGTCCAAATTGAGTCCTGACTCTTTTGGATGAAACAATGTGACTTGTTAGCTCCTCGTCAATACATTGTTTCTAACAGCTAGAAGGGTAAAATGGTAATTTATTAAATCCCGACTAACTGATGACATTCATGAAGGGTAAACATAGATAATATTCAGTGGATCCGCTCATCATAATTAGGTTGAATTCTTGAGTAGAAAATAAATTCATTTGAACCGAGAGATTTTCAGTGTCAACTCTTTAGTGGAGTCAGTTGGCATTAAGCTAAACTTGGAAAAGGTTTGTGAACTTTTGAGTCCAAGTGTTTAGCTCAAGCTTTGTTCATTTGGGTCCATGAGGTCACTGTCACGAATCACATCGATAGGAATAGTTAAACTGGAAGCTAAGTCAAGACGAGAACGAAAATAGTCAAAAGGGTATTTTTGTCTTTTGAGACAAAGGATGAAATGAATGTCAATAAATTTTTTGACAAGTTCATTTGATGACTTAATGTCACTCGGCCATGACTTGATCATTGGGCCTGGTGAATTAATTTCATTTCATAAGAATTTTATTGAAAATTCTAAATGGGCCTTTTCTTATGTTGTCATGAACAAGTGAAGAAAATTCTAGAAGCCTTTTCTAGACATAATGGGCGCCTACCCTATAGAGAAATAGAAGAGATTATTTTGTGCATAAATGTATCAAGATACTTGCCAAAAGAAAAAGAGGAAACAAATTTCCCACACATGCTTGTAGGGAATCGGCCAAGTAGAGTCAAGGCAAGGCAAGGAACAATAAAGGAAACAAATCCAAGCCTTCTAGAAGGCTGCCTTGGCCGTGTGACTTAAGTGGGAAAGAGGCAATATTTGCTCATGAATATGTGATATTCTATAGAAGAGGAAACTACCTTATTGAAGGTAAAGCCCCTCCTATAAATAGGAGCCTCATTCCACACATTTCATTCATCCAAGTTTAAGAGATTTGAGAGACTCTCTCTCTAGAACTTGGCCGAACTCCTCTCTCTCTCTCTCTTTCTAGTTTATTTTCGATTTTTCCTGTTTTGGCACCTAGGTCCTCACTCGACCTAGTGTTTAGCTCTGCGACTTCAAGACTCGTTCTTAAGTCGTAGTGTTTAAAAGTGCCCACTCACTAATTCCTTTATTTCGAGTGATTTAGTGATAGAAACTTTCGTGGTTGCTCGAGGTACCGAGGAAAGAAAGAGGGACGTGCTGCGAGGGGAGACGAGCGTTGCAAACTTTCCAAAAGCTTCTTCAAAGTTCAAGCTTAAAGAAAGGTTAGTAAACTTCTTAGCTTATAATAGTTTTTAATTACATGTACTTGCACTTTGTCTAGGTTAGTAAAAAACTGTTTTTACTTGTAAAAGAAAATTTTTTAAAATTCCGCCGCTTACCGAAGCGTTAATTATTTTCTTAAACCCTAGATCGATTCCAACAATTATGTCTCTAGAAGTGCACTGGTCAATTCAGTACCTTCAGAAGATACCTAGGAAGAACTATAGAGTCTCGAACTCTCAATGCATCATTACCAGACATCATAGATTCTCCTAACAATCATACTGAGATCAATAGCCCTTTGATCCTTTGATCATATAGATTCATGCAAATCTATATTTGACTCTTCATTCGTTGTTAGGTTTGGTTAAGGACTAAAGACTATAGTTTATCATAAAGCTTCAAACAGACAAGGAAGAATGAATGAACGTTCAACTTTTATTAATTATTCAGCAGTTACAAGCAACAGTCTTCGTGAGACTTTATTATATCAAATGTCCAGAAGTAATGACTACTACTCTTCTTGTGGGCATCATTGACAACAGCATCATTACCTTGCGATTTCCTGAAGAGTTGGTTTCTTTCTATCCACAATCACATTCTATTGGGAAGTAATGGGAGTAGAAAATTCATGAGTGATGCCCTCAGCAATGCAAAAGTTAGAGAAACTAGAGTTTTCAAACTCCCTTCCATGATCATTTCTGATTCTGACCACTTTGCCAATGCTTTCATCTTTCTCTCTTTGCACTTGATTGCATAAGGCTTCAAAAACAGCAAAAGTATCAGATTTTTCACGAATAAAGTCAACTAAAGTGTACCTGGAAAGTCATCTACACAGACAAACACATATCTCTTTCCACCAAGGCTATCAATCTGCATATATAGGACCCATCAAGTCCATATGTAAGAGCTCCAGAACACGAGAGATGGTGAGATGTGGCACCATCTTGTGAGACTTCTTGACCTATTTCCCTATCTGACAATCACCAGATATTTTACCTTTAACAATTTTAATCTCATGAAGGCCAACAATAGCCTTTTTAGTTAAGATCTTGTTCATACTTCTGAGATTTAGATGGCCAAGTTTTTTATTCCATAATTTGGCTTCATCGACTTGTGAGATGAGACAAGTTTTGACAAGAGAGTCTTTGCTTGGAGACCACATGCAGCAATTGTCTTGAGATCTAAGTCCTTACATAAACTCAACCTGTTTCTTGTTAAGAACATCACACTCATCACGAGTAAAGTTAACAGAAAGATTCATATCACAAAGTTGATACTTATGAGATTTGCAGTAATACCTTCAACCAACAAAGCTTCTATCAAGAAGGTAATCCATGATAGTTAAGTTGACCTTTATCAATAATCATGGCCTTGACCCCATCACCAAAATTGATGACAATGTGAGTAAGGCTTTATGTTGGATAGAAAGCTCTTAACTCCTGTCATGTGTCGAGAGCACCCACTATCAAAATACTAGTCATCTTTAGTAGAGGCACAAAGAGATGTGTAAGCAATGTTAGCCCTGTAAGACGTTTTTACCCTCCAAACCTGTTGTGGTTGAGGTTTATGATGAATCTGTCTTTGGGAGGATTAATGCTGATGAAGATTTATCCCATAAAGACGATAGCAAAAATGACTGATATGGTCACAACGTCCGCAATAATGACAGACCCAACGAGGTCTGTTGACAAGAGACCTCGTTGATCTATTATGCTGCTGCTGAAACTCACTTTGACATTTGTCCGAGAAAATGTATGAGTCATGTTGTGAGACATCTAGGGAGCTTTCTTCTGAGGAATGAAAGTAGTCGGGGAAATGGATCCACCATGTGTATATCAAAGGTCCTTCATATTGTTGGCGGGTTTTCCGGCAGTGAGAATTTTGTTCAGGCTATCGGTGCTTGAATTCAACATTCTGACAGATTTGGTCCTCTGTTCAAGCTCACCATTTAGCCGACTCACTTCACACTTTAGCTCAACAATGGCCTCCAAGAGCCTATTTTTATCCTCAATAAGAGTAATAATTAGATCATTTTGCTTATCCAATACATTCTTCAACCCACTTAGTATGCAACACACTATAAGCATCACTAATAACATCATCACATAGTTCCTCATTGTCGAGTATAAGTATTAATCATAGAAGGACTAGCAGCATTAGTATGAACATCAGGAATAGGATTAGAAATGGAGGCAGTAAAAGCAACAAAATTGTTTATCTGGACCGAGTCACTCTCATCAGTTTCATCATCGGAATTCGTATCCTTTCTTTTGTTTCTTCAAGAAATTCGGACATTCTTTCTGAACATGCACATAGCATTCACACTCGTGACACTGAATACATTTGCCTCTGCTAGTATTATTGTATGTTCTGTCTCCGCCTTTGCCATTTTTGGGAAGATTTTTGCTCTTCTAAAACTTCTATTGAAAGTTGTCCTTGACATCTTGTGAGACATTCTTCTTGGTGATTTGGTTGGACCTCTTTATAACCATGTTGTAGTTCTTGGCAAGCATAGCAATATTGTCATCAACCTCATCATCTGAGTCGGAATATACCTACTCTTTCTGATTAGAGACAGAGCTTTTGAGAGCCATTCCTTTATTCTTCTTCCCTATCTTCGGAAGAGACAGCTCGGATGTCATTAGAGATCCCATAAGCTCATCAAACTTCAAAGTCTTCAAATCATGAACTTCTCAATGGTCGTATTCTTCATCTTGAATCTGAAACTTAGAGCCCTTAGGGTCTTTCTGACAAGCTCATCATCAGTCATAGGTTTCCCAAGGGAAAAAGATTCATTAGCCAAGTCACGAATGCGCATGTTTTGACTTAGCTTCTAGTTTAACTATTCCTACTCGATATGATTTGTGACAGTGACCTCATGGATCCAAATGAACAAAGCTTGAGCTAAAATACTTGGACTCAAAAGTTAACAAACCTGTTCCAAGTTTAGCTTAATGTCAACTAACTCCGCTAAAGAGTTAACACTGAGAATCTCTCGGTTCAAATGAATTTATTTTCTACTCAAGAATTCAACCTAATTGTGATGAGTTGATCCACTGAATAATATCTATGTTTACCCTTCATGAATATCCTCAGCTAGTTGGGATTTACAAAATTACCATTTTACCCTTCTAGCTGTTATTTCCTCAACTCTTTTGTCGCTTGTGAATAAGTTAGAAACAATGTATTGACGAGGAACTAACAAGTCACATTGTTTCATCCAAAAGAGTCGGGACTCAATTTGGACACTGGCCAGTTCATTTATTCACATTCCAAGGAACAAAGCATGAGGTGATATACATTGCGTTTCAGCAATCTTGTACATGAATTCCATATCTATGAGAACTTCACAAAGTTACTCATGACATCTTCATAACTTAGTACTTCACCAATTGGTCCTGTTTGGAGTCACATATTGAATCCGAACTCTGCCTTTCTCAAATGAGAATACATAAGCTATGAAATGGCATGTCTCATTTCAGGATTGAGGTAAGCATGATGCAATTCATACGTAGTGACTTCGAGACATAAGAGGTTAAATGGTTTGTTCTTATCTTGTCTCTAGAAGTGCACTGGTCAATTCAGTACCTTCAGAAGATACCTAGAAGAACTATAGAGTCTCCAACTCTCAATGTCCCATAACCAGACATCATAGATTCTCCTAACAATCATACTGAGGTCAATAGTCCTTTGACCCTTAGATTATGAATATATTGTTTTAAGCAAACTATGAAGAGTTTGTTCATGCAAATCTACATTTGTCTCTTTATAAGTTGTTAGGTTTGTTTATGGACTAAAGACTAAGGTTTTATTATAAAGCTTCAAACAGACAAGGAAGAATGAATGAACGTTTCAACTTTTATTAATAAATAAGCAAAAACAAGCAAGAGTCTTCGTGAGACTATATTACATCAAATGTACATAAATAGACACTACTACTCTTCTTGTGGGCACCATTGACAACAACCTTATCATCTTATATCATGTACGTCAAGTCCTAGATTTTCAATTTCTTTTACAAGTGTACCAAAAAGACCTCCACCGTATTTATCTCCAACTTGTAAAAATCCCAAAAAATATTCCTCTTTGGCTATTAAAATAAAATTCATACATACGCACCTTAGTATGATAGACATTTGTTCTATGTGATTTGAATCCTGAGTACAATCAAGTATGACAGAGAATTATTTTGCGTCTTTTATCGTAGTCAAAATTTAGCTTTTAACTTCAAGTGCTAATATTTGTAAGCTCATTTTGAATCCTATATCATAAATAATGATTATGAATATCACCACTTTGAATATTTCGAACATGTTCTATTATTTTTTTATAAATCTTTTCATTAGTTCCACGAAATGCTAGATTATTCTTAGCTAAATTTTTCACAATTGCAATTATTCTTGCCAAAACTTCCTCCATGTTCATTCTCTTTATTTATTCTTTCTTGTGCATGTTTATCAATTATCCTATTTTTAGCTAATCTTTGCTCTCATTCAAACCAACTAGTCATACTTATTATGTGAACACTGCTTATCTCGTGACTTTTTTATTTTGTACTAATATTTCTGCAATCATGTATCCCTCAATCCCCTAATTGATTCTTAGTTTGGTAAATATTAAAAAATTTGCAACAAAAGCAATACACTTTGTCAAAATATTTTGAATATACTGCTGATGTAGGATTAGATCCCTCAACAATCAAAGATCTATATGTATTCCCCTCGAGATCGCTCCGCTGGCCCATTTTTTAAGGATTTTCCTTTTAAGATTTCTAAGCCTCGGAAATCCAACTGGGCCTAGGCGCCTGACCAGTCACTGGGATCGCTCTTAGGCAATTTGGCGTGATGACCGACTTTCCTCCGAGTGAGAGCATGAGAGACGTCGCGGAGTTCGTCAAACACTTCGACGGGTTGTCATAGGGGGGTCATGAGGGTGTCGCGTATCTGTGCCCCGAGCAATGGTCCAGTTCGGGCTGGTTCCCGCTTAGTTAGTCTGTCTGTGTCGATGCGCCAACGATTGGTGATTCGTCATCTTCTCTTGCTATTAGGCCGAACCGATGCCACTTCCGGGGATCGCTTCTCCCTTAGCTTCATCTTCGTCTCTCGGGGGTTCCTCAACGCTTTTGTGGTGTCGCCGGTTTGGGCTTCTCCGATCCGAGTGTCATCAGGGGAGGTCTCTCCCTTAAATTCATCGGAGCCCGCCCCTTCATCATCTCAGCGCGACCCAACTCCCACGGTGGCTCTTTCTGATTTGTTGGCTACTTCAGTGTCGCTAGAGACGCGGGATGGTAGAAGCTTGCGTGTTTCACTGCCTCGTTTGCTTCCTAGACGAGATTTTTCTTTGCCTGCTTATTTATGCTACTTTATCTTGTGTTTTTCGTTGACGAAGTTTGTTTACGTGGTATGCATGCATGGCTCCTAGGGACCATTATGAGAGGAGGAAGTTCATGTCTCTCTCGGATCCTCCCACCGATCTTCGTGTCAGGTCGAGTGCTTGCGATCCCGGCCTGGCATCTGCTTCTCGTGCTCCAAGCAAGAGGATGAGGTTTACGCATTCGCTCGACCTGCCCATGGCCTTCCGAAACATGCCAGGCATTCAAGGTCCAGCTGTGACTCATGCCCTTAATACTCGCGCTCCTCCTCGATCGGAGAGTGATGGGGGTTTGGGGTACCCTGCCTCCGACACATATTTTCCATCGGCGAAGAGGCAGCGTGGTCCTACTCGTTTGACTCTCACTGAGCTCATGGATGATCTCGGGAAACGTTGCATTTTCTATCTGAAAGCGACTAAGCTTCGAGAGCTCAAGTCGGTGATTGAGAAAAGCGAGCTCGATTCCATGGATCATGCGGCGACTCTTTCTCGCACGGTGAGTCTTCTTCCTCTGCCCGTCCACTTCGTAATATTTTGCTTCTTGTCCTTGAATTTCATGCCTTGTCTTATTTTGCGGCTCTTTATCGTGAGTACGTACAACTCCCAGCTGCTCCGCTCTTCTAGTTATCTCGTAAGGCAGATGGGAGAAGACAAGAGGGAAGTATTCATGTGGAGAAACTCCCTTCACGAGGAGGTGGATCGGTTGAGGCTTGAGGTCCAGGCTACGCAGGTCGTCCGCTTCAAGGAGGGTCAGGAGGCTTCTCGCGTTGAAGTGGAGCGGTTGAAGAACTAACTGGGCGAGCGCACCTCGGAGCTAAAAGCGCTAATGTTGACATCCGACGAGCAGGCCGTCGAGGTGGCCGGCGCCCGTCACAAGATTTCTGACTTTGAGGGGCAGGTGGTGTCCCTCCGAGCCGAGGTGAAGCTTAGTGCTGAAAGGCTTCACTCCCTACGAGTTCATCTCGGAGATGGCAGGAAGATGATTGCGTCTGTTTGCAACAGCCTGGCAGATGCTACCGCGAACGTTACCCATCTTGAGGCCCGAGGAGACGCTGGAGGCGACCAACGCGGTGTGGGAGGAAGCTTCCGACAAGATGTACTGGAAGGGAGTCGCATTGTGCCATCATGGTTTCCTCCAGGAGAACAGGAGCTTTCCGCTTACTTACGCATTCCTTGACGTCGAGGGTGCTCTTGCAGAGTTTCATGCAGCTTAGCATGCGGTTGTCGTGCCTGACGCCACAATCATTCCTCCCAATCCTCTTCATATGATTCTCGAGGATACGGCCAAGCCGTCCGCGGCCGCCACCCAGGGGGATCGTCAGGATGGTCCTTCCGAGGGTGAGGCACAAGTGGATTTGGGAGACGGGCGTTATGGGGAGGACGTTCGAGACGGCGATTCTGGCGATTAGGACAGATTTTGCTTTCGTGGCATTTTGGTTTCTAGCTTTTTATGTTGGCTTTAGTTTTTACTTGCGTTGATTTAGCGTTTAGCCAAACTCCCTTGTTTGAGGGGTCTTTGTTTTTGTATGGTGCAGTCTGTTGTGCACCTAGTTAGCTCATGACTTTTAGAGCGGTGCGGTTGGCTATGCACCTAGCTAGATACTTACCCAGACCTCTCTTTTGCGGTGTTAAAATGGTGGAATGAAAGTGTCGTCTTTTAGACCTGTTTTTCTTTTTTTTGTTTGTTGTATGGGAATGCTTTGAGGAGGCTTTGAGGTGGGTCGAGTTCTCGATGGCACGAGTTCCCTCATCTCGAGCTTCATAGGATTCTTTGAGTTACGCTTAAGGTCTCGGATCCTGTAAAGGCTTTTAGTTTGGTCATAGACTCGATGGCACGAGTCCCCACATCCTGAGTCGCGCAGAACTCTTTGAGATACGTTCGGGGTCCCGATGTGTGGGAACCCTTTTCTTGGATTTCGTGGACGCTTTGAGGTCGGTCGGGGACTTCATGGCGCAAGTCCCCTCATCTCGGGTCGCACGGAGTTCTTTTAGATATGTTCGGGGTTTCAATGTTACGAAACCCCTTTTCTCGAATTCCGTGGACGCTTTGAGGTGCGTTTGGGGCTTGACGCCGCGAGCCCCTCGTCGTAACGATTGTTATGTCTACATTCATGCATTTTCACATGTATGCATATTATTTTATTTTTTTTTGTCGCTGCGTTTTGCGTTTGGTGTTTGTCTTACTCTATTAACCCCCCATTTTTTATGTAATTTTGTTTAAAATGTATGAAAAGTTAGGAGCTAAAGATTGCAAATGTTGGAATAGATCTAGGATTAAGAAAATATTTATCGCTTCTAGCAAGCGGCAAAATATAAAAAATTTCTTTAAAAACTCGTAAAACGTTTTTACATCCTAGACAAAATGCATGAACATATAATTTAAAATTTTAAAATTACTTTTAGTTTTTACTCGGTACCAACTTTGAATGGAGCTTGAACGTTGAGAAGCCTTAGGAAGGTTGAAACGCTCGTCTCCCCACTCAGCTCGCCTCTCCCACTAGTCTTCTTGAACTTTGAGCAGCCACGAAAGTTTCTACCACTAGAGTCTTTAGAGTTTAGGTTAGATTTAGTGTGTGAGCACTTTTAAACACTATGACTCAAGAACTAGTCTATGAGCCAAAGAGCTAAAACAAAACTTTTAGAACTGATTCTAATGTGTTTTAATATCATCCCAAGGGTGTAGAAAAGAAATATGCTTTTTAATTTAAAGACACGAGCAATAAATTAAAAAAAAAATCTAAAATAACAATTCTAGCAAAACCATTACTCGAGTAAAATTATGAAAACGATTTTCAAACTCAAATTTCAAATTATATACACATGCTAATACTTTGACCATAGCTATGATACCATTTGTTGGAAATAGATCTAGGGTTTAAGAAAAGATTATCGCTAACAAGTCTAGAGAGAGAAGCTCTCAATCTCTAAAATTGTGTGTTGTGAATTGTGAATTGTTATTCCCAGGTAGTTGTGGTGGTGGTGGTCCCGAGTACGGAGGAGGTGCCATATGCGGTGGCCATTACGGTGCTTGGGCCCGATAGTATGTGTATTGAGGATATGGAGGAAACTGGAATTGATTCTCCTGGTTGATGTCCCACTGATCTATGAGCTCGTTTAATCCCTCGAAAGCCTCGGTGCCATATTCTCCTTTTTGGTGCATTTAGTCTTGAGTGTGTTGATACCCGCTGACGAGATAGTGGTTACACCAAGCAATGTACTCTTGGGTAGTGAGATCATACCCCAGAGGTGGTTGTAAGCACAACAGCGGCTCGTTGAGTGACGGTTCATCCTCTTCTTCTTCATCCTCTTCGTCCTCTTCCGGCTCTTTTACTATGTATCTCTCGATCGTCATGTCATTAATAGGCGCCGCACACTTCTTGGTTGTGTCGTGTTTTGAGCCTCCAACACCGGCATTCAGACACCAGCTGTAGATGATTGACGGATACGGAAACTCATTTTTGATATTCTTGTAGTAGATTCCCTTCATCCAATTGTAGATGAATCGACCGACGTTGATGATTTTTCCACGAATGACACAAAACAGAAGATGGACATGTTTCTCGTCGAGACGGGTGAAGTGTTTTATCGAAAAGAGACGAGAGCAAATGAAATAAATCCATGTTTTTGCGAGCCTGTAAAATAAACACCGTTATATTTAAAACATGCAATAGATCACAAAATAAACATCGTTGTATTTAAAACATGCAATAGACAATAATACACACAAAGAAGAAGAAAAGTCTAACCTCGTCAACGATTTATGGAGAAGCTTTCTAACTCCTTTGTCCATGACCCATTTCTCTCCAGGATTAGTCAACAAAATCAACATTTCGTCGAGGTTAGGATCTCTCAACTATTGTCGGTAACAAAGAAGAAAGACTGTATAATTCATCATTTTTTTATTATTTTTTTCTTTTTCTTTTTTTTTTCTTTTTTTTTCCTTTCTTTTTTTGTTTTTTTTTTTCTTATTTTTTTAGAAACAAACAAATATAAAATAAAAGAAGACGATTTATACGGAGTAGAGGGTGGAGAAAGAACATAGAAAATGATTAAAGAAGAATGGAAGAGAGAGGAAGAACGAAGAAAAATTGGCTCTAAGAATCAAGTATCCATGTTTAATCAAGAATCATCTCACAAAATATCCAAACAAACCACCAACCATGTAGAGAAGCTCTAAGCAATGACTAAACCAATTCAAATGATCAATGAAAGTTCGTAAGCTGTTTTCTCATCTCAATCACTCTCATGAAATATGTTGTGCCTAAACATAAAGGTTTATCTCGGCTAAAATGTATCAAATACCATGGTACCACGAGGGTTTAGTACGAACACACAAACAAACTCTGAAAGCCATTTCCTAATAATGAAGATAGCAAAAGTTGATGCAAAATAACCTAATCAATCTCATATTCAGGCAAAATCATAAACATTTTCACAAACAGAGACTATATCTAAGCACGAATGAGTTAGTAACCACCCCCAACCAAAATCACAACTTGTCCTCAATGTCACAAAAGACAAAATGAAAAGAGTAGGGATCAGAGTACACCTGGGCAGCGACCAACACTAGAAACAGCTCATCATGTGTGTGAATATATGAGAATGCGCAAAATGATAACTAAAAAAAATAATAATAATAATAAATAAATAAAAGAAAAATATAATACAAAAGGATACAATCAGGTACAAGAAGACTAATAGGACGGGTATACCGGAGCCATTAGAGTGATCTCTTCAGGCTCGGGCAACCGCTCAATATAGAACTTCAATCGCTGGCCATCGACTTTGAATGTTCTCCCATCGCTCGGATCTTGAATTTCAACAGCTCCATGGGGAGATACTCTTTGAATTACATATGGGCCAGTCCACCGGGACCTCAACTTCCCAAGGTGGAGATGCAAACGGGAGTCATAAAGATGAACTCGCTAATTCGGGTCAAAATTATTTCTCAATATTTTCTTGTCATGAGCTGCTTTCATTCTTGCCTTTTAGATCCTTGAGTTGTCGTATGCGTCGTTTTGTAGCTCATCTAATTCCACTCATTGGAGCTTTCTGTTAATGCTTGCAGCACCGATATCAAAGTTTAGGGCTTTGGTGGCCCAATATGCTTTGTGATCCAACTCGACAGGTAGATGACAAGCCTTTCCATAAACTAGCCTATAGTGAGACATCCTGATGGGGGATTTGTACATGGTGCGATATGCCCATAGTGCGTCAGTCAGTTGTAAAGACTAAACTTTGTGATCCGGGTTGACCGTCTTTTCCAAGATCAATTTGATCTCCCTATTAGCAAGTTCAACTTGTCCGTTTGTCTGTGGGTGGTAGGCCGTTGAAACCTTGTGGATTACCCCATACTTTTGCATCAATGCCTTGAAAGATCGGTTGCAAAAATGAGTTCCTTGATCACTGATGATTGCAAGAGGGGTACCAAACCTTGATAACACATTCTCTTTTAAGAACTTTATAACTGGTGCATCATCATTGGTACGACACGGTACGGCTTCCGCCCATTTTGAGACATAGTCAACAGCAAGCAGAATGTAGAGGTAGCCAGAAGACGGTGGAAATGGCCCCATGAAGTCTATCCCCCAACAATCAAATACTTCTATGATAAGAATCGGGGTCAAAGGCATCATGTGCCGACGAAAAATGGCTCATAATTTCTGACATCTCCCATAAGAATGGCAATAACGATCGGTGTCTTTGAACAAAGTAGGCCAATAAACCCCACACTGTAAGATTTTTGCGACAGTCTTTTTCATAGAAAAATGACCACCACAAGCTTCATTATGACAAAAGTTCAAGACACTGGACACCTCATCATCTGGAATGCATCGTGTCATGATCTGGTCGGGACAATACTTGTAGAGATATGGATCAACATAGTAGAACTTTCGAACTTTGACCAGAAACTTGCGTTTATCTTGGGCACTCCAATCAGATGGGATTACATCTGTCACCAAATAGTTAACAATAAGAGGATACCATGGCATTTTGGTGACAGAGAAAATGTGTTCATCGGGGAAGTTGTCATTGATGGTGGGACCCTCGGAGGAGTGGTTAAACTCAAGCCAAGACAAATGGTCTGCCACAACATTCTCAACTCATTTCTTGTCCTTGATCGTTATATCAAATTCTCGCAATAGAAAGATCCACCTAATAAGACGCACCTTAGCATCCTTTTTGGAAAGAACGTACTTAAGGGCTACATGATCTCTGAAAATTGTGATAGGTGAACCAATCAGGTAAGCACGTAACTTTTCAAGTACGAACACCACTGCAAGAAATTCCTTTCCAGTGGTAGTGTAGTTCATTTGGGCACTATTGAGTGTCTAGCTTGCATAGTACACTACAAAGGGCTTGCCCTCCCTCCTTTGACCTAGAATGGCCCCCAATGCAAAATTACTTGCGTCACACATAATCTCAAATGGTAAGTTCCAATCAGGTGGCTAAATGATGGGGGCAGAAGTCAGCTTGGCGACGAGAGAACAAAATGCGTCCTGACATTGTTGTGTCCAATCAAACGTGGCTTCCTTTTCTAAGAGGTTGCACAGTGGTCGAGATATAGTTGAAAAATTATGTATGAACCTCCGATAGAATCCGACATGCCCAAGAAAAAGAACAAATGTCCTTCACAGTCTTTGGGGGTGGCAACTTTGAAATTAGCTCAATTTTGGATTGATCGACCTCAATTCCTTATTCAGAAACAATGCCAGATGAATCCATGAAATGACACTTTTCCCAATTGAGCACAAGAACTTTCTCGATGCATCTTTGAAGAACAGCTCGTAGGTTGGATAGGCATGCATCGAATGAATCTCCAAAGACGGTTAGATCATCTAGGGGGTGTTCATCAAAACTGTCAAACCGAACAACCCGATCATCCAAACCAAACCGCAGTTTTTTCTAAACCACCCCGTTAAAACCCGATGAAGTTTGGGTTGTAACCAACCCAAACCGCAATTATTTCGGGTTGGTTTGGTTTTCTATAGTCGTGAGATTGCGTTGAACCAAACCAACCCGATAGTATTAATTCTTTAATTTTTTTAAGATTGCAAATATTTTATTTGTACTATTTTTAAAAAAATATCATTTTTCTAATAATATTATAATTAAATAAAAAAATACTGAGTATTATACTTTATTATTTGCGACTACATGAAAATTTGGTAATTAAAAATATGCGTAAATTTTATTTCAATACGTAAATCTTCTAAAGATAAGTAAAATTTTGATTGTATTTGACAAAACGTTCTAGATATAATATAAATATATGATTTTCATTCGAGTTATAAAGTCATTCGTCCAGAATTATAATCCGAATATACCAACCCAAACCAACCCAATTATTTTCGGGTTGGTTTGGTTTGGTTTTACATTTTAATCGGGTTGGTTTGGGTTTTAAAACTAAAAAATTAGTTGTAGTGGTTCGGGTTGATAGAACATGAAAAAACCGACTAACCCAACCCGATTACACCCCTAAGATCATCCATGACTACTTCCATACATTTTCGACCATGTCGTTGAACATACTCATCACGCACCTTTGAAATGTGGCAGAGGCATTGCAGAGGCCAAATGGCATACGTCGAAAAGAAAATGTTCCAAAAGGACATGTGAATGTGGTCTCATCCTGGTCCTCTAAAGCAATCTCTATCTGATAGTGGCCTGAATAACCATCGAGAAAGCAATAGAAAGGATTACCTGCGACTCGCTCTAGAATCTGATCGATGAATGGAAGTGGAAAGTGGTCCTTGCGGGTGGCGGCGTTAAGCTTTCGGTAGTCAATGCACATCCACCAACCCGTCACAATCTTTGTTGGAACAAGGGCCCCCTTTTCATTCTCAACAACCGTGACTCCGCTTTTCTTGTGCTACCCACGAGCGCTTAGCAATTGCATAATTTGAGCGTGATCAAATTTTGGCGCCGTTACCGAGGAGGCACGACAATTGAATTCTTGACTTAAACGACAAGAGGTAAGTATTTTCTTTTATTTATTTATTGACTTTTGTTTTTTGTGTTCCCTAACAAATAAAAAACAAAACAAAAAACAAATAGAAAAAAAAAAATCTTAACGTCATATTAGTATAGCCTTTTAGTAATTCATGTTTCCCTTCTTTTCTTCTTTCTTTTATTGCATTTTTTATTTGAAATAAATCTTTAATACTCTCTAGATTGCTTTATGTAGTTTTATTTGTTTCCTTTTTTGTTTTATTCCTCTAATCTCCTTTAATCTTCTTTCTAATTTAGTTAGATTTAGTTTTACTAATTTTTGTAATTTCTTTTGGTAACTTAGCTAGGTTTTAAAAAAAAAATTATACGGGTACATTTGCAGTGTGTGGTAGAAAATAGTGAGTCTTGTTCTGTCTAGAAAGACTCGTTGTTAAATAAGGTTTAATTTGCTTTGCAATCTCCTCCAAGCTAGTTTGGGAACCTCGAGGAGTTCTTTCTGGAAAGGCTTGGGTCTAAAGTGAGATCATAGGGACCTTTCCAGTTGGCCTGGGAACATTCTTGGTACCCATTCACATTACTACATATTTATCCACAAATGAAAAAGAAAAGAGAGAGAGAAGTGAATGACCCAATTTAGAGACGAACTAGGTCGTTTTGCTAAGAAACCCAACGAAGACCTTGACCATATTCAAGAAACACCTAAGTCTATGTATCTCTCGTCAACTTCCACTTCTTCTTCTTCCCATCCATCTTCTTCAATCTCATTGCAAAATAATTTCTTCAACCCAATGGTACACATAGAGGACAATCATGTCAAAACCCTTAACGAGTACTTGCATCCGGCGTGAACTGCAGTCCCATCATGCATCATCTTCAATCCTAACGCGTCTAATCATGAGTTCAAGTCTTGCATGATCCAACTTTTACCAACCTTTCACGAGCTAGAAAACGAGAATCCATATGTGCATGTTCGAGAATTTGAGGAGGCAGTGACAACTTTCTATAGCCGCCCAGATGTCGCTAGCGTCATGAGGTTGAAATTCTTCCCATTTTCCCTCAAGGACAAAGCGAAGAGCTGGTTATACTCTATAAGACCAAAGTCTATTGGAACCTGGGAGGAGATGACTACGTTGTTTTTCAACAAGTTTTTCCCCAACCATAAAGTAATGGTCTAAAACGATAGATCTCAATGTTTAACCAGAAAGCCGGTGAATCACTTCGCCAGACTTGGGATAGATTTAAAGATCTGTTGAACACGTGCCCACACCATGGCTTTGAGAGTTGGCGCATCGTGAGTTACTTCTATGATGGTCTTACTGGTGATGAACGCAAGTCAATCCAGTGTATGTGTAATGGACAATTCTTGAATAAAGATCCTGATGAAGCGATTGAGTACCTCACGAGCTAGCTGAAATGACTGACGTTTGGACCGAGCCAAATCCAACGGAAAGTACTAATAGGTCCCGACCAGTTAGAGTATACCAATTAAAGGAGGAGGACAACCTTAAAGCCCAAGTTGAGAATTGACTCGGCAATTGGAGGTCCTCAAGTCCCAAAATGGTAGAGGAATCCATTCGATTGCACAAGCTGAAGTCCAAAATGCATGCTTCGTATATGGAGGCGTGGATCACCAACCCCAGGGTTGTGTACCATATGCTGAAATGAGAGGGGTGTACGAGGAGCAATGTAATGCCCTTGGGAATTACAATAAACCTTATTCACCCTACTCTGAATCTTACAATCTTGGTTGGAGGAACTACCCAAATTTCAGTTGGGAGAACAATAACAATGCGCCATCACATGGAAATCAGTGGAAGCCTGACCAACAACAACAACCATCATCAAGAGTGTATTCAGCGCCTCAACAAGCGCAAGCACGAAGAAGGCCCATCGAAGACACCTTCCACGCTTTTATAGAGGCTAAAGGGAAAACAAACCAAAGGTTTGAGGCAATGATCACACAAGTGATGGAAGGGAACAAGGAGATCAAAAGCCAGGTCACTAACCTGATAAATACTTTGTCTGTTTTGGAGCGTGGCAAGCTTCCTTCACAAACACAATCAAACTCAAAGGGAATTCATTTGGCACAAACCTCGGACTCCAAGGTCAAGGAGGTGAACGCCATCACTACTCGAGCTGGTACTGTGGTCGAGCCTCAACCAACAAAATCCACCACTTCCAAAAAGGACAATGGCTCAGAAAAGGAACCCGCAATGATTCAAGTGCAAGCCCCATTTCTGGAGGCTCTAAAATCTCAAGGGAAAGCACTAGAGAATCAAGGTGAGATCCTCGAGCATTTGCGACAAGTAAAGGTCAATCTTCCTCTGCTGGATGTGATCAAGAAGGTTCCGGCTTATGTCAAAGTACTTAAAGATCTATGCACCGTAAAGAGACGAAACCATGTCAAGAAGACTATGTTCCTAACAGAGCAAGTTAGTGCGGTAATTGAGCAGAAAACACCGCCAAAGTACAAAGATCCTGGTTGCCCCACAATCTCAGGCTATATTGGGACACAACTTTTTGGCCAAGCATTACTAGACCTTGGTGCAAGCGTAAATCTCATGCCATATTCGATTTACTTGCGTCTCGGACTTGGGGATATCAAACCTACTTCCGTAGTGCTCCAACTGGCTGATAGATTTGTGAAGAAGCCTTGGGGTATAATAGAGGATGTCTTGGTTCAAATTGATAAATTTTACAATCCCATGGATTTTCTGATCTTGGATACGCATTATGTGGTTGACGCCAAGTCAAAAATTCCAATCATCTTGGGAAGGTCTTTTCTTGCAACAGCAAATGCCCTAATCAATTGTAGAAATGGCCTCATGAAGATGAATTTTGGAAACATGACTATGGAGGTTAACATCTTCAACATTGCAAAGCAACCACATGATGAAGACGAGTCCACCCACACTTATATGATAGACACACTCGTCGAAGAATCCAATCTTCTTCCTGATTTCGAGTTTTTCGATCAAGAGGAGATATCCAATGTTTCGGCGATATTTGTAGACTCACAAGATCGAAAAAACTAAGTTTTGGCAACCACGCTTTAAAGAGCTACAGCAAGAAAGAACAAAGCCAAAATCGTCAAATGAAGAAACCCCAAAACTCAAACTCGCTCAACTTCCCAAGGGTTTCAAACATGAATTTCTAGGAATCAGTGATACCTTCCCTGTGATCATATCGTCTAAACTCAATGCTTCATAAGAGACACGTTTGATTGACACGTTACGTGGGCATAAAGAGGTGTTGGGTTTGACGATCGCCGATATCAAATGTATTAACCCTTTAATTTGCTCTCATCACATTCATCTCGAAGAAAGGGCTATACCAAGACGAGACCCACAACGAAGACTGAATCCCACAATGAAAGAGTTTGTCAAGAAAGAAGTCTTGAAGTTGTTGGATGTTTGTATCATATACCCAGTCTCGGATAGCAAATGGGTTAGCCCAACACAAGTAGTCCCCAAGAAATCAAAAGTCACGGTTGTTGAGAATGAAAAGGGGGCCCTTGTTCCAACAAAGATCGTGACGGGTTGACGGATGTGCATTGACTATCGAAAGCTTAACGCCCCCACCCGCAAGGACCAGTTTCCACTTCCATTCATCGATCAGAATCTAGAGCGAGTTGCTGGTCATCCTTTCTATTGCTTTCTCTATGGTTATTCAAGCTACTATCAGATAGAGATTGCTTTAGAGGACCAGGATAAGACCACATTCACATGTCCTTTTGAAACATTTTCTTTTCGGCGAATGCCATTTGGGCGCGACAATGCCCCTACCACATTTCAAAGGTGCATGATGAGTATGTTCAGCGACATGGTCAAAAAATGTATGGAAGTATTCGTGGATGATCTAACCATCTTTGGAGATTTATTCGATGCATGCCTATCCAACCTACGAGCTGTTCTTCAAAGATGCATCGAAAAAGGTCTCGGGCTCAACTGGAAAAAGTTTCATTTCATGGTTTCATCTGGCATTGTTCTGGGGCACATTGTGAATGGGTACCAAGAGTGTTCCCAGGCCAACTGGAAATGCCACTATGATCCCACTTTAGACCCAAGCCTTTCTAGACAGAACTCCCCGAGGTTTCCAGACTATCTTGGAGGAGATTGCAAAGCAAACCTTATTTAATAACCAGTCTTTCTAGATAGAACAAGACTCATTATTTTCCACCACACACTACAAATGTACCCACATAATTCTTTTTTAAAACCTAGCTAAGTTACCAAAATAAATTACTAAAATTAGTAAAACTAAATCTAACTAAATTAGAAAGAAGATTAAAGGAGATTAGAGAAATAAAACTAAAAAAGAAAACAAATAAAACTACATAAAGTAATCTAGAGAGAATTAAAGATATTATTTCAAATAAAAAATGCAATAAAAGATGGTTAGAAGAAAAAAAGGGAAACAAGACTTACTAAAAAGCTACACTAATATGACGTAAAGATTTTTTTTTTCAATTTGTTTGTGTTTTTTTTAGGGAACACAAAAAACAAAAACTCAATAAAGAAATGAAAGAAAATACTTACCTCTTGTCGTTTAATTCAAGAATTCAATTGTCGCGCCTCTCAAGCAACGGCGCCAAAATTTGATCAAGCTCAAATTGTGCAATCGCTAAGTGGTCGTTGGTAGCATAAGAAAAGCGGAGTCGTATCCACGAGTAGGCAAAAACTAAAAATGAAAGCCAAAACCAAACGTCAAGTGGTAAAGGAAATATAAAAATCAAAAGATTGTTAAATAGAGGAAAACACAAGCCGTCAGGTTACTCGATAGCTTCATTTACCAATTATTCATATGGTTCCACAATTATTACTCATTCACAAGTTTCACATCCCAAACAAGTAATCAGAAAATTAGACGTTAATATCAACCAATAAAACAATATATTTATTTACGAACAAACTCTTTCAATTAAGACCGTTAATAAAATCTCGTTGATTAAACTAAAACGACGATATATTAAAGTGATTATAACGCAGTAAAGAGTTACTCTAACACAAAATTATCATTCTCATGAGTTTTATAGGCAATCCCTAAACTTACAATATATCTATTGGACAAAAAAAAAAAAAAAAAAAAACCCCACAAAATAAGTGTTATAAGAAATTGATACTCTTTAAAAATCACATAAATCAAGCATTACTAAATTCATATGAAAAATAAAAGAGTATAATCTTATGAGAGGAGAAAAGAGTTTGATTCATAAATAAATTATACATTAAAGCACAACAAGTGGAACCATAATCGGTTAGGTAAACTTACACAATCGAGATCACCCTTAGCCTTGCTAGAAACTTAGCCAAGAACAACAACTCATTCTCACAAAATTCTCGAGAAATATGAGAGAATAAAATGATATTATATAACTAATTTTCGGAATAAAATATGTGATGTCCAAAAACTAAGTCAAAACTTCGTATTTATAATGTTTTAGATGTGGCAAAATAAAGGGAAACTAAAATAAAATGGAAAGTAAATATTACACACATAAATGATTATTTCTGGAATTAATTCAAAATATTAGGAGAGGCATCGTTTGGTACAGCTTTGTTTTACAAAAAAACGCTTTTAGATTCAGTTTTTGGAAAAAACTGTTTTTTTTTTAAACTGACAGGTGTTTGGTAAGCTGTTTATAAAACAGTTGTTGCTGGTAACAAAAGCTGATTTTGCGTTTGGTAAAATAAATATATTATAGTAAAAAGACTAAAATAGAAATAAAATAAATATTTAACAGTGATATGGATAATCACGTGAGGATATTAAAGTAATTTTATATCAAATACAAAAACGCTTTTTCTAAAAGCTAAGATTCGTAGCTTTTGTGATTCATGTACAATTTTTAAAATCTCTTTTGAAATTTTTTCTAAAAACTGTTTTACCAAACAGTAATATTGCAGTTTGGTTTTTGCTAACAGCAAAAACAGGCTTAAAAAAGCTGTGTCAAACACCCCCAATATTGAACATTGCCGCTGAAGAGTAGAAGGAAATCTTCCTTTGGTAATTTTCTGCCACTTGTCACACAAAGAATGGACCATGGGAAAGGTGGGAATATGTGGGAAGTGACCATTGGTTGTCATGATGTGGACTAAATGAGTTTTCCAAATTGAATTCTGAATCTCACGGTGATATAAGAGGGATATGCAATAAAAGACAAAATCTTCTTTCCTTTCTCTTGTTGTTCTTGACGTGAAGCCTCTTGAAATATTTTATCAATTAATTCTACAAAATAAAACGTATCAAGTCAAATATTTATAGGATTAAAATACACAAAAATAAATATTCATTTTAAATAAATAATAATCAATAAAATATTTGTAGAAATCTAAATTATTGTTAATAAATATTGACAGTTAAGCACAAAAATAACACACTTTCATGTACTAATCACCTACCAATGACAAGGGACGGAGACTTTGACGACTCGGAGAGAAAACCACGAACGATTCTTAATGTGACCGAATCAGCCGACTATTTTCACCAAGGCACACAATTATTTTACTTCAAGATTATGTTGTCTTATGAATGTGACCGAATTGGCAGATAAGTATTAAACAACACACATCGGAGTAACTAAATTAGGTTTTAAACTTCAAATCCACAAGTACAAAAAACAAAAAAAAAACAAAAAAACAAAAAAAAAAAAATTGTACGGAATATTATTAGCAATAAATTTCACTCGACCCACCGTATTCACTAAAAAAAACATCCACAAACCATAATTAATTCAAATGTTTTCAAGTCCCTTAAAAAACTCAAAATCAAAAGCGTCCATTTCGTCAAGTTTCATCACCAAACCAATCTCAACACTTCCGTCGCAATTCTTTCCATCGGAAAGACAAATCGCTCCAGTCTTATCCACAGAAACCATATCCACTTTCCTCGGCCTCATAAACCTGAAATCAACGCCGTAAACCCCAAACCTTGGCGACCCAACAAAGCTAATCACCTGAACCGAATTCTCTCTCGCCACGTCATTACCTAATTCAGCCCTACCTGCGATCATCACCAACACCAGATTCTCCACGCCTTTGAATAAATCTTTATTCCCATCCACGCTCTCAACGGCTCTCCCGATCACCTCAAGTGCAACTCTCATTCTGTCCTTATTAGACTAGTTATTACTCAACTACTCTGTATTTCTGTTAGCGTTAGTTTACTTACCGTCCTACGCACGTTATAATTGCATGTACTATAAGTAGCTACATTTCAGTTAATGAGAAGTAGTCTGATCATTTCATCCAAACACTATTTCAGATCTGAACCTTTCTCTCCCCCTAGAAATCTTTCATGGTATCAGAGCGTTGATTCTGGTGAACGGAAATTCGATCCTCTCTTCTTTTCTGCCATGGCTGATGACTTGAGCTCAGATCTCGGAGAGTACTCTCATGCTCAACCGATGGATCGCCAAGCCAATTTCAATGGAGTTCACACTGCGACGAAGTTCGCTCCTGTTACCTTCTCGAATCCAATTCCAGCAAAGCTTGATCAAAACAATTTCCTCATCTGGAAAAAACAAGTCTCCACAATGATTAAAGGTCATCGTCTTCAACGATTCCTCTCTGAAACTATGCCTATACCGAACGAATTCGTCTCCGTTCTCGACAAAGCGAACGGAATTCAGAATCCGGCGTTCCTCGACTGGGAGCAACAAGATCAGCTAATTCTCTCCTGGTTACTCTCGTCAATGACTGAGGGATTGCTTTCCAGGTTCGTCAACTCAAAGACCTCAACGCAAGTGTGGTCTCATCTGCAGATCTACTTCGCAACTCAGGTACGCGCTAAACAAGCGCAGTACAAGGCTCAACTCGAGAACACAAAGAAGAACACAATGCCTATGAGTGATTTTCTGCTAAAGATCCGGAGCTGTGTTGATCTGTTGAATATGGTTGGACATAGGACAACCACGAAAGAGCACATAGACGCAGTGTTCGATGGATTGCCAATGGAGTATGAAACATTTATGGTTGCGATAAATTCAAGACTCGATCCATACACTGTGGATGAGATTGAATCGCTACTCTTATCTCAAGAGTCATACATTCAGAGGCGAAATCGGAGCAATGATCTTGCCTTTGATCAATTGTCTCTTGATAATCCATCGGTGAACCTAGCGTACTCCGGAAGAAACAACAACAATAACAACCGGCGCAGAAATTCTTAGTACAACAACAATGGAAATTTCGGTCAAAATCCTCAGAGGTTCTCCACTCAGACCACGAACTTCAACAACATGACTCAAATCAGAAGTCGCGGTCGAGGAGGATTCAGAAGTCAAGCTGGAAAGCAACAATGCCAACTCTGTGGCAAGCTGGGACACATAGTGACTCAATGTTACTATAGGTTCGATCACAGCTTCTCAAGTCCTCAACAACTCCAAAATCAGCCAAACCGAGTCCAAGGCAACCTAGCAACAATGACTGCACCAACTGGACTTGAAGGAGACTCTCAAAGTGATGAACATATGTTTGCTATGATGGCCTCACATGACTCAGAGTGGACTAATGGCAACACTGGATCAGAGTGGTATCCAGACTCAGGAGCCACAAACCATCTGACAGCTGATACAGCCCACTTCACCAACAAAACATAATTTTTTGGTCAAGACCAAGTGCATATGGGAGATGGTAAGGGCCTATGCATATCTCATATTGGTAATTCATGTTTTAACTCACCTTTTGATGCATCTAAGACTTTAGTTCTAAACAAACTCCTGCACGTACCAAAAATTACCAAAAATTTGATGTCAGTGTCTCAATTTGCACAAGATAATAGAGTCTTCTTTGAGCTTCACCCATCTTTTTGTGTTGTCAAGGATCTCAGGTCCAAGGCTACACTAATGAAGGGGATTGTTAAAGCTGGACTCTATGTGTTTGACTCAGCCCAAATGCCATTACCAACGTCAGCCAGTGAACCACAAACAGCCACTCCTAATGCGCCTCACCTACCAAATGTGTCATGTTTTCTTTCATCTACTAGTTGTAATCAGGAGTCTAGTGCAAAGAACTATCAACTATCGCACAATAGGTTAGGACATCCTTCTGAGATTGTTGTAAAGAAAGTGCTCAAGTCCTGTAACCTTGACAATATTAATAAAGACTCTCAGTTTGTGTGCTCATCTTGCTGTCTTGGTACACTACATAAGTCACCTTTTCCAGTGTCAAACACAAAGCACACAGCTCCTCTAGAGATGGTATACTTGGATATAAGGGGTCCTGCACCTATGTTATCTAGTAGTGGCTATAAATATTACATTCACTTCATTGATAGCTACTCTAGGTATACCTGGATCTATATGCTGAAAAATAAATCGGAAGCCTTAGAAGCCTTTACTCTATTCAAGTCCCAGGCTGAACTTCAATTAAGTTTCAAGGTGAAGACTATACAAACTGATTGGGGTGGGGAGTATAGAGCCTACACACAATACCTAAACAAACATGGCATTCATCACCAGCTGTCTTGTCCTCACATCCATGAACAAAATGGCAGGTCTGAAAGGAAACATAGACATATAGTGGACTGTGGTCTAACTCTCTTAGCCAATGCCTCAATGCCTCTGAAGTTCTGGGATGAAGCTTTTAGAACAGCAGTTTATCTCATCAATAGGCTTCCCACTGTAGTGCTCAATTTTCAAACACCTCTCCTTACCTTATACAACAAGAAACCTGACTATACCACACTCAAAACCTTTGGTTGCTTGTGTTTTCCCTACCTCCGACCTTACAACAAGCATAAGTTTGATTTTAGGTCCAGTCCATGCACTTTCTTGGGATATAGTCTAAAACACAAAGGATTTAAGTGTCTTAATGACAAAGGGAGACTGTTCATAGCACGTGATGTGGTGTTCAATGAGCTAGAATTTCCGTTTTCCAAGATTATTCAACCACTCACTAAAACACCACCGGTTATTCCATCTACTCCCTTACTTGTTTTACCACAATTTCTAGAGCCATCAAAGTCATTACAGTCAAGGACACCTATTCCTTCATCTGCAAGTCAATCATCCTCTCCACCTGTCATGTTCCCAGGTCCTGATAATGTCCAACCTGTCCCTAGTCTTGATGCAACACATGGTGTGGTTAGAACTAATGATTCCATTGTGCATAGTCTCTTGCCTCCTTCTATTGCACAGGACCAGGATTTGGCAGCCTCAACCAGGGATTTGAACACTCATGCTATGACCACGCGATCAAAAAATGGAATTTACAAACCTCGTGTGTTTTTGGCTTCAGTTGAGCCAAATACTGTTGCAGAAGCGATCTCAGATAGCACTTGGTACTCTGCTATGCAGACTGAGTTCACTGCTCTATTGAAAAACGAAACTTGGAGTCTTGTCAAGCTTTCGGAAGGTCGCAAGGCAATAGGGTGCAAGAGGGTGTTTAAGGTCAAACAAAACTCTGATGGCACTCTCAACAAGAACAAGGCACGCTTAGTGGCCAAGGGTTTCTCCCAGGTTGCAGGGTTTGACTTTACTGAAACTTTTAGTCCAGTGGCTAAGCACACAACAATCAGGATTGTCCTCACAATTGCACTAAGCAAGAGCTGGCAGGTGAGACAACTTGATATCAACAATGCGTTCCTTAATGGGGATCTTAAAGAAGAGGTGTACATGCCTCAACCTGAGGGCTTCAAAGACTTAAGTGACTCATCTCTAGTGTTTCGTTTACACAAGTCTCTTTATGGCCTTAAACAGGCTCCAAGAGCTTGGTATGACAAACTAAGAACAGCTCTAGTTGAGTTTGGTTTTCAGTCCACAAAATGTGATCACTCTCTCTTCACACGCTTCAAAGCAGGGTCAATCATCTATGTCCTAGTTTATGTAGATGACATCCTTGTTACTGGGAGTCATTCTCATGAGGTTCACAGTCTCTTCACCAAGCTGAATGCCAAATTCTCTCTCAAGGACATGGGCGAGGTTGACTATTTTCTTGGTATTCAGGTCAAGAAAACAGTCTCTGGGTTCCATCTTTCTCAAACAAAGTATGTCCAAGATCTCCTTTGCAAGACCAAAATGCAATATGCTCGAGCCACGTCTGCTCCACTGTCGTCTGGAGTGACTCTTGCCACGTTTGGGAGTGATCCGGTGGCTGATCCGACTCTATATAGGAGCGTTGTTGGTGCTCTTCAATACACAACTATCACAAGACCTGAGCTTGCCTACTCGGTCAATCGCGTGTCTCAGTTCATGCAGAATCCTCTTGAGGCTCATTGGAAAACTGTTAAACGGATCCTGCGTTACTTGGTTGGCACGGCAGACTACGGTCTTCACATGAAGTCGTGTCCTGAGTCTGATCTCCGGCTTGTTGGCTATAGTGATGCAGATTGGGGAGGTGATGGTGATGATAGACGATCTACTACAGGCTATTGTCTTTTTCTTGGACCAAATTTGATTTCGTGACAGTCAAAGAAACAGCACACTGTGTCTCATTCCTCTACTGAGTCTGAATACCGGAGTCTAGCTGCTTTGACTTCTGAGATTTTGTGGGTCAAATCTTTACTCAGCGAGCTACATCTGCCTCAACCTGAGGTTCCTAAGGTCTGGTGTGACAATGTCAGCACAATTCACATGTCATCCAATCCTGTGCTGCACGCCAGGACCAAGCGCATTGAGCTTGATCTCTATTTTCTGAGGGAGAAAGTTGTTAACAAGGAGATTGAGGTTAATCATGTGCCTTCAGCTGAGCAACTGGCTGATGTCTTCACGAAGGCTACGTCAAGTCCACACTTTGGCAAAATGAGATCACGGCTGACGGTGGATTCTTTTCAAGTCCAAAATATTAGTGCCTAGTATTATGAACTTGAGGGAGGGTATTAGACTAGTTATTACTCAGCTACTCTGTATTTCTGTTAGCGTTAGTTTACTTACCGTCCTACGCACGTTATAATTGCTTGTACTATAAGTAGCTACATTTCAGTTAATGAGAAGTAGTCTGATCATTTCATCCAAACACTATTTCAAATCTGAACCTTTCTCTCCCCCTAGAAATCTTTCAGTCCTCTCCGGAAAGCGCCGCGATCTCAACCGTCGCACCTCTTCCTTCAATGCATTTCCCGAAATACTACGGCGGAACCGCCATGATCAGGCGTGATCGAAACTCGGCCAAGAGAGCAAGGTAGGCTATCTTTGATGGAGCTTCAGTGACTCTCATCGACTTCGCTACACAGATGAAAACGTAGCCAGAGACGATCGAATAAGATGTGACTCGTAGTTGAGCAGGCCCGGAGTTCTTCAGCTTCTCGATCTTTTCTCGGCTCAACTCGAACGTGGGTCGGACAGAGCTAGGGTTGACGAGAAACTCCCAAGTCTTCAGGCTTCTATTCTCCATCTTGCTGTCCTCCTTCATCCATGCATTTGCATATATCGATTCCAGCCCTGCTGGGTCTGCGATCGATGTCCGGTCGTAGAACGACCGATCGTTCTGAGATTCCAAGAGCGACGATGATCGGGAGATTTTGGCCCACGATTTCATGAAGGATGTCGAGGCTTTCCCGTCCATGACCGCGTAGTGATACGCGATCCCGATGCAGAATCCGGATCCGGGGAAGAGAGTGACTTGGATCACGACCACTTCGGCTCATTCCCGGGACGAGGCTAGCTTCGGGGTTATAGGATGAATTTCCACAACGGGGAGGGTGAATTTATCACCGGAGAGAGATTTGAACAATCCTGGCATGTCGGACTCTGCCACAGTGAATGAGACTCTGTCGCCGTCGAAGTATTCGATGACAGGTTTCGTACAATTTTATGGCCAAACTAGGTGTCTGGCGAGAGGAAGGTAGTAAGAGAGAGAGAGAGAGAGAGAGAGAGAGAGAGAGAGAGAGAGAGAGAGAGTTCTTAAGCTTCGGAATCACGGAGTCGTACAATGATTCTCTCTCGGATGATTCATATAAGAAGAGACGCGTAACCGGTGGAAACCTCAGCCACAAAATGTCGAAGAAAATCAGCGGGAGAAACTCCGGCGAAGCGGATTCAGATTTGGTTCGAGTCCGCGGCGGTGAAACCCGGCAGACCTCGACGACTTTCACCGAGTGAAGTTGAGAATCCATTTGGAGAGAAATAATTGTTTGTTTCTTAATGAATCATATCTACGACCGAAGCTCCTTAAATATAACCCGCACCAAAAAGTTGACACGAACTAAACTATCCCAAGAGTCATGAGGTCATAGCTCGTCCTTATTTGCCCACCCATGGAAAAGAAACTGTTACTATTAATCAAAGCAAACCGAACAATTTAAAATATATTTAGAAACGCCAATGATTGAGCAATAATAAACATCTTTGAATGTACCCTTGATTGTGAAAGAATGAGTGGTACGTAACACACAACACATATATTTCTTTTTCATAAATATAATAAAATTAACACATATTTCTTTTTTTGAACGCAGCATTATATAAGAATATAGGATATTAACATGAATATTACCAATACCAACATTTTATCAAAACGCCATGAATCATTTTGACATATCTATAACTTACTAAATGATTTGTGAAAATGCTATAATATTTTTAATGAAATCGGTGAAGAAATTATAAAATTTGTCACCAATCAAGCATGAGATTAGAAAATTTCATGATCGTTCCAATTTTGTGACTGATTTGTCACGAAATTTGAGATATTTGTGACAAATCAGTCACGAAAATTCTAAATTTGTGATAAACCGATTACCAAATTCTAGAATTTTATGACTAATTGATCACCCAGTATGTCACAATGGTACATCGATTGTTTTCTTGATTATTTTCATCCATGTTTTAATATTGTTAAATTACACGGACTAAATCACTTGAAACGTTGGTATTACAATCTAGCCAACGTTTTATTTAAATTTCAATGTAGCCACAAATGATAATGTGGCTTTATTAGTCATTTAGCAAATTACTACATTAACTTATTAAAATCGACTAAAGATAAACATGTAGCCAACGTTTTTATCGTAGCCAAATAATGCAGCTTTAATATACGTGATATCAAGTTGTGATAAATATTCAACTTTCTTTTTTTTGTAGTCCAATTAATTGCGATATCAAGTTTTTTTTTGGTTAATTTCACTTCATTTCCGTTTATTCTACACGCGATATCAGACATTAGAAGAAAAACTCTCGGTAACCAAGAAAAAAGAGAAAGTGGGGTAGTTATTTTTTCGCGGTTACTTAATATATTTTTTTATTAATTTAAATAATGAATTGCCTTTTAAATTTTTGTTTTGATCACATCCAAATAATGCATCTTTAATATACGTTAACTTGATCCTCGTTATTCCATAATATATATATATATATATATATATATCTATATATATATATATATATATATATATTGTAGACCAATTAGTTGCGATATCAAGTTTTCTTTAAATAATTTCAGTTAATTTTCGTTTATTTTACACGCGATACGTTTTTGCTGACTGAAACGGTTACTAGTCATTGGTTTCTATGGTTTATATTACATAAAGATATTTCTAATATTTTCTAACCGTTTATTTCTGTAAATGATTAGATTACAAAATTTTCAAATGTTAACTACAATCTTAAAATCATGTTTGAAGTTGGCTATGTTGCTAAAATACCCTTCTATTAATATTTGGTAACTTGTTTGTTGTCAATTGAACATGTGATTTGCTGCCATTGTTTACTCAACCGAGTCAGACTTGTCTGGAAAAATGGGGTTATATGTGATTGATATTTACTACGACAACATTTCCTTCTTTACTATCGTTTATTGTACCTTACAGTTGTTCTCGCAGCTAGATATTTTAATATTTTGTTGACGTGTATGCTGACTAGGATAATTTGTTTGTGCTCAACTGTTATTCATGCCCAGCCTTACACAAATACTTTGCAATGTTATGTTTTACATTGTGAACTGAATCTTCTTCTCCATTCTATTATTCACACAATAGAATGGTATCAGAGCACAAGACTTCGTTGTCCTTGGAATTATCATCTTCTTCTCAGAATAACAACACCTAACAGTAGTGTTTTAACCGGTTAGCCCTGCTACTTCTTCTCAGATTGAGAACCCTTTTCCTTTCACCACAGAAAACCCAAACAATCCCAACCTCCTTTACAATGGCGATCACCCAGGACCGCTTCTTGTACAACACGTATAGCCGAGCTATGATGATGGCTTTCAACTCCAAGAACAGATTGGGTCTCGTGAATGGGGAGTTCTATTAGAGTTACGACGTCGTTTTATATAGGATTTCTTTATTCTTTATTTGTTATGTACATGACATGTGTCATTCATAGATTGGTTGGGCTTGTTAGAGTTTGTTATACTATATGTAACCGGACTCTGTAATTCTTTTTGCGGTACTGAGAAATACACTTGCTTGCTCATACTGAGCAGCTAGTTCTTTTCCCAAACACTCATCGTAGATCACCCTTATTATGGTATCAGAGCTCATTCCGCCATTGTCACTAACTGCCATAGCTATCGCCGATGAAGCTTCTCCTCCGTTGTGCTCGAATCCAACACTTCGCTGCTTTTCATCTTGAGACACCAACGCGAAAACTTTGTTAATGGTTGGAATTGGATCCATAAGAAGTACTTGACTCCTCATTCTCCAAAAGACTCATTCAATCCCATCAAGAAGCTCATCACGTATTCGTTCTGGAAAAACTCATTCAGTTTCTTCACTCCTCCACACTTGCACATTCCACAAGTACAATTCGGGCGAAAATTGTTCAATTCCTCCCAAATCGAATCAAGCGCGTAAAATACATTCCTACTGTCTTCTGATCTTGAGATAGGTTTGCAAGTTCGCATTTCAACTGGAAGATCCTCGGTCCATTGGACTGTTGGAATCTCTCATTCAAATCATTCCAAATCTCCGCAGCAGATTCTCCGAACAAGATACTCGATGAAATCTCTTTTGAAACAGAGTTCAACAGCCAGGAAATGACTATGTGATTGTTTCTCCTCCACGAATTCAACAATTGAGGATCAGATCCATCCGGTTTACCAATAGAACCATCAACAAATCCAATTTTGTTCTTCACAGATAACGCAATCAACATAGATCTATTCCACGAGGCGTAATTATCTCCGTTCAATAGCTGAGACACGAGTATTGTACCTGGATTATCTGAGTGATGGAGATAATATGCACTGAGTGGATCTGTTGGAATCGATCTAGGGTTTAAGAAAAAGTTTAACGCTTCGTTAAGCGGCGGAATTTTAAAAATTTTCTTTTTAAGTAAAACTAGTTTTTACTAACCTAGACAAGAGCATGTACATGTAAATAAAAACTAATATGAGCTATTAAAGTTACTAACCTTTCTTGAAGCTTGAACCTTGTAGAAGCTTTTGGAAAGTTGCAACGCTCGTCTCCCCTCGCAGCACGTCTCTCTTTCTTTCCTCGGCACCTCGAGCAACCACGAAAGTTTCTATCACTAAATCACTCGAAAAGAAGGAATCAGTGAGTGGGCACTTTTAAACACTACGACTTAAGAACGAGTCTCGAAGTCGCAGAGCTAAACGCTAGGTCGAGTGAGGACCTAGGTGCCAAGACAAGAAAAATCGAAAATATAAACTAGAGAGAGAGAGAGGAAGGGGCAGCCAAGTCTAGAGAGAGAAGCTCTCAATCTCTAAAACTTTGCATGAATGAAAAGTGTGGAATGAGGCTCCTATTTATAGGAGAGGTCTCACCTTCAATAAGGTAGTTTCCTCTTCTATAGAATATCACATATTCATGAGCCAATTTCCCTTTTCCTTCAAAGAGGTGCACGTCCAAGACAAAACAAGTAAGTCCTTGGATTTGTTTCCTCTTTTGTTTGCTTCTCTCTTGACCACATTTGGGCGCCCACCATGTTTCCTCTTAGGGGAAATTTGTTTCCTCTTTTTCTTTTGGCAAGTATCTTGATACATTTATGCACAAAATATTCTCTCTTCCTATGGGTATTATGGGCGCCTATCACCTTCTAGAAGGGGCTTCTAGAAGCTTTTCCATTTTGTTCATGACAACATGAAAAAGGCCCATTAAGAATTTTCAATAAAATTCTTATGAAATGAAATTAATCCACAAGGCCCAATTAATCATATTATGGCCGAGTGACATTAAGTCATCAAATGAACTTGTCAAAAAATTTATTGACATTCATTTCATCCTTTGTCTCAAAAGACAAAAATACCCTTTTGACTATTTTCGTTCTTGTTTTGACTTAGCTTCCAGTTTAACTATTCCTATCGATGTGATTCGTGACAGTGACCTCATGGACCCAAATGAACAAAGCTTTAGCTAAACACTTGGACTCAAAAGTTCACAAACCTTTTCCAAGTTTAGCTTAATGCCAGCTGACTCCACTAAAGAGCTGACACTGAAAATCTCTCGGTTCAAATGAATTTGTTTTCTACTCAAGAATTCGACCTAATTATAATGAGCGGATCCACTGAATATTATCTATGCTACCCTTCATGAATGTCATCAGCTAGTCGGGATTTACTAAATTACCATTTTACCCTTCTAGCTGTTATTTCCTCAACTCCTTTGTCGCTTGTGAATAAGTTAGAAACAATGTATTGACGAGGAGCTAACAAGTCACATTGTTTCATCCAAAAGAGTCAGGACTCAATTTGGACACTGGCCAGTTCATTTATTCACACTCCAAGGAACAAAGCATGAGGTGACATACATTGCATTTCAGCAATCTTGTACATGAATTCCATATCTATGAGAACTTCACAAAGTTACTCATGACATACTCACAACTTAGTATTTCACCAATAGGCCCTGTTCGGAATGACATAGTGAGTCCGAACTCTGACTTTCTCAAATGAGAATACTAAGGTGTGAAATGGCATGTCTCATTTCAGGATTAAGGTAAGCATGATGCAATTCATACATAGTGACTTCGAGACATAAGAGGTTAAATGGTTTGTTCTTATATTGTCTCTAGAAGTGCACTGGTCAATTCAGTACCTTCGGAAGATACCTAGAAGAACTATAGAGTCCCCAACTCTCAATGCCTCATAACCAGACATCATAGATTCTTCTAACAATCATACTGAGGTCAATAGTCCTTTGACCCTAAGATTGCGAATATATCGTTTTAAGCAAACTACGAAGAGTTTGTTCATGCAAATCTACATTTGTCTCTTCGTAAGTTGTTTAGTTTGTTTATGGACTAAAAGACTATGGTTTTATCATAAAGCTTCAGACAAGGAAGATTGAATGAACGTTTCAACTTTTTATTAATGAATAAGCAATTACAAGCAAGAGTCTTCGTAAGACTATATGACATCAAATGTACATAAATAGACACTACTACTCTTCTTGTGGGCACCATTGACAACAAACTCCCACTTGACTCAAAGAAGATGTGAGTAGTCCTACATGCCTAATCCCTCTCGAAGTTGGTCGAAGACCATGTTCGCTAGGGCCTTGGTGAATGGATCTTCCAGAGATCTACTTCACCTCCACGTCTCCGCGTTGCGCGATCTCTCGAATCAAATGGTATTTCCTCTCAATATACTTAGAGCGCTTATGGCTTCTAGGTTCCTTTGAGTTAGCGACAGCCCCACTATTATCACAATAAAGGGTCATGGGCTCGTCGACGTTTGGAACAACTTCCAAATACTTAAGGAATTTTCTAAGCCATACAGCCTCTTTGGATGCTTCACAAGCAGCCACATATTCTGCTTCCATTGTGGAGTCAGCAATGCAAGATTGCTTAATACTTCTCCACACAACAGCTCCACCATTAAGGATGAACACAGATCCCGAAGTGGATGTCCTGGAATCCTTATCCGCTTGAAAATCGGAGTCGGTATATCCCGTCATAGTCAGGTCAGTACCTGAGTATGTAAGCATCAAGTTCCTAGTTCTTCGAAGACACTTAAGAACATGCTTAACAGCAATCCAGTGCTCGGGTCCAGGGTTGGATTGGAAACGGCTAACTACGCCAACGGCGAAACATATATCAGGTCTAGTGCAAAGCATAGCATACATGAGGCTTCCTACGGCAGAGGCGTAAGGAATCTTCCTCATGTCTTCAATCTCTTATGCAGTCTTGGGAGACTGGTCCTTAGAGAGTGAAACTCCATGCCTAAAGGGTGTTTGACCCCTCTTGCAGTCTTGCATCGAGAAGCGATCCATCACCTTATCAATATAAGATGCTTGAGAGAGCGACAGGGTCCGGTTTTTCCTATCTCGAAAGATTTGGATCCCCAGAATGTACGCGCCTTCTCCTAGATCCTTCATATCGAATTGCTTTGCTAGCCAGACCTTAACCTCAGATAACTTACCCACGTCATTACCAATGAGTAGTATATCATCGACATATAGTACCAGAAACACAACTTTACCTTCGTGTATTAACTTGTAAACACAAGGCTCATCTATTGATTGTTCAAAGCCAAAGCTCTTTACAGTTTCATCGAATCTAATATTCCATGACCTAGATGCTTGCTTTAGTCCATAAATGGATTTAAGCAACTCACAAACCTTGGTCTCTTGACCTTTATCCACGAAACCGTCTGGTTGAGCCATGTAAATGCGCTCGTCAAGATTGCCATTCAGAAAGGCTGTCTTGACATCCATTTGCCAGATCTCATAGTCGAGAGCTGCAGCTATGGATAGGAGTATGCGGATGGATTTAAGCATCGCGACTGGCGAGAAGGTTTCTTCATAGTCAATCCCTTCTTGTTGGGTATAACCCTTTGCCACAAGTCGTGCTTTGAACGTCTCGACGTTCCCATCAGGACCCATTTTCTTCTTGTATATCCACTTACACCCTACAGGTTTAATCCCTTCAGGAAGGTCTACAAGTTTCCGGACTTTGTTGACATACATCGAGTGCATTTCAACTTTCATGGCGTCAAGCCAAAGGTTTGATTCAGAACAACCCATTGCTTGGCTATAGGAAACAGGATCATCCATGTCGGAGACGGCTACAAGAGAGTCTCCATAAGACATGTACCTGTCAGGCTTTTGAGTAGCCCTCCCACTACGTCTAAGTACTACTTGACGAGATTCTGATGAGTTAGGTTGTGTTTCAGTTGGGGTAAGAACAGTTCTTACAGATGAGGTAGAAGCTTCCTCACCCAACTTTTCTTCAAGCACAATTTTGCTTCTAGGTTTCGCATCCTTCATAAAGTCCTCCTCAAGGAAACGAGCATTCGTGCTAACGAAAGTCTTATCGTCCTCGGGACTATAGAAAGTAAAACCTTTGGTTTCCTTCAGATATCCTACAAACAGGCACAATTCTGACCTACTAGCCAACTTGCTAGTCTTTTGCCTCAGCACGTGTGCAGGGCAACCCCAAATTCGGATGCGGCCAAGATTCACTTTACGGCCAGTCCATCGTTCATAAGGAGTACCAGGAACCGTCTTGGACAGAACTTGGTTCAGAATGTAGGCGGCTGTTTCGAGGGCATATCCCCAAAAGGAAAGCGGGAGTGATGAGTAACTCATCATTGATCTAACCATCTCCATAAGAGTTCGGTTTCTTCTCTCTGACACTCCGTTTTGTTGAGGTGTGCCAGGTGCGGTAAGCTGAGAAGCGATACCTTCTTCTTTAAGAAAGTCATCGAACTCTCCAGACATATACTCACCACCTCGATCAGATCGAAGGGTTTTGATCACTTTGCCAGTTTGCTTTTCCACTAAAGCCCTAAAGACCTTAAATACGTTAAAGGTCTCGGATTTGTGTTTAAGAAAATAGACAAACCCATATCTTGAGTAATCATCAGTGAAGGTAACGAAGTATTCGTATCCTCCACGTGCCTGTTGGTTGAGCGGACCACATACATCATAATGTATTAGTTCCAGCAACTCAGTGGCTCTTCGACCCTTATCGGAGAAAGGTCACTTAGTCATTTTTCCTTCTATACAGGATTCACAAGTAGGCAGTGAGCCTATTGCAGAGGCTTGGAGTGGACCATCCCTCACAAGTCTCTTAATCCTATCTAGACTGATATGACCAAGTCTTAAGTGCCAGAGGTATGTTGATTTTGTTAGATCGGAGGATTCAGAAAGTTTGATCCTCTTTGGCTCCCTAATTAGATCGTTATCTATTTCGGTGTCTAAAAGAGAAGGTTGAGTGGGATAGATGTAAAAAAGACCATTCTTCATACATGCATCAGTGACGAAAGAATTAGAAAAAGAAATACGAATTCCATTCTTTATAAACTTTAAATAATAATCTTGCTCGAAAAGTTGAGCAACAGATACTAGGTTTTTCCCAAAGGAAGGAACATAATAAACATTATTCAAATTTAAAGTTCGATCTTCAAAAGATAGCGTCACGGATCCCACAGCCTTCGCAGACACCACGCTCCCATCACCCCATTTGAAACAGAACTCGCCTTCCTCTAAGCTTTTGGTTTTCTTGAAACCATTCAAGGAACAACAAATATGGTTAGTAGCAGCGGAGTCAAGAATCCACGTTGATACATTATCAGCTACTAAGCATGCTTCGGTAACTAGTACAATACTATGTTCTTTTGCTTTGAGATAGGCGGGACAGTTCTTTTTATCGGCCTTGTAAGGTCTCTTCACAGTTCCAGAGGCGGAGGCTTTTTGCTCAGTAGCATGTGCCTCTCCTTGATTCCTCTTTCTCTTAGTGAGACCTACAGCAGTGTGAAGTTCCTCCATAAGCTTGGTAACAGTGTACTCTAGCTTGTTAATGGAGTAGTTCATCTTGGAGGTATCAAGAGATGCGGGGAGAGTTTCTAAGATCATATCTATGATATTCTTCCCATCAATCTCAGATCCTAGGATTTCCATCTTATTTAGAAAACTAATGATCAGTATCATAAAGTCTCTAACAGGAGTCCTAGCCTTCATATGACAGTTCATAAATTGTCGGACTGCTTGTTGCCTTGCTTGACGCCTTTGCCCTCCAAACATCTCAAGGAGATTGTAGAGCATGTCAGCGGCAGTCTCGATGTCACGATGTTGCTCTTTCAGCATATTGTTCATAGATGCCAAGATATAGCACCTCACAATCTCATCGGATCGAAGCCAGGCCGCTAAGGCGTCATTGTCCTCTTGAGTTGAATCATCATTCGTCAGAGGAGGACACGGGGTGGTGAGTACCCATTTGTGCTTGTTAACGGTAGGTATTATGTCGAGGTTACGTTTCGAATCTACGTAGTTTTCGTTTTCGAGTTTATTCGAGGAAAGAATTGTAGAGAGAGGGTTGAGAGACATATTGCCTATAACAGTTGAAACAAGTTTATGATTAGTCTTTGGTTTAGGATTTAAGTTTTATTAAGACTTTTATAAAACCAAAGGTGTTATAAACCAAACGATAATTTACTCCCTCAAGAGAAGGCCGCAAAAAATCTCCTTTTATAAGTAAATGACACATCATTAATGCTAAGCCAGGATGTCAATACATCTATTTTGACTAGCCACCTTGTAAATTGGTTTGATCACTCACATCCTTTCGCAGAGCCTCAAGGGAGGATACTAGGGATTGAGCCTAAGCGTGTAACCAACCACTTAGTCCAAAAGATCAGCTTTGAAAAACAATCCCCCAAGGGGAGGCCTTACCATCATTGCATCACTCTCGGACGTAGCTCATTGAGCAATGATCGAAGCAATAACGCCTTGGAGTACTCACATTTAAGTGAGGGTCGCAAGAGCGGCTCTTAGTCCCACGTTATTGCACTTTCACTAGTGTTGGGGATCGCGGGTTACAAACAACGAATATAACCCTCCCACTTAGTTTTTGGAGTTGGTTCATCGACTCTAATAAGTTCGGAAACAAATTTCCTAGTTAGAGAGCGACAGAGCGGACAACTAGAAGAGAATCCTAGATCGACATGTTCAGAGCAGTATTAGTGCATAAAGGCACAAGGGACATACTCGATCTTTTCCTATTTTCTATTTCGGGAAAGTGCGTGAGGGAAGTGTGAACTTCAACTCACTCGAACACTTGAAAGTTTGAGATTACACATCTTTTTATTTTTCGGCTTTGTCTACAAAGAGACCTCCCACTCAAATTTTTCAAGAGCATATAGATTTTGAACATATGTCATATAGATATAGTTTTGAAAACATTTTGAAAACTTATTTGATTTGGATGACAAAATATTTTTCAAGTTTGAAAGTGAAAACAATTTTTCAAAATTCAAACTAGTTTTGTAAAAATTCAATTTCAATTAAACTTTCAAAAATCAAAACATTTTTATCTTACACATCATGTTTATAATCTTATAAAAAACAATTTTGCTCAAGAAAATTTCCTCATTAGAGTTCTATAACTCATGGTAGTGGGGTTGAAAATCCGGAATTCTAAAAAACTGGAGTTTCAGCACAGCCGCGCACCTCGGAGTAAAATCGCCATAACTGGCGGCTCCGATGTCCTTTTGAGCCGAAACCGGTGGCATTGGACAGAGGACAGACAGAGCTTTAATTTAATTCAAGAATCATTAAATTTCGATTTCTGAGCAGAGAGTTATGCCGCTTTTAATGCGGGTTTACATTCCAGCTCGAAGAAAAAGAAATAAATTAAAGCTTCGTCCTTTTAGGTGCGAAAAAGAATCGAGTGTAACGGAACGTTTTATGGAGGTTATTAAAGCTTTTATTTGTGTTTTATTAGCAAGGTAATAACATAGAATAAAAGAAATAATCAACAAGCATAAAACGATTCAAGTAAAAATAAGAAACTAGCAAGATAACAAAACTAGTCACAAAATTTTACTCGAAAATTCTCAAACCTTTAAAACACGTTTTTCAATATAAAAAATTAAAAACTTATAGAACTGATTCTAATGTGTTTTAACATCATCCCAAACTCATAGAAAATCAACATGGTTTTTAATTTAGAGACAAGAGCAATAAATTAAAAAAAAAAAATCTAAGATTACAATTCTAACTTGTCACAAAATTAGCAAACTTTCGAAAACGATTTTCAAGCTCATAATTTTAAAACATGCACATGCATTCCTTTGACCATAGCTCTGATACCATTTGTTGGAATCGATCTAGGGTTTAAGAAAAAGTTTAACGCTTCGTTAAGCGGCGGAATTTTAAAAATTTTCTTTTTAAGTAAAACTAGTTTTTACTAACCTAGACAAGAGCATGTACATGTAAATAAAAACTAATATGAGCTATTGAAGTTACTAACCTTTCTTGAAGCTTGAACCTTGTAGAAGCTTTTGGAAAGTTGCAACGCTCGTCTCCCCTCGCAGCACGTCTCTCTTTCTTTCCTCAGCACCTCGAGCAACCACGAAAGTTTCTATCACTAAATCACTCGAAAAGAAGGAATCAGTGAGTGGGCACTTTTAAACACTACGACTTAAGAACGAGTCTCGAAGTCGCAGAGCTAAACGCTAGGTCGAGTGAGGACCTAGGTGCCAAGACAAGAAAAATCGAAAATATAAACTAGAGAGAGAGAGAGGAAGGGGCGGCCAAGTCTAGAGAGAGAAGCTCTCAATCTCTAAAACTTTGCATGAATGAAAAGTGTGGAATGAGGCTCCTATTTATAGGAGAGGTCTCACCTTCAATAAGGTAGTTTCCTCTTCTATAGAATATCACATATTCATGAGCCAATTTCCCTTTTCCTTCAAAGAGGTGCACGTCCAAGACAAAACAAGTAAGTCCTTGGATTTGTTTCCTCTTTTGTTTGCTTCTCTCTTGACCACATTTGGGCGCCCACCATGTTTCCTCTTAGGGGAAATTTGTTTCCTCTTTTTCTTTTGGCAAGTATCTTGATACATTTATGCACAAAATATTCTCTCTTCCTATGGGTATTATGGGCGCCTATCACCTTCTAGAAGGGGCTTCTAGAAGCTTTTCCATTTTGTTCATGACAACATGAAAAAGGCCCATTAAGAATTTTCAATAAAATTCTTATGAAATGAAATTAATCCACAAGGCCCAATTAATCATATTATGGCCGAGTGACATTAAGTCATCAAATGAACTTGTCAAAAAATTTATTGACATTCATTTCATCCTTTGTCTCAAAAGACAAAAATACCCTTTTGACTATTTTCGTTCTTGTTTTGACTTAGCTTCCAGTTTAACTATTCCTATCGATGTGATTCGTGACAGTGACCTCATGGACCCAAATGAACAAAGCTTTAGCTAAACACTTGGACTCAAAAGTTCACAAACCTTTTCCAAGTTTAGCTTAATGCCAGCTGACTCCACTAAAGAGCTGACACTGAAAATCTCTCGGTTCAAATGAATTTGTTTTCTACTCAAGAATTCGACCTAATTATAATGAGCGGATCCACTGAATATTATCTATGCTACCCTTCATGAATGTCATCAGCTAGTCGGGATTTACTAAATTACCATTTTACCCTTCTAGCTGTTATTTCCTCAACTCCTTTGTCGCTTGTGAATAAGTTAGAAACAATGTATTGACGAGGAGCTAACAAGTCACATTGTTTCATCCAAAAGAGTCAGGACTCAATTTGGACACTGGCCAGTTCATTTATTCACACTCCAAGGAACAAAGCATGAGGTGACATACATTGCATTTCAGCAATCTTGTACATGAATTCCATATCTATGAGAACTTCACAAAGTTACTCATGACATACTCACAACTTAGTATTTCACCAATAGGCCCTGTTCGGAATGACATAGTGAGTCCGAACTCTGACTTTCTCAAATGAGAATACTAAGGTGTGAAATGGCATGTCTCATTTCAGGATTAAGGTAAGCATGATGCAATTCATACATAGTGACTTCGAGACATAAGAGGTTAAATGGTTTGTTCTTATATTGTCTCTAGAAGTGCACTGGTCAATTCAGTACCTTCGGAAGATACCTAGAAGAACTATAGAGTCCCCAACTCTCAATGCCTCATAACCAGACATCATAGATTCTTCTAACAATCATACTGAGGTCAATAGTCCTTTGACCCTAAGATTGCGAATATATCGTTTTAAGCAAACTACGAAGAGTTTGTTCATGCAAATCTACATTTGTCTCTTCGTAAGTTGTTTAGTTTGTTTATGGACTAAAAGACTATGGTTTTATCATAAAGCTTCAGACAAGGAAGATTGAATGAACGTTTCAACTTTTTATTAATGAATAAGCAATTACAAGCAAGAGTCTTCGTAAGACTATATGACATCAAATGTACATAAATAGACACTACTACTCTTCTTGTGGGCACCATTGACAACAGGATCATCAATGACTGACCTCTTGCAAGCTTCAGATCCTGGAATCTCCACCGATGCGAAGCTCCGTTCTTCCATAATCGCCGGACGAGAAACAGAGTGCTAGCAGGTGTGTTGCTCCAGAAGTTACGAAGCTCAATTCAACTCAACAATGGCGGAACATCACAACTCTGGCATGATCGTCTAGGTCACCTGTCCTACAAGAGATTGGAACCATTGAAGTCTGTTTTACGTTACACTACAAGCAATAAGTCATGCCCATGTACTGTTTGTCCTTTGACCAAACGAAAAAGACTTCCTTTTGTATCCAGTAATAGACTATCTCCAAACACTTTCGATCTCATTCACTGTGATGTCTGGGGTCTGTTTCACATTCAATCACATTCAGGGCATCGTTACTTTCTCACATTGGTTGATGATTGCTCTCGTTTTGTGTGGATTTTCCTTATGCGTCTAAAGTTTGATGTGCTTACTCTTATTCCAAAATTCTGTGCAATGGTTCAAACTCAGTTTGGGAAAGTTATTAAGCTTTTTCGCTCGGATAATGCTCGAGAATTGATTTTTGCAGACTTCTTCGCTTCAAAGGGAATATTGCATCAATTCTCTTGTGTAGAATCTCCCCAGCAAAACTCAGTCGTGGAACGCAAGCATCAACATTTGTTGAATGTGGCACGTGCCTTGTATTTTCAGTCTCGAATTCCACTACGTTTTTTTGTCAGAATTTATACTTACGGCTGCGTTTCTGATCAATAGAGTCCCATCTCCGGTTCTCAATGGTCAGTCTCCATATGAAATCATGTTTGGACAACCAGTGGATTACAGTGGCTTGAGAGTTTTTGGATGCCAATGTTTCGCTTCGACTTTAAAGTCACACAGAAAGAAGTTTGATCCGCGAGCTCGTCGATGTGTTTTTATTGGCTATCTGCAAGGGGTTAAAGGCTATCGGCTGCTTGACATTGATAAACGGGAAATTTTCATCTCACGAGACGTTGTGTTTCATGAACATCTTTTCCCATTTCTCACTGCTCGAGACATAGATGATATCAGTGATCCTTTTGAAGATTTTTCCTTACCAGCTCCGCATCCTGTCGTCATTGAAGACTATGATGATGATGTCAAGGCACCAAGTAACTCGCGTGTGGCGCGCGGCATAGATACACACATCGGTCCTTATGAGGATCAGCTTGACGTTGCATCTCCGTCGCAGAACGATCAGAGTGAGCAACCAGTTTTGCGTGCGCCACAAGTCACTGATGACATACTTTCCGACTCAGCTCGACCTGGTGAGGTTTCAGGTGAATCCATTCCTCTCCCTGAGCTTCATAGATCAACTCGTCTTGTCTCCAAGCCTATCAAATTGAATGATTATCACTGTTGCTTGGCGAACACGGTGAATTATTCTTCAGTCTCTTCTATTCATCGCTTGCCTCACTCCCTAGACTCTATCATTGGATATGCTCAATTGTCACCAACTTTTCGAGCTTTTGCCTTTGCCGTCTCTATCAATTCTGAACCTCAGTTTTATCATCAGGCGGTGAAACATGAGCAGTGGAGACATGCCATGACAGAAGAACTTGAGGCTATGCATTCAAATCAGACTTGGTCTGTGGTTTCACTTCCGGCTGGTAAACAAGCCATTGGATGTCGTTGGCTTTTCAAAAACAAATTTGGAGCTGATGGATTGTTGGCACGTCACAAAGCCCGTTTAGTTGCGAAGGGATACAACCAACAAGAGGGGATCGATTATGTCGAGACATTCTCTCCGGTGGCTAAGCTTGTAAGTGTCAAGTTATTACTAGCTCTTGCTGCTTCTCAAAGTTGGTGTTTGTTACAGTTAGACATTAATAATGCCTTCTTGAATGGCGATCTCTTCGAAGAGGTTTATATGGAACTCCCACAAGGTTATCTAACAGCTACTGAGCGAGCACAGTTCCAAGGCAAACCTGTTTGTCGACTCCATAAGTCCATCTACGGGCTCAAACAGGCCTCTCGTCAGTGGAACCTCAAGTTCACTCACGCAGTCAAAGCTCTTGGTTTCGCCCAATCTCAGGCAGACTACTCACTGTTTACACGTGGCAGTGGTCAGTGTTTTGTCGCCATTTTACTCTACGTTGACGATATTATTTTGGCAGGGGCCAAGTCAAGTTCAGCTTGATGATGTGAAAATGCGTCTGAGTGCCATGTTCAAACTCAAGGATCTAGGCGACCTCAAGTACTTTCTTGGTCTTGGAATTGCTCGATCCTCGACGGGTATTGTTATTTCTCAGCGTCAATATGCACTTCAACTACTTGAAGATTTTGCTTTTCTTGAGGCTCGTCCGGTACACACTCCTATGAATCCCAAGGTGGATCTTCACAGTGACAATGGCGAATTACTCACTGACCTGTCTCACTATCGAAAATTGGTTGGGAAATTGCTGTACTTGACTAATACTCGTCCTGACATCGCGTTCAGTGTGAGTACTCTCAGTCAATTCATTTATGCGCCTCGTGAGCCACATTTACGTGCAGCTCATCATCTCCTTCGATACATCAAAGCTCAGCCAGGACTTGGTCTCTTGTATCCGGCGTCATCCTCGCCACAGTTGAAGACTTTTTCTGATGCTGATTGAGCAAATTGCTATGATACGCGTCGCTCTGTCACGGGATTTTGTGTCTTTCTTGGCGATTCCTTGATTTCTTGGAAATCCAAGAAACATACGACGGTTTCGCGTTCCTCAACTGAAGCTGAATACCGTGATATTGCCACTGCGGCTTGTGAGATTATTTGGCTTCAACAATTTCTTGTTAGTTTTGGAATCCGAGAATCCTCTCCGACAGTGATGTTCTGCGACAACCAGGCGGCGATTCATATTGCTTCGCATCCGGCTTTCCATGAACGTACCAAGCACATAGACATCGATTGTCATTTTGTTTGGCATCACATTCATAATGGTGTTATGAAGCTACTTCCAATCAGGACGCGCCAGCAATTGGCTGACTTGCTTACCAAGCCTCTTGCAGCCCCAGTCTTGAGCTCTTTGATGAGCAAGCTGGCCGTTTATGACATGTACCGTCCACCTTGAGGGGGCGTATTAGAGTTACGACGTCGTTTTAGATAGGATTTCTTTATTCTTTATTTGTTATGTACATGACATGTGTCATTAATAGATTGGTTGGGCTTGTTAGAGTTTGTTATACTGTATGTAACCGGACTCTGTAATTCTTTTTGCGGTAATGAGAAATACACTTGCTTGCTCATACTGAGCAGCTAGTTCTTTTCCCAAACACTCATCGCAGATCACCCTTATTAAGTTCCGATACCCACTCTCAACGATCCCCTTTTGAGCGCTGGTTGCCACTGCAACAGCATGGTAACTTCTTGGATCCTCAACTCCGTCACATCGCTGACTCTCTCCTCTATCTCGGCACTGCCCGAGTTGTCTGGGTCGATCTGCATGACCGCTTCTGTCAGAGCAATACTCCCAGAATATTCCAAATCAAGAAAAAATCGTAGGATCTCTCACAAGGACCTCGTGACGTCAACACCTACTACACCGAACTCAAGATCCTATGGGACTAGCTGAAGAACTACCAACCTGCTCTTGTTTTTTCACGTGGCGGTATGAAATATTGGAATGAATACATGGATCATGAATCGGTGATGTAATTTCTGATGGGGATCAATGACTCTTATGCGAGTGTTCGTGGTCAAATCTTGATGATGGAACCACCCCAATCTGTCGTGAAGGTTTTTAGCCTCATCAATCAGGAGAACGCATCGAGGTATCGACGCGGTGTTGTTGGGTCCAAGGATTAAAATCACGTGGGAACTGTCCGAAACTTGTCCGGGAACCGGGTTTAGAGCACTATCCGGCACGGTTCAAGCCAAAACTGTGTGGTTCCCTGAGAACCGCTGGGAATCGGACGGGATTCGGTCTTCATCCCGGTTCGTGAAAGCCGGCCCGGTTCAGTGCATTTTTTCATAAAAACCGGACTATAAAAGGGTAACTCGGACGAAACTTTGTCATTCAAGTCGAGATCTAGGGTTCCCGTTCCAGTCACCGCGCAAGACAAAAACTCACTCAAATCCGCCGAATCCCGCTGAGAGACTGAAGATTCCGGCAGCTAAACGAGCGTTTCTTCCTTCTTCCCGGCGAGAAACACGCTTCCGGCTGGGATCCCGAACTCATTCCGACCAGTTTCAATGTAAGGCAAAATCAAGGTTCTTTCTTTTAAAAAATTTTAAGGATTGTTGATTTTGTGTTAGTTTTTGTAAGTTGTGTTCAGTTTTAGTAGGGAAAATAACACATTTATACCCTATGTTTTAGTGAAATGTCGAGTTTAACCCTCGGTTTTCAAAAATGTCGAGTTCATACCCTCTGTTTTACTAAAATGACGAAATTATACCTTCTGTTTAACTAAAATGACGAAATTATACCCTGAAATAGACAACAGAGTCGTGAATATTCTTTTTTATTGACTTTTCATTAACGTTGATTATAATATTTATATATAAACACCAATTATCTTTATTCATTCGCGCCATATATGTAATTTATTTAAAAACTAAAAAATAAACAACAATCACTTAGTCGTGAAGAACACAGAAAGAGGCAAAGGGGTAAACATCGATAGTTGATAGTCATCAAAATCGCATATTCGAACAGAGAATCCAGGATTTAGAGTTACAATTCGAACACGGAATGAAGTCATTTCTTAGGAGGTATGAGTTTTATTATTTAATTTCAATTTAAGGCTATTTTTACTTCAAAATTGAGAATTTGGAAGTTAGGGCACTGATTTAGATGTGATTTGGTTTTTCTTATATAAGAGTTAATATCAATGGAAAGGGAGATTTGTGACGCTGTTATTCATTTCATGGTATAATTTCGTCATTTTAGTTAAACAGATGGTATAATTTCGTCATTTTAGTTAAACAGAGGGTATGAACTCAACATTTTTTAAAATCGAGGGTTAAACTTGACATCTCACTAAAACACAGGGTATAAATGTGTTATTTTCCCTTTTTAGTAACATAAATCTGAATTTGGTTTTGAATTTTTGATTTTTGTAATCCGAAATTAGGGATTTAGAATCGGAAATTAGGTTTTTGAATTGTTTGGTTGATTTTGTTTAAATTGTGTATGGATTTGTCATTTTTAGACTTAATTTAGTGGTTTTGAACTTTTGAACATGATTATGATGTAATGTTATTCAAATTCGAATTTTGAATATGTGTATGTAAATTTGTTATCCATTTTTGAATATGTGTATGTAAATTTGTTATGTATTTTTTAATATGTGTTTGTAAATTTGTTATGTATTTTTGAACATGTGATATGTGATAATTGATATGTAATTATGGATTATTGAAATTAAATTTAGAATATGTGTGATCGATTAATGGAATTAAATGTAGAATATGTGATATGTAATTATGGATTTTTGGAAATAAACTTTGAATATGTGTTATGGATTCATGGAATTAAATGTAGGATATGTGATAATTGATATGTAATTATGGATTATTGAAATTATATTTTGAATATGTGTTATGGATTATTGTTTGTGTATATGTGTTAGAAGTTTTACTTTATTTTACTCACATAGAAGATTATATAAATATAAATATATATCAATATAATATTATATAAAAATAATTTAAATGGAAATTCCAATATGAAAGTGTATATATATACTAGAAAAATAAACATAAATACCATTACGTATAAGTATATATATATATATATATATATATATATATATATATATATATATATATTAGATATATATATATATATTATTATAGCTTAAAATTTCAATATCATGTAAATTGCAAAGTTAAAAATTAAAAGATAGATATATATATATATATATATATATATATATATATATATATATATATATGTATGTATTTATATATTTTATTATGTTGTGCAACATTATTCTCATTCGGTTTTCCATCGGCGTGTCGATTTTCCATGAAAAACAGTATTTGAAAACGGCATATCAGTTGTCTTTTTCACATTTTTTCCGTTCGATTTTCCGTCGGCATGTCGATTTTCCATAAATCTGGAGGCTCGAAACGGCATCGAAAACGGCATTTCGAATCTTGAATCTAACATGTTACATATTTATAATCAAACTAAACATATAAGTTACTTTTAATTTAATTTAACTAATCTAACATGTTATAACATATTACATATTAAATAATCTAAAAATGTTACTAATTACAATTAACAACTAACCTTCATCGAGGCAACGACGAGACGAGGAGGAGCTGCAAGGAAGTGAGCTACGACGCGGGGCTGCGAGTGATCGGGCTGCGGGGAAAAAGTGAGACAGTAAGTGAGAGAGAGAGTGAGAAAGAGAGTGAGAGAGAGTGAGACTTACAGTGGGTTGCGGCGAGGTCGGGGACGTGCTGGACTCGCTGCTTCGGGCGGCTGTGAGCGGGGCTGGGACGTCTGTCGGGCCGAGGGGAGGGTTGGCGAGCCGAGGAGGCTGGGCCGAGGGGAGGGGCGGGGCGAGGGGCTGGGCCGAGTGGCGGGTTGGGCGGCGGCGCTGGTCGGAGAGATAGAGTGAGAGAGAGAAGGGGGGAGCTTACCGGAATCGGCCGAGGAGGGCTCGCTGGAGGAAGACGTTCGTCGGGGTTGGCAGGCCGAGGGGAGGGGGCTGGGCCGAGGTCGTCGGAGACGGAGTTGCAGAGAGAGAGAAATCGGGCGAGGAAGAAGAGGGCTCGGGTATTTATAATACCCTAAAACTATTCGGTGCGACATGTCGCACCCGACGTCACACCGAATATGAAATCACACAGCGAAAAAATTTCGGGGAGATTTTTCATACCGTTTTAAATTTTGAAACCTTTAGGTGCAAACAGTCGTCGCACCGAAAGGTATTAGGTGCGACGAAATCATACAGGTGCGACAGTGTCGCACCAAATACCACTTAACTTCAGCGAAATATTTAGTTATCTGGATGGGTATCCGATGCGACATATCGCACTTTTTATGAGCTTAGGTGCGACATGTCGCACCTAATACCCTTTCGGATCAGGAAATTGAATTTGTAGTAGTGGTACGGATGTTTACCCCGCAACCCGACAAATTCCTATCTATCAAGGGAAGTTCTTGAAGGACACAACGACCCTTGAAGAGAACGAAGTTGCCGAAAACAGTTTTATCATGATAATGAAGGTATTTATATTCTTTCTCCATCGTGGATACATTATATTTTATAGTGCTGATATTTTTGTTTTCTGGGGGTTTGCGTAATGGAATCTTTTAGACTGATGCTTCTCTGAGTGGATCCTCGAGTTCACTCATTCCAGCCGCGAGTCGGGTAAGTGATTATAATTTTCCCTATTTGATTTTGATTGAAGATGGAGAAAGAAACAAAGAAATAATTAATAACTTAACGCTCCTTAACCATGCTACTGAAATATTTGCTAGTGAAACACATTTTGCCTCACAAAATGGGTTTGCCTTTTGTAAGCAAAGTTCATCTTAAAAACCTGTTTGTTTAATGTTGCACAGCCTGTCAAACAATCCAGGACAGGGAATGCCCCGTCAGCGGCTCCTTCAGCTACGTGAGTCCTTTGTCTCTGTATTCTCATTTCTATTTTATATTATGATAACCTTATGAGGAGATGTGTACGGCCAAGCTGTTTCAGATCTTGCTGCAGAAACTCTATTTATGGCTGCCATTCAGCGTCACTTTGATTTGGTTTCCCGTGCTGTACGAGCTGCTAAAAACAACGCAGAAAGAGCCGTTGAATACATAAATTCACTAAGTTTTGTTAGTCGTTTATCTCAACCTAGAGAACCATGCTAGAATTTGCCGTGTGTTGCTTTATACTGGTGTTCTGATTTGTTCTCAGCCAGTTCTTAACCAACACAAGATGCCATATAAATATATTTAGCAAGGGACCCCCAAAATCGAGCGGTCCGTCGTGGCACTGAACCAAAACAGCCTTCAGTGCAGGCTTCAGAAGCGTTGCGAATCCTCGCTAGCGGTCCCAGTGACAATCTCTAGCGGCTACAGCAGTAACTTGACTGAGGAGACAACGCAAACACAGGTTGGTTACATTTAAAAATATATAAATAAATAAACAGAACACACTCTCTACAAGCAAAGTTGGTAAAATACCTTTTGGGTCGACGGAGATTGTAACGAATCTCAGCGCCAGCTGGCTGGTCGCTCACCTGAGGTTGGTGCTCATCAACCAGAGTTTGGTGCTTTCTCACCGGAGCCTTAGCGCGCCTCTTCTTTGGCTGGGCTCCGGCAACACTGTCCGAAGGGCCTTCGCTGTGCTCACTCACAGTGGCTTGAGACTTCGAAGGCCGGCCCCGTTTCCGCGTCATTCTCGTTACGGCGTTCTCAGAATCCTCTTTCCCATTCTGATACCCTCCTCCGTCTTCGCTCACTTGAAATTCATCCCCTAGTATCTTCCTCGCGTCTTCAACGACTGCTCTGACGGAGCGAGACCGAACGATCTTTGCCTTGCCTTTTCTCCGAGGTTGAGGTTCCGGTTCCAGTTCCGGTCGCTTGATGTTGATGTTGCTGGCGTCATCTGCCAATTGATCTTGACCGCCGCCTTCGGTCTCTCTTATGCTCGTGTCCGATTGGACGATCTGTACATCAAAGGACTCGCTTGCGGCGGCGAACGAGTGCTCCGCCTCAATTTCGGAGGTCACTTTATCATCGATTGGGTCTTCCAGAGAACGGTTCCTCTTCAGCCAGTTCTGATTTGTTCTCAGCCAGTTCTTAACCAACACAAGATGCCATATAAATATATTCAGCAAGGGACCCCCAAAATCGAGCGGTCCCTCGTGGCACTGAACCAAAACAGCCTTCAGTGCAGGCTTCAGAAGCGTTGCGAATCCTCGCTGGCGGTCCCAGTGACAATCTTCACTTTCCACGGCTGCGTATCGCTGACATGGAATTGTTTTCTAGTCGTGATTATTTATCGACTGTGTTCCTTATCAGGATTGTACGACCACCCAATTTTGAAGCAAAGAGGAACGGCTTCCCATCTTGACGGCGCGCCAAATGCAAAGATTGATTTTCCTTCCAGTGTCCACGTGTAACAAGTAAGGAAAATTCAAATCTTTAATTTTAAATTTCTAGAATAAAATAAAAATAACTTCTCTTATTTGGAATAGGATTAGGATAGTCAAGTCGGATTCTGCCGACATATTAAAATACCCCAAAGTACATGCTTTCCTTCACAACCTATTAAACAAGCGATTTTGATTTTTAGTTAGTTTTGTGAACCAAAATCATTAAGGACGAGTCAGTGTGAATTTTCCCTGAGCGACTACCAACTCATTATAACGTACGACAAGTAAGTTCTTTCAACAAAAACATTTTTTTTCTTATTTTCCAATTATATACGAAATTACATAAATAACCAAAATATTAAATGAAGCTGGTTAAATAATTAATATTATTGTAATCTGTTTTACCATATTGAATACGTGTCAATCAAATAAGTCGTTATTCCCACGCACATAGAAAGTAGGATTAGGAGTTCAGCTAGGAAGATGATTAGGGTTTCTTAGTTAGCTCATAAATAAAAAAAAGCTTTCCACCTACCATAAAATATTCATTCGCACCACCGTATAATAATATCGGCCGATTAATATCAAAGCTACTATACGTTATACATATATACATATACTTACGTAGTTTTAGCCTTGAAACACAGAGTTATTAAGAATTAAGAGATGAAGAGGAAAGCGGGTGGGTTCGATCTTCCGCGGGAGTTGGAGGAGCAAATACTGTCCAAGTTGCCGACGACATCTCTGCACCGATTCCGAACCATTTGTAAATCGTGGAACTCTCTAATCACTCACCACCTTCAACACAAAAGCAAGACCGCCGATCAGGAGGAGCGGCTCAAGGACCACATTGCCGGACTCCGGTGGGAATCGCCGGAGATGGACGGAGACGAGTCCACGCTGTGCTCGCTGTGCAGGAAGGGGAGGCTTTTGCTTGCGCCGATGCCGCGCTACTGCTCTTGTTGCACCAAAATCATCAAGCCCGGCATCAAGTACTATCGCACCGACGAAGCCTCCACTTCGTCGGCACCGTCGCCGGAGCACCACCACAGCTTCTGCGTTTCGTGCTACAAGCAGTCTCCGCGGACCGGGATCCCCGTATTTGGCAGCGCCCGCCACTTTCTGAAAAAGACGCTTCTCGCCGCCAAAAATGTCCAAGAAATCGAAGAATCGGTATAACTTTAAGCCGTCAATCATTATTGCGTGCGCACATGTGCATATGATTTATAGTCAACAGTAGTACTAAATCAGGTTTTTTTTTTTGGTAGTGGATGGAGTGTGTAACTTGCGGCATAAGGAACCACGTGATATGCGGTCTCCACGACGAGGTGGGAGAGAAGAGGTACAGATGCCCTAAATGCCGGCTCGCCACCGACGATCTGGGCCTTGTGAGGGCCTCAGACCTGCCTGAGACGGTCCTCGGAAACTTCATTCAGAAGCGGCTCGAGACGCGGATGAGAGAGGAGAGCAGATGGGTTCCCGATCTGGTTGTTCGGGTGGTGATGTCGTCGAAGAAGACTCTGCCGGTCAACACCGGCCTTCTTGGAATCCTGCGTGAAGACTACGAGGACTACCCGACGGAGTTCCCATACACGGCAAAGATGGTGTTGTTGTTTCAGAAGATCGAGGGCATCGATGTCTGCATATTCACAATGTACGTTCACGAGTACGGCTCCGACTGCCCCGCCCCCAACCGCCGCTACGTCTGCATTTCTTACATCGACTCTGCCAAGTACTTCACTCCCAACATCTCCGCTTCCACCGGAGAGTCTCTCCGAACCGTCGCCTATCACGACATTCTGATCAGCTACATGGACTACGTTAAGCGCAGAGGGTTCGCGAGGTGCTACCTCTGGTCTTGCCCGCCTGTGAAAGGAGAGCAGTACATTCTGAATTGCCATCCCCAGACTCAGAAAACGCCAAACCCCGACAGACTCAGGCAGTGGTATCTGAGGCTTCTGAAGAAGGCGACGCAAGAGGGGATCGTAGTGAACAAGACCACTCTGTACGACCGATTCTTCGTACCGTCGGGAGCGCCGGTGAGTGCAGCGCGGCTGCCGTATTTCGATGGAGACTACTGGCCGACGATGGTGGACCCCATCCTCAAGGAGATCGATGACCAGGCCAAAGAGCGCGCCAGAAAGGGGATTTCCAAAATGGTGACCCACACTTCTATGAAGGTCTTGGGTATCACCGACCCTTCTCATGCCACCAACAACAGCGTCCTCTTCATGCAAAAGGTATAGTCACCCACATCTATTCTTATCACATATATATGTATATGCCCATGTATCAATATGTTTATATAACTTTATTTTTATGGGTTTATTTTCAATACAGCTCGGGCAAGCCATGTTGCCATTCAAAGAGAATTTCATGGTTATCGACTTACATCACTCCTGCGCTCACTGCCACGACCCCATTCTCTTTGGGAACCGATATCTCGCCACGAGAAACTCTTATCTATGTCAAAGGTAATAATTTAGACACAAATATATATATATATATATATATATATATATTCATTCTCTTCTCTCTTGACCAGAATTGACTCCTGTTTTATTGATTTGCAGATGCCATGATCTGACGGAGCACGACAGAGATTCGGTGTCTAGCTATGAGATTGTGGAAGATGTGGCATGGGAGACCAAAGACGAAGACGGAACGCTGGAGAACGAAGTGTGCGAGAATCGATATAAATTCTTGAGGTTCTGTGGGGAGAGACATTACCAGTTCGACAGTCTGCGACGAGCAAAGTACTCGTCAGTGATGATCCTGCGGCGCATACTGAACGGTCTCTCGGAAACTAGCGGTGTCGATTCGGCGGCGGTGATGCAGAGTTGGGAAGTGGTGGAGATTCTGGGGCACGTGAGCAAGTGCAGAGAATCGTGCGAGATGTTTGGGTGCAGAGAAATGCATGGGATGTTCAGACACGTAAGCAGCGGGTGCCAGAATGGGGGCTACGAGGGAGGCTGCATCGTGTGCCACAAGCTTTGGTACACTCTCCACTGCCACTCCCTCGCCTGCTCCCAACCCAACTGTCACATCCCTTACTGCACTCAATTGAAGAATACCTGACTTGTAACATAGTATTAGGCCATACCCGACTTCTGACTATTACCATTATTATGCTTTCTTTGTAAGTGTTGACACAATCAACTACTTCAACTCTTTGTTGAACAACAGAGCAGTTTCTGACCGATACAAATCTCACACTTCTAACACCACTTTGGCAAATTTCGGGTATTCCTACGGGTTTTATACCTCGCAAGTTTACAAGGCCTTTTCATCTCCGTCAATGAAGAGTATCATTTTGAAGCCGAATTGTATCCCACCCCGTAACTTTTTGTGTAAAGTTATTTACGCTTTTATGTAAACCCGAGCGGAACAAAACAATGATGATTATAGTTTTATCATAATCAAGTTTAGAAGTACATAATCATCAAGTTAGTCAATGCAAACCTAGTTGTGATGCGATTATTTTTGCGTGATATGTTAATGCTATCTAGGTTTCATTAAAAAAAAGTCTTCTTTTTTTGTTCATATTTTAGTTTTTACTACTTTTAAGTGTGCTTTTTTTTCAACATCACAACAATTTGTACTACTACTGTAACATTGACATATGACCTTAGATAGTAGATGATTATATTTCAACGACGACAACACAAGTTAATGCTGTATACACACATTTTTATTTCAGAAGATCTACACTATTTGCTTTAGACACCAAAAATTACTACTGATCACGCTCAAATGAGTGTAAATTTATGTGCGTGGTTTGCCGAAACAACCTTTAGTATCATAAATTTCCAAAAGTCAAATAACGGTCACAAGGTCAGGTTAAGACGTAGAGCAGAACCTCTTAACACATAAATCTATGAGAGAGAAAGAGAGAGAGAGATGGTCAAGCAATCATTAAAGAGCAAAAGAGATACAAGCACAAGATACAAACAATGTGGGAATGTCTAAAAAATCATTTTATCCCAACAAAAGAAAAAAATAGAGAGATTAAAACGGGCCCAATTCCTAACCTCTACAGAGAATATGGCAGGGGCAAAGTAAAAGCCAATCACCCCTGTGCTCTGAAACATTTCTAGCTACAAACCGAAATTGTTAATACACACGTTGTTCTTCTACTACACATTAGGAGAGCTCCTAAAAAGCACCGTCACCTAAAGTCAAACCATGAAAGCTCTTATGTGGTGAGGAAGGTCCAGAGCTTCTTTCCAATCTTCTTTCCTATCGACGCTTGACCCGGATGCTGAGACTCTTCTTCTTCTTCTTCTTCTTCTTCCTCATCTTCTTCTTCTTCAACGTTGCTGGTGTAATCTGCTGCAGGGGAATCACCCTGGTACTCGTTCACCTCTTCGCTCAACGCCGCTCTGTTCTCAACCACGTTCTTCGTCACCTCTTCCATGTTCATTGTCACCTCTTCCGTCGTTGCAACAGTTGCGCACTGCCCCAAAAAAGACATTCAATCCATATCAACAATTTATTTCATTGCCCTTCTTTCAGCAAAAAATATTTAGTAAGATGAAGCAAAAAAAATATCAGGAAAACAAAACACAGAAACCCCAAATAAAACTCTATACAGATGTAAACTTACCCGCACTAGGCGGAAAGTAGTGTCGTCATTCTCACTGGTCACTCCCACCGAAGAAGTAGGAACTGCGACGTCAGTCTGTTCCTTATTTTTCCTGCCACGAGAAGCTCTAGCGGCTACGGCAGTAACTTGACTGAGGAGACAACGCAAACACGGGTTGGTTACATTTAAAAATATATAAATAAATAAACAGAACACACTCTCTACAAACAAAGTTGTAAAATACCTTTTGGGTCGACGGAGATTGTAACGAATCTCAGCGCCAGCTGGCTGGTCGCTCACCTGAGGTTGGTGCTCATCAACCAGAGTTTGGTGCTTTCTCACCGGAGCCTTAGCGCGCCTCTTCTTTGGCTGGGCTCCGGCAACACTGTCCGAAGGGCCTTCGCTGTGCTCACTCACAGTGGCTTGAGACTTCGAAGGCCGGCCCCGTTTCCGCGTCATTCTCGTTACGGCGTTCTCAGAATCCTCTTTCCCATTCTGATACCCTCCTCCGTCTTCGCTCACTTGAAATTCATCCCCTAGTATCTTCCTCGCGTCTTCAACGACTGCTCTGACGGAGCGAGACCGAACGATCTTTGCCTTGCCTTTTCTCCGAGGTTGAGGTTCCGGTTCCGGTTCCGGTCGCTTGATGTTGATGTTGCTGGCGTCATCTGCCAATTGATCTTGACCGCCGCCTTCGGTCTCTCTTATGCTCGTGTCCGATTGGACGATCTGTACATCAAAGGACTCGCTTGCGGCGGCGAACGAGTGCTCCGCCTCAATTTCGGAGGTCACTTTATCATCGATTGGGTCTTCCAGATTCTGCCCTCCAGAGAACGGTTCCTCTTCGGCCAAGTTACGCACCGCGGTGAACTCCAAGTTTTTACCGGGAGAGATTTTGAACAGCTTGGAAGTACATTTGCGAAGCCACGAAATCGGAGATTTCGCATCAGCGATCGGAGATGGGTCCTTGTTTTGACCCTTCAAGTCTTTGGCATAATCTGATAGCTTCGGTACAGGAGGCACTTGAGCGTTCTCGATTTCAGCCAAGGGTTGTAAATCAGAGTGCACGAAGTCGGAGATCGTGTTGCCGCAGTTATTACAGCCCTTGAGCTTCTCGACGAACGAAAGGAAGCGCTCTCTCTCGTCGACAAACTGTTGGCGTTGATCGCGGAGCTTGTTGCTCAGCTCGAAAAGACCGTCAATGTCTTTCCGTATTTCAACTCTTTGGCTCTCCAGATGCTGCCTGTTCGCGTCCGCTTCGACTCTCTCCTTGTCAATTTTACTTCTCTCCGATTTCAACTCTTCCATTTCTCTCCGAGCCACTTCTCTCAGGTAACTAATGTTGTCAAGCTCTCTCTTCCTCTCATCCTCGAAATCCTTCTCCTTCTCGCGTATCGACTTCTCCATCTCCTCGAGCCGGTTCTGCATGTCAGACTCGAGTTCTCTTTTCCGCGCCTCGAAATCGTGGACCATCAAATTCCTATCGCTCTCTACTTTCTCGGCCAATAACGATTTTTCATCTTCCATCTGGGCCTTGAAAGATTCCTGGACCAACTTAAGATCTTCCTGCTCTCTTCTTATGTTTTCCAGCGCAGTTGCTTTCTCGTTCAATAACCTTTCTTCTTCAATTCCTTTCAGTTTTTCGAACTCTTCCTTCTGCTCGCTCACTCTCATGATCTCTTTCTCGAGCTCCGCTCTTTTCTCATCAATCACTTCCCAGTCCCTCTCGAAAACCTCCTTCTGCTGCCTCAGATCCTCGGCTTCCTTCAAAACCAATTCTTTCTGGCCCCTATACGTTTCGATTTCCTGCTTCAGTTCTGATTGCAGTCGCTGGAAATCTGACCTCTCTTCCTCAGTCACTTTAAGACGGTCTCTTTCGTCCATTATGCTCTGTAATTGGGCTTCATTTGCAGATTTGATCTTCTCAACCTCAGAAGTAAGTCCAAGCAATTCCTCTTTATCAGCAAGTATCTCCTTCTTCTCTTTCTCTAAACTCTTCTCCTCGGATTTAACGGCTTTCTCTCTTTCCTTCAGAGCTTTCGATTTCGCTTCGCAGTCTTTTTCTTTCTCCCTAAACTTCTCCAACCTCTTCTCCAACGCCTGTTCTCGTTTCACAAGCTTCTCCTCCTTGTGGTTGATCTCAGCATCTTTCTTCTCCACGTCTACCACCTTGTTTTTCAGTTCATCGTCTAGTGCTTTTCTCTTCTCCTCGATTTCGATCTCAAATTCACGCTTCTTTGTCTCCAAAATGGCATTATGCTCGTCGGTAAGCTTTTGTAATTCAATCTGAAGTCATTCCATTCAAAGTATAAGCGCACAAGAACCTTGAGGCATGAATGAGAAACACTTTCCAAATAGCATATCGTCATTTATCAATAATTTAAAAAAAAAAAAAAAAAAAAAAAAGGTAATCGGGTAGGGGAAAATACGAGAAGGGTAGTAGAGTGCTCACACTCATCATGATTTTAATGAAATAATGCAATATGATTTTGGATTGGAAAGTGATTTGATGCACAGTAGAATATAAGAACATCCTATGACACCAACCTCTTATATCTATAAAATTGCATAAGAGTGTAAAACATGAAAATAAAAAATAACTCACTTTTTCCCTAGTGTTGAGCTTGTCCTCCAAAAGGTGTAACGCCTCCTCTTTCATCTCCAGATCTGTCTTCAGAGCATCAAATTCCTGCATCAAAAAAAAAATCAAAAAATATTCCACAAGTTAATGAAACATGATTATAAGCGAAACTAGAAAAGAAACGAGCGTGAAGAATTTATTGCCTTCTCTTTTACGGTTAGATTCGCTATTCTACTGCTAATGTCGTCTTCTTTACTTTTCAAAACTTTGCTACTTTCATCGATTTTCTTCTGAGCAACTTCAAGTTCCTTTTGCTTCTGCTTGAAAACCCTGTCATTCTCATTTGACCTCTCCTCTCTCTGGTTGAGAATCATCTGCCCCTTGGCTAGCCTTTCCTCTCCCTCTTGAAGTTTCTTTTCCCATTCTCTCAAATCCTCTCTCTGCCTGGACAGGCTAGATTCATGAGCCTTTTGCCTGCCAAAAACAAAACAAAAATGTGAATTTTAATATTTACCAGTCGAAACTTCAAAAAGAATATGGAATGATCTGTCATACTCCTCCATAAACGAGAGACGATTCTTTCGGAGTGCACTTTCTTGAGCCTCCAAGTCTTGGGACTTCCTTGCGATCTCTGAAGTCTTTCGGCTCACCTCAGCAAGCTTAGCATCCGCTGAGTGCAGCTTTGCTTCGAGCTCAAGGGATTTCTCTTCAATGCTCGTCACCAAACCATTTGCCTCCGCCAACTTTGAGTCCGCATTATACTTTATTTCAGCATTTTCTGCACGAATCTCACGCAAAGCCTTCTCTAGCTGCAAAACCCCCCAACAACCATTGATTAACAAATCGACGAACACACAAAAAATTGAAAAAGATGAGTGAAGAGGGATATAATGGTTACGTCAACGACACACTGTTTCTCAACCCCCAATGCCTTTCTTAGATTCTCTTCCCGTTTCTCAACATCCGACATGGCAATGGAGTGAGCAGCTTGTTCCCTTTTAAGGGCATCCATTGCTTCGGCCAATCCCTCCCTCAGCTCTTCGTATTTCGAAGTCCATTCTTTCTTCTCAATCAACAGAATTCCCATGTGGTACTGATACTCAAAAAGCTGCCCACAAAAAGCGTAAACTCTTCACACATATTTTCATAAATTTAACAGAATATGTACATCAAAATAAAATGAAACCAACCTCGTGTTCAATCTGCGAGAGCTTCTGGGCCAACTCGCCATGGCCAGAGGCCGGTTCCTCAGAGCCCATCGACACAAGCCCGCCATCTTCGACCGCCGGCGCCGAACCGGGTTCTGGAGTCTTTCCCTTCTCTCCGACCGGGTTCTGACCCGACCCGGTTCCGCTCTTGTGGGACCCGCTCTTCGGCGAGAGCGACCAGCCCTGAAAACCCTTACGCGGCGTGAACATCACGAAAACCACCGCAGAATCAGCCAATTCACAGAAATTGCAGACCGACAATTCAACTTCATAAGCCGAGAAGTCTCGTATCACCGCACAAAAGAAACCCTAATTTCTTACTTTCGAGTACTGAAATGAAAACAGAATTCCCAAATTCCGACGAAACTGAAATCAGATAACGTGTCAAAACAGGAATTATAAAGGGCAAAAAAAAAAACAATAGCTTTCTCTCTCTCCACATCACAGCCACGTTCTTTATTTTTTTCAAAATCTGTTTAATTCATTGTTGGTGGGTCCAACAGAAATATAGTCCTCTAAATTACTATAACACCCTCACCTCGACTCTTTGTAGCGCCATGCGATCGGGGGTGTTCCAGGGTTTTCGAAAGAGAGAGATTTGAAGATAAGCATCTGGTGCTTTGTCCCATGTGGGCTTTCCTTAGGCCATCATTGTGGACTGCCAGCCAAACCCCCCTTTCTTTCCCAACTTCTCTCTCTTCTTTTTAGTTTCTATTTCATATACTTAAGTAATAAATAATCTCATATATCATCAAATGACTTTTTTTTGTTAAGTGGTGATGAATTAAAAAAAGTATGTGTTGGTCGAGAAAGTTGGTGAATTTAGCCGTTGAGATGCACGCTATAATTTAAATAACAGCTCTCTGAGACCTACCAAAAAGTAAAAAAAGGGACATTCTTGTAAACGTGGATTTTTGTGGAGGGACCAATTACCTTTTGTGCGATGAAATGTATCTGTACACTTCTGTGATGTCGTAATTTTATGTTGACTCTTGAATAATGACAAGGGTTAATATGTACTATGGTGGCTTGTTTAGGGGTAATGTAATACGTAACAATGAAGCATAAACAACCACTACTCTTTGATGTGGGCATTGCATTGCATGATAATTAGTGTCACGTTGTGTTGGTTAGATTGTGGAAGGTTCTCAGTGAAGTTATTTTATAACGGCACAAATTAAGAAGGTAGCGAGGAGGTTTAGTAGATTGTTTTTGTTTCAAAATTTGTTCATGTTGTCAATGATTTTTCTATTAGAAATATTATTTTTTTTGGAAAAAAAAAATAGACAAACTTGGTCGAAGAAATAATAAAATAAAATAATGAAATTATGGTTGAAAAAAAAACAATAACAACACGGTAGAACAAGAGAATGACGAAAATAAAGAAAAGAAAAAAAACGTCGAGACCGTTCAACGATTTCCTTAAAGTAATATTGCTCTCCCACGGGTGCTGAAAAACCGACAAGCAATTTACCTCCCAAGATATAACGGCAGAATGAGAAGAGTTTTACACCAAAAGAACTTCTCCAGCGAACTAAACTTGTAACAGAACCAACCGTCGACTACAAAGAAAACTAAGCAATTTTTGGAGGAGAGGATAGAAGAGAAAAAATGGATTTGAGATGTGTTCGAATGAGAGAAGGAGCCTCCCTTTTATAGACCTCACCTATGGTTATAATGTTTGAATCAAAACCGTTCAGCCTTAATTCTCTAACCTTACTGCAAAAAAGTCCAACTTTAATGCTTTAGCCTAAATGCAAAAAACCGTCCAGCCGTAATGCATTTTAATACCGCTGATAACAACATTCGGGATCGTTTTTATTTGTATGCCAAAATTGTGCCATTCAATGCACTGTACATCATTAATTCACATCATAACAAAACAAATTATTTGTGGAATTAAAATTTTATGAAGTAAAATTTGCAATAAAAAGATAAGGATTACCACAAACAAGCTCAAGCTCAAGCCCGACTCGGCCCGGCTCGGCACGACATGACACAACCGACCGGACGGACGGCGGCGCGCGTGTGGTGGACTTGGGCTTCCCCAAGTCCTTGCTCCTCTACAAAACCGGGTCACCCCTTGAAGCCCAAACTTATTGGCACAAATTGCAAATATCAGCTTACTCATTTGTCCATTCTCACTCCATGTGAGACTCTTCCATTTCACTTCCTACAAACAACTAATATATTTACACAACTAATGTGTTTCTTTAAGCACACTTTGAGTATAGCTCCGATTTTGGCAAACTTATAACCAATATCATACCCCTTTCCATAAGGAATAATAATACGCTGAGTGGACCCCACTCAAATTTTTTCAAAAAATCAGCCGCTCACAAGATAAGAAATATTCTTTATTATCCATAATCTCCATTTTATTCCAACATTTTCATATGTAAATTCACTTGATGATACACGATCAAAGGATCGAAAATGGTTGGACTCGAAATTTTTACTAACACTCATGTACGAATTTGGCTTAAAAAGGTCAAAACAGCAAACAATGTAGTATTTAGCTTAAAAAGGACAAAACAATAAACTATGCAGTAATCGGGTGAGTTAAGGGTTCAATCATTGTCCTTGTCCTCATAAAAATAAAAATAAAAAATCGTGTCCTTGTCCTTTTCTTGTTAGAATTATTTTTCAAATTAGTACTTCCTTCCTAAACATTATTCAGGCTCTATTCCTAATATTGATAAAAGGTGAGCAGTTGATTGCTACCGAGAGGTTGTCGCCTCTTAGCCAAGGTTTCGTTTTTCGCATTTTTCACACGGCTCCGCGCGAGTAATCGCTTCCCTAGGCTTACGGAACAAATTTGGGCATATTTCGCAAATGTCTTTTTTTTTGCAAATTCCATTTATCGCAATTTTTTTTTTCAAATACCGTAATTATTTTAGGAAAATATTGCAAATGCTTCAATTATTTTAACAAATTCCACAGATATTGCAATTATTTTAGCAAATACCGAAGACAATAGTGCAAATGCCTCAATTATTAAACAAATTCCGCATATATATAAATTATTTTAGCCAAAACCGCATGTATCAGTTATATTAATATATGAGGTTTTTTGGGCTCATCCCAATGAGAGTTCAGACCGCCCAGCGACAAGTGCTCCCCTCGATGGAGTTGTTCCTTCAACAAGACCTCCCGACGATAGGACCTTCCCTCGTTGGAGTCGTTTATTCACCAACACCGCTCAGCGACATGACCTCCCCTCGATGGAGTTTTTCCTTCATCGAAATCACCCGGTGACAGGACCTCCCCTCGATGGAGTCGTTCCTTTACCAAGACCACTCGAAAAAAGACCTCCCCTCGATGGAGTAGTTCATTCAACGAGACCGTCTGGCGACACGACCTCCCCTCGATGGGATCATTTTACCAACAGGACCTCCTCGTGACAAAGCCTCCCCTCGATAGAATCATTCTTTCAACAGGACCTTGTTGGAATTGATCTAGGGTTTAAGAAAAAGATTAAACGCTTCGGGAAGCGGCGGAATTTTAAAAAATTTCTTTTCAAGTAAAAACAGTTTTTACTAACCTAGACAAAGAGCAAGTACATGTAATTAAAACCTATTATGAGTATAGAAGTTTACTAACCTTTCTTGAAGCTTGAACTTTGTAGAAGCTTTTGGAAAGTTTGCAACGCTCGTCTCCTCGCAGCACGTCTCTCTTTCTTTCCTCGGCACCTCGAGCAACCACGATAGTTTCTATCACTAAATCACTCGAAATAAAAGGAATCAGTGAGTGGGCACTTTTAAACACTACGACTTAAGAACGAGTCTTGAAGTCGCAGAGCTAAACTCTAGGTCAAATGAGGACCTAGGTGCCAAAACAAAATCGAAAATAAACTAGAGAGAGAGAGAGGAGTTCGGCCAAAGCTCTAGAGAGAGAGTCTCTCAAATCTCTTAAACTTGGATGAATGAAATGTGAGGAATGAGGCTCCTATTTATAGGAGGAGGATTACCTTCAAAAGGTAGTTTCCTCTTTTCCTATTGCCTTGCACGTCCAACATGCCTCATGAAGGCTTAGGATTTGTTTCCTCATTTGATTTCCTCTTAGTTGGCCGAAAATGCACTTTCCTTCTTAAGGAAATTTGTTTCCCCTTTTTCTTTTGGCAAGTATCTTCATACATCAATGCACAAAATAAACTCTCTTTCCCACTATGGCATGAACGAAATTCAGCCTTATTTTCCTTGGGTTGGACGAAATTTGAGCTTCTAGAAGGAGCTTCTAGATGTTTCTTCATTTGTTCATGACAACATAAGAAAAGCCCATTAAGAATTTTCAAGTAAAATTCTATGAAATGAAATTAATCCTCAAGGCCCAATTACACTAATATGGCTGAGTAATATTTATTTCATTTGTCATCATATGACAATGTCAAAAAAATTTATTGACATTTTTTTCGTCCTATGTCCAAAAAGACAAAAATACCCTTTTGACAATTTTCGTAAAACTGTCTCGTTCTTGTTTTGACTTAGCTTTCAGTTTAACTATTCCTACTCGATGTGATTCGTGACAGTGACCTCATGGACCCAAATGAACAAAGCTTGAGCTAAACACTTGGACTCAAAAGTTCACAAACCTTTTCCAAGTTTAGCTTAATGCCAACTGACTCCACTAAAGAGTTGACACTGAAAATCTCTCGGTTCAAATGAATTTATTTTCTACTCAAGAATTCACCTAATTATAATGAGCGGATCCACTGAATATTATCTATGTTTACCCTTCATGAATGTCATCAGCTAGTCGGGATTTACTAAATTACCATTTTACCCTTCTAGCTGTTATTTCCTCAACTCCTTTGTCGCTTGTGAATAAGTTAGAAACAATGTATTGACGAGGAGCTAACAAGTCACATTGTTTCATCCAAAAGAGTCAGGACTCAATTTGGACACTGGCCAGTTCATTTATTCACACTCCAAGGAACAAAGCATGAGGTGACATACATTGCATTTCAGCAATCTTGTACATGAATTCCATATCTATGAGAACTTCACAAAGTTACTCATGACAGACTCACAACTTAGTACTTCACCAATAGGCCTTGTTCGGAATCACATAGTGAGTCCGAACTTTGACTTTCTCAAATGAGAATACTAAGGTGTGAAATGGCATGTCTCATTTCAGGATTAAGGTAAGCATGATGCAATTCATACATAGTGACTTCGAGACATAAGAGGTTAAATGGTTTGTTCTTATATTGTCTCTAGAAGTGCACTGGTCAATTCAGTACCTTCGGAAGATACCTAGAAGAACTATAGAGTCTCCAACTCTCAATGCCTCATAACCAGACATCATAGATTCTTCTAACAATCATACTGAGGTCAATAGTCCTTTGACCCCAAGATTGCGAATATATCGTTTTAAGCAACCTACGAAGAGTTTGTTCATGCAAATCTACATTTGTCTCTTCGTAAGTTGTTAAGTTTGTTTATGGACTAAAAGACTAAGGTTTTATCATAAAGCTTCAAACAAAGAAAGAATGAATGAACGTTTCAACTTTATTAATGAATAGATAGGCAATTACAAGCAAGAGTCTTCATGAGACTTTATTACATCAAATGTACAAAATAAAGACTACAACTCTTCTTGTGGGCACCATTGACAACAGACCTCTCCTCGAGGGATTCGTCCCTACAACATGACCTCCTCATCACAGAGCGTCCCTCTGACGACGACTGAATGACGAGTATACCCTGACCCTCTTCATTTTTCTTTAAATACCTCATTCTCACAAGAGTCAAGTAGGTCTCTCTCTCTCTAACTAGATTATACCAAATTTTCTGCTCATTTTCTGCTCAACTTTTTCTCTCACCAAAAACATTTTTGAGACTAAAATCAAGAGAAACTAATAGAAATCAAAGCTACCCCACTCATACAATATCACATAAAAAAGAGAAAAAAAAAAAAAAAAAAAAAAAAAAAAAAAAAAAGTATCTTCCATTCTCTCTAGAGTGGGAGAAGAAACATTCACTCTTTCTCAAACCTTTTCTCTCACAAACAAAGACTTCAAAGCCGAATTATGTTCCCTCTCCAAAGGTGTCCAAGAACTTGAGAAACCGATTCTCATGTTCTTCACTTTATGAGAGAATTATTCCATCACACACTTCATGTTTTCTTTTTTCTTAGGAAACCACAGCGACGAACTCACCCCTGGCATATAGTCGCGAGAAGAGCGAAACTCACTTCCGGCGTAAAGTTGAGTGAAGACCTATTTCCATCACACTTATAATCCCACCGATGCTAGACACGTGACTAAGTCCGCTTATGCCACGTGTCCACAAATGTTAAATACAAAAGAGAAAATGGCGGCATAAATACCCAAAGTTTTCAACTTGTAACACTTATATCCCCAATTTTTTAAATTCGTGGGCAAAATACCTAAGCTTACAAAGTTGTGTCACCGTTAGTGTATTAGACGTTAATATTAGATGTGGAACAAATGAACGGTGAGTTTTTTTAAAAACATTTATTTAATTGATAAATCCAATTTTTTTTTCTTTCTATTAAAACAACAAAACAACTTTTAAATGCAAAAAACTTCAAATGGAAAATGCAAGAGCCACGAAAAAAAGCCCCAAATTGAAAACCTAAAAATCGTCGCTCTAATTGTATTCATTCTCCTGATCGAAACCCCAAAATTAGGCAAATGGAAGCTGAAAACTCATCATCCACAAGCCGTTGTAGCTTGAGTCGATGTCGTTCACAAATTACAGGATCGAGAAAGGGAAAAAAATGCTTGTGCGAAGTTCAAGAGGTTCAGAGGACTTCGTGGACCAATCTGAATCCCGGAAGGAGATTCGTGGGCTGCTACAAGACCCAGGTAAGGACAAGTTTTCTTGATTATGTTTCAACTCAGTTTTGGGTTTTAAACAGTCTGAGGGTGGGTGCAATGTTTGTCCGAAATTTGTAAATTAGTTTGTAAATGTTTGTCTTGTTTAAACAGTATGAGGGTGGATGCAATCATTTTGAATGGATAGACCCCGAAATTTGCGCGAGATCGAAAGAACTGATTCCTGGTTTGCTCAGATGATTGAACGAGTACGAAGAGGAAATCAGATTTCTGAAGATATGCATTGAAGAAAAAGAAGTAGTTATAAGGACGAGTATGGAGCTGAATCAGTATAAAACCTGTTGCAATGGACGTATTTTTTTTTGTTTTCTAATGTTGATCAGTGTTATTGTAATTGTGATGTTATCTGTGTAATCTCAGTGTTTGGTTTGAATTCTGTTTTGGTTAGTAGTGTTGTTTTGGTTAGTGTTAAATGTAAGGGTTTGGTTAGTTTTTGTGATGAATTTGTTATGGTCATGTAAGGTTATAGTTCAATGAAATTCAATTTGTACCATAAACAGGCTAGTTTATGATGAATTTGTTTTGATCTTACAATGAAATAAAAGAGGTCAGTTTGGAACCATAAACATTTCCATTACGTTAAGGAGAACCATAATTGTACCAAAAAACAAGACTATAACTATTACATAAGAACCGTAATTGTACCAAAATACAGGGCCAATTATGCAATACAATTGCACCATTAAACTGTACCAAAAAACAGGGCCAATTATGCAATACAATTGCACCATTAAACTGTACCAAAAAATAGGCCCTAAACTACATAAAACACATCCTAAACATCTGCATTCCGAGCTCCCTCTCTTTCTTGTTGCTTTCTTCGCCTTGCATTTCTTTTCACTGTTTCAGTTGTTGGATTGGACTTCGTTGGTCTTCCTCTCTTTTTAGGAGGAGATACCTGTGAAAGAAAGAGAATTAGTTTCAGAGAACATCATATACTGTAACAAGCACACATATAGACCATAATATAATTTCATAAACAAGTAATCATACCTGTGAAACGATTTGGTTTTCACAAGTTCGCTTAGAATGGCCACTCTGTTTACAGTTGCTGCAACGATTTACTTGTCCCTTCCTACTCTGTTTTGTTCCGTTGCCAGGTCCAAAACCCGGTGGTATCTCATCATTCTGCTTGTTTTTCTTTTTCTTTACACGGCCTGGTAAAATTTGCTCATTCGGAGGCTGAATTGGGTTCAAACCACAGTCTGGCCATTTGTCAGGACTGGTCATCGGGTCGATCATTCCAGAATACGCAGCTATGTATGCGCCTTTCTTGTACCAGTCATCTATAAAGTCGACGTGGTCCAAACCAGATGACCAAATGCACGCCAAAGCGTGTGGACAAGGTATTCCTGTAAGCTGAAAGAGTCGGCACGTACAGACCCTTGCTCTCAAGTCCATTGCAAAGCTTTCAGTCCCAAATAACATAACCTAAATAAAATCAGATCAAATCAAAACAAATTTTAAATCAAAACAAAATCACTCACAAAACTAAACAGCTTTCAAAGAGATTATTACCTGAAACTTTCCATTCCCGGCATTAGTTGCCATACAATGTTTTGTTACATTCTTGTGGCTTTCAATAATAGCAAAGATCATGTTACCAATTGGACCGACCCATTTGTGTACTTCCTCCCTTTTCTGAGCAAATCGAACCATTAACCAGAACCGAATCTTCTCCAGGAGCGTCACAATTGGCTTATCTCTTGCAAGTAGTATGGCTGCGTTAAAACTTTCACAGATATTGTTTATAAGCATGTCACACTTTGCTTGAACTCTGAAGTGTGACTTAGACCACTATGACGATTCTCTCTTTGACAGCCATTCATATGCTTTCTCATCTTGATCTTTCAGTTCTTGCATCCGTTGCTTAAACTCGGTTTCAGTCGTGGCACATGCACATGCACATGCCCACAACATTTGTTTCAACATCAAGCCACTATGATCCTTCTTGAAATTAGCATGTAAATGCCTTACACAAAACCGATGCTCAGTCCCTGGAAAAACCTCTGCCATAGCCTTTTCTAGCCCCTTTTGTCTATCAGTCATCATAGTGAAGCCATTGCTGTTATGGACACCAAGATCATCTTGAAGTAGAAGCAGAAACTACACCAAGTTGAGGTGTTCTCTTTCTCAACAATAGCATAAGCAACAGGAAATTGGGAGTTGTTTGAATCAACACCTATAGCTGCCAAAAGCATGCCCTTACAATATCCCTTGAGAAAGCAACCATCAAACCCAAGCAAAGGTCGGCAGCCCTTGTTAAAACCATCTTTACACGCCTTCAGACAAATATACATTCTCTCAAAGACTCGCTTACCCTCAATAGGATCGGTTTTGAGCACTGTCGTGGACCCTGCCAAAGAACAATTACAATTAAGCAGTGATACTTTATCTCTATTTGATTGAAACTGTTTGGTGCAACTTTATCTCTATTTGATAATTGAAACTGTCTTTTTGAAAGAAAAAAAGAGAGAAAATCATTTTACCTGGATTAGTACTTATGAGTTGTTTGCAATAGTCGTCGAGAATAGCAAATTGGCTCTTCACGGATCCCTCCAAGACATCCTTGACATAATCTTTCGCCCTATAGAACGTTGATCTAGAGACATTGATGTATTTTGATGATGAGACCATCTCTTTGAAGCAGCTATAATCCATGTGTGGATTTAATCTAAATTGCTCAATAAAATGCTTGGATAACCACTGGCTTGTGACGAGTCTATTGTCAAAGACTACGCCGCAATTGTGATCATCTACCAATGTGTTCACTCGCACTGTATTTGTATCCGGGCCCTTAATCCGAGCGTACAAGGTCCATGGACAACCAATAGTACCACATTTTGCTCTTAGCTTCATCTTGTTATTGAAAACAAATCTGTATTGCCGATCAACCTTAATAAACTCTTCGATCAGTACACTCCTTAAGTCATCCATAGAAGGAAATTCCATACCGAGTTTAAACTTGAAACGAGATAAATTTGAGCGAGGGTTGTACTCTTGCCTGCTCATCCTCGTGGTTTCCTCTCCATCATCGCTACACAGGCTGTCCAGGTCACTACCAGACCTTACTCCATCAGAATCATTGTCGCCACCACCTTGCTCAATGCAGATCTCATTCACGGAAGACCACCACTTCTTTGGGTGCATCAGTTCTTCATGATCTTCGTCGTCTGCGCACTCTTCTTCATGAAGTTCAAAGCCGGCTGCTTCAACTTCTCCTTCGGTCAAAGCTTCGAATTCCTGCGTTTCCATCTTCTTCGATTTAGGGATTTTGTTTGTTCCTCTTTTTTTTAAATTTGGTTGTTCCTATCTGATAAAAAGGTTTTTCTATTTTTACGTTTTTTTTATGAAAAATTACACGAATTAAGCCACATGAAACGTTGAAATTGTAAACTAGCCAACGTTTCAAAGTATTTGTTTAAGTAGCCAATTTTGATGATGTGGCCATTAATCCACTTTTTTGCTTACATTTTTGCCCTTAAAATATATTATCATATCTTAAAAAAAAAAACTAATTTATTCTGTAAATAGATTTGGCTATTAAAAGTCATCAAAATTGGCTCATTTATTATTTGCGTTGAAAACCCTCGTTCGTCTCCACTGAATGGTGTACTTTGGGAATTCGCCGCCGCGCCCCAAATACCATCTCTTGCCGCTTGGATCTGGATCGGAGTAGTACGGAATCTGGTCTGATAGCACTTGACTCGCGAATCAAATTGGTGAGACGCAAACGCAGGGTTGGTGAGCAACGAAGATGTTCTGGTGGTGGAGGAGGATGAATTCAAGGCGTACGCTGATAGCAACAGTGAAGGTGTTCGACAACAACTTGGTGGTCTGAGAGACGTTGGAGTGCCAGGGTTAGAGTCAGGTTTTGGCCATCGACGGCGGAGAGGCGTCGGAAAAAAAAAGTTGTCGTCCATGTCGCCGACGTTCCTTCTATAGTGGCCCAAAGGTACTTTTCAAATCTGTATATTTTTGTTTGTGCAATCGAAAAATTTGTGTGTTTATACCATCAAACAAAGGCAATTAGACTCGTTGCGGCCAAAGTTTTTGTCTCGGAGATGGCAGCTCAAGTTTCGTGTTAATTTTTGTTTGTGCAATCGAAAAACTGTATGTGTGTTTGTGTAAATTTTTGTAAATGTCTATATAAATTTGTGTTCAATGTTGGTATATTCGTGTTTATTTATGTATATTTTTGTTTATTTATTGTTTCAGATGGCGGCAAAGTCGGATCGGTTTCGTTCGCGGTGACGAGGGTGAAGGGCGAGCAAAATTAGTGTTTATTTATGTATATTTTTGTTTATTTATTGTTTCAGATGGCGGCGGAGTCGGATCGGTTTCGTTCGCGGTGACGAGGGTGAAGGGCGAGCAAAATTAACGGTGTGACCAGATCTCAAGCTTCTTTTTTTTCCGTTTTGATTTTTTGGCCGATCTAATCTGCAAAATCTCCATATGTATTTTCAAATTTTTATAGATTTTTGTGATCTATAATAAGAAGAGTTATATTTTGTCATTCATTTCTTTTATTTTATCAATTTATTAATATATGATAATTGTTTATTTAATGAAGGGTAATTTTGTCTTTTAATATTCGTTTATTTCAGTAAATGGCTAGATTACAAAATTTACCAAACGTGGGCTAAAAACTAAAAACCACGTTTCAAAATGGCTACGTTGCTAGTTTGCCCTTTTTTTATTTTATCTCTATTTGTTATGTTGTTTTTCTGAAAGAAAAAATTGATTTATCTCAATTAAATAAATGTTTTTAATATTTTGTAATACAATCTCACCGTTCATTTGTTCCACATCTAATATTAACGTCTAATACACTAACGGTGACACAACTTTGTCAGCTTGGGTATTTTGCCCACGAATTTAAAACATTGAGGATATAAGTGTTACAAGTCGAAAACTTTGGATATTTATGCCGCCAATTTCTCAATACAAAAAATAGCTTAACATATTTTAATTTCTTTTCCCTAAATACAATTTTTAGCTTTTCCACTAGTCGTAAGGATCGGTGGCCAATTTCGGTATATTTTGGTATTTCTTGGTTAGTTTAAGAAAACTAGAAAAATAAATAGTTATTCCAAATTAACAAAACCTATTAATACATATGTAAAAGTTTGATGTACCTTTCAAAAGAAAAGTTTGATGCAGAAAAAAAATCAAAATAAAACTCAACAAATTTTATAAATGAATAATTAACAACGAAAATCTCGTTCTCGTTTTATTTAAAGATGATTGTTTGTAATTTTGAATATGATATTAAGACTTATTATGCTTAATTGAGCACCATGTCTAAATAAAATATTCTATATAAAATTGACAAGTCTAAATAACCATAACCACTATCTCTAATCATTTCATTTGAGTGATATTACCTTATTCCTGTAAAGTCTCATCATGTTTGTCTCAAGTATTTAATCTTTACAAGATTTTTTTTTGTAATCATACTTTAAATGTTCTATGTAATCAAATATATGAATTATATCAATGAAAAAATGGTCAAAAATAAAATAAAATAAAATAATAACCACATACCACAACAACCGAGCTATAAAGATTATATTAAAAAAAAAGTTGCATTGAATTTGATGTAAAATCACATAATAGTTCAATAAAATATAATCTTCTTGTACAATAAATTTTGGTCCTAACTGCAACTGAATAATTATTTAATACATCAAATGGGTAGCAATAAAAATGAAAAAAAAAAACAAAAACAAAAAAAAACTAATGATTATCCCAGTATTTTAGTAGTAGATACGTGAAACTATTAGTATTACTGGTGCCATTATTACTATTAAGTATTAGTGATTATCCCAGCTCGAATTAATGTCAAATCTGTATGGTATTACAAACTCAGAAGAATCTTAAGACGACTCACTAAATTAGCATGTAAGTACTCTGTGTATGACCAATTGCGTTATCATGGGACGTATTAATTGAAAAGCATTAATTAAAGAGCTCATATCCGTTATCACTTATCAAAGACAATAAACGCATTATGTTCATTGATTAATTAATTATATATCTATTGCAATTGTGTCATCAATTATATATCTCATTTAATATGTAACGGATGTGTATGGTCAACATATGTTTTTATTCTCTACACTAATCTAAAAATCTCAAAGGTTGGAAGTGCTTCTGTGTTTTTATTATTTTTTTTTTTTTTAAGTTTGTTAATAATGTACGTTGAATTTTTAAAGATATAGGACAAAGTGGTTTTCTTTCCACGTAGTTGCAATTGTATGACTTAAAATGGATTGTTTCTTGACACAAATATATCATCGGGACCGGCCCTTCCCTTAAACCCTTGAGTCATTACATAAGACCCATAAATTTTTTTAAAAAATAAGGCCAATTTTTATCTATAAAAAAGTGTTATACTAATAAATTCAGCTCTAAATAAGGCAAATTTTATTTTATATTTTCATTCAATAACTAGACCTCAAATTTTAATAAATAAATTAAAAGCACGTATGTCATTCAATCGTGTTTGACCTATTATTTATTAATTTCTTTTTTTTAGTAAACGCGGACAAAACCGCAGAGAATAGCATTAAAACTCTCACTTAAGTGGCGGAGGAATACTGTGGTTATAAGATAGTTTTTATCATTTAGGACCTCTCACATGGCATAAGGTGGGACAAGCCCCGTCCAACGCACATCCAAACCAACACTAAGAGCAAAACTGGGCAAATTGTGGGCAACGATATTACAAGAACGAGGAAGGAAAACAAAATCCAAATAAGAAAATGACCTAGTCATTACCTTGACGTCATTCATAATCGTTCCAAGCTCCGTAGACGGGATAGCGCTGCACGCAATCATACAAACCACCACGAGACAATCCGATTAAATCACGCCCCGGTCAATCCTGATGTGCGCCACCAACTGCAAACCCCGGAGGATAGCTATAGCCTCCACAAGGAGAGGAGGAAAGCCACGGTTCCTGGCTGAGATCTCCGAGGCGATGACATGCGTGTTGTAATCGCGAATCACACACTCGATACCGAATCTTCCCTCCCTATTGTTAACGGCAGCATCAACACACACCGAAAATAGCCCCCCTTGGTAGCGACGTTCACTTCTTGGCCTCCTCGCCTCTACAACCCTGGGTAGTGAGCATATTCACTTTCCTATACTCGTCCAGGAAGCCACCGGTCCACTCAACCAACTCTTTCGGAAGCCATTTGTCTTTTCCGGTTAAAACTTTGTTCCTATGATTCTATATCTCCCACGCCAGAGTAATAAATCAATCAAAGTGGCGTACCTCTAAGGTGTTCCGGGTTCCGACATATTCATTTCTTTCTTTTAACCGTAGAAATTTTCTCTAAGCGTTATCATCAACGCACTATAGAAAGTACATTTTTTTTGTATGGTTTTTTTTTTTTGTATTTTTTATGCAGACTTCATCAAGTCACACTATTACATCAAATTTGGATTAGTCTATGATCACATGAGGGTCTAAATTCTTATTTGTTTATTGGCATTTTGTTTTTCTTCTTCAAAACAAAAATCACAAATTTTAAAAAAAAAATGTTATCCAAACTTGAATTTATAGGTGTAATTAATATGTTTGCATTACAAAATGTTAGAAAAATGTAGACATTCGCTCAATCATAAAAATCGTGATCGATACTATTTTTTATTATGAAAATAATGGTTTATTACATATGGTTGTTGAAAATTATATGTACTATTGATTTAATTGTACAAGAATTGTCGTAACTAATCATTCCACTGGCTCATTTTGATATTCTAGACCAAATTATATTTTATTAAGAAATACATCACCAGTCCGCAATAAATTAAATTAACTATTTTGTTAATTTAATTTACTACGAGTTCGTGGACTATTTTTTAATAAAATAAAATTTGGGGTATGTTTTTAAATGAGAATTGGCTATTAGGCTACTGACCCAATTTTCCGCTAATTTTAATACATACTATTATTTATCTTTATTTTGTACGGCATAAATTTTAGGTTTCGAATAAGGCTTCAAATATAAGAGAAATTTTATTTTGTAGACCCCAAAGTTGTAGAAATATCAAGGCTAGACTCACTAGTTCGAAAATATCTAATAAAACTAGACTTTTGATCTAATTTCGGACAAAAAAATACCCTTTCAACCCATATAACCCTTATTTCTCTCATTACCTCTCATTCTCTTCTTAAATCTCTCATTTTCTCTCACTCTCTCCTCATTTCGTGTCTCCAATTGGTGGAATTTGGTAAAAAAAAAAAAAAAAAAAAAAGTAAGTTCGCTTATTTAATCATCTTTAATAGGTTTAGTGATATATTTTAAGGAAAATTAAAAAAATTGGTAGATCTAGGTAATTTTTTTTTTTAATTTCACGTTAATTACGATGAAATCCGATAGTTTAGGACGAAATTCAACTAAAATTTATATGAAAATAAAGTTGAAATAAGGACAAATTTCGACAGAATCTGATAAAATTCGACAAAATCTGATAGGATCTGATAGTTTACTGAATTCCGATAGGATCTGATAGGTTCCGATGAATTTCAATAGGTTCCGATTACTTCTGATGAAATCCGATGGAATACTATTGTTTTCTTATTGTAATGTATTTTTTGGTATTTTATGTAGTTTATGTCTTGCTTAATGGCACATGAGAGATAAAAGAATACTTATGTGTGTTAAAAAAATGTGAGAACATTTCTTATTGAAGTTTCGAAAGACATGACCTATACTGAGTTACAAGAGAATCGATGTAGACAGATTCAAGTTCGACTTAAAAATTGAAGTTCTATATGCAATGGATACGATTCCGATGGAGCCTGTTGTCTTGAAAGACGATGTTGACATTATGTATTACATGAAGCACAAAAATCATAAAAGATTTTCACTTTGTGTAAGTTTGGTATCGAAAAAAAATCATAGCGTCAAGTGCATATCGAGGATTTGCTAAAGGAAAAAATGTGATGATTGAAGAATTGCCTCGCGTTGAACCCAACAAGAGATGAAATAATTTTACCATCAACGATCGACACAATGTTCCTATCATCAACAACCGACAAGATGTTCCTATGTTCAATAATCGACAAGATGTTCATATCATCGACCAACACAATGGTAGTTGAGATGACTTGAGGGTGACGAAGTATACAGATGTGACATAGATGTTTACCACAAAAGTGATAGAGTTTATGAAGTAACCAGTGATGGAGGTGATGAACACAACAGCGACGAAGATCATGGAAACATCAATGACAAAGTGAAGAATTTTTAGAATTCGCGAACCTTGAAGAATATGATGATTTTGTGGAACATTTTAAAATACCCTCGAGACACTGTCAACTGTCACGTGAACGTCCTATAATAGTATCACTAACAGATTACATGCCTTATTTATGGAAAGTGTCCCAGCCTCTCAGCGTTGTCTTCTACGATCAGCTCTCCAGGATGTCTCCGAAACTCTCGGGATCTCCTTTGTTTCGCCTTGATGACACCTTAGTCTTTTGAAACGTAATCTCTGGACGAACAAGAATACAGTGTGGGCACACTCTGAATCTCACTACGACTCTGATTTATGATTTCAGATCGTACCGTTTTTATTAGAATGGAATTATGGAATTCCAAGGGGGAGAGAGAGAGAGAGAGAGAGAGAGAGAGAGAGAGAGAGAGAATTTCATCCACACTAGGTGTGATCGGCGAAATTTTTACCTCTGCAAAAGTGTGTATATATTGCTTCCTCTTAGATCCATATTTATAGTGGTAGAAATGAGATATTCTAGGAAGATACTAGAGATATTTAATTCTCATTTATTCTTTCATATTTTGTAGTTAAGCATGAGCCATTGGATCTTGACTACAAATCCTACTTTTTCTCTCATCCATCAAATCATAATCTAGGATATTTATTTCCGTTATTTTTCTCTTATATTTAAGGAATCTGGACCTTTGAGAATAATGAGGACAGTATCTTATTTCCTTATTTAATGGAGAGAATATCTCTACCATTATTATTCTCCTAGATATTATGAAATTAATTATGAGAGAGAATAAATGACAATATCTTATTTCCTTATTTAATGGAAAGAAAATATCTCTACTATTATTATTCTCTCTCTTATTTAACTAGTTACCACAAATATAACAACTAATTAAGGAGAGAATATTGGGTAATTAATACCCTAATGTAGGTGCCCAACATAGTGCTATTGGGCCTAGGAATTTTGAATTTTACAGTGTCCAGGAGGCCCAACTTAAAATTGAATTAATTATTTACTTGATCCAACAATAAATAATTAATTCCACAATAAATATTTAATTCGGCAAATAAACAAATTTCCGAATGAATGCTGCTAAACAATTTACAGCCGTGAGATTGCAATAATAATATTTATTATTACCAGAGAGTTCTAATTCGTCTTTATGAAAGCCGAATCGGGGACTATGGACCTAGTAATAGAAGCTTAACAAAGTTGACGAAATAATACGAAAAAAAATATTTTCTCTTTTTCCATCGATTTGTCTAATCTTGATCAAATACTCAACTATGTAAGCCAAGATTGAACCCTCCTTTATACTAGAATTATATTTACTCATCGTGACGAGTGTCCACTGATCTAGTCAGTTCGTGATCAAGATCCTCCACATTCAACCCGTATCGAGAAAGGTCAATTATTCCCTTATACATTTCTTGATACATATATACCCTAAGCATCGTTGCTTCTCCATCGAAATATTCTTCCGAACGTACATACTTCGGAAGTGCCGGAAATATCAGTTCTAGAATCAACCCTTAGGTGAGTGAACATTGACATTCTTTCAGGAAGGCTGGATTCCATATCTGTCAACCACTTCCCACTAGAATCATGTTTTGAAACTCCCAAGACATAAGCTGTGATTAGCATGATAGTAGCCTTTTAGCGAATGAGTCAAAGAGAACGGTAACATGATCCAGTGTCCATGATCACTTCAGGATTTAGATCAAGTCTCATTGTGACCATCATAGCGACCTGTGTCGTAACGATACTTAAATGACACATCTACAACCAAATCATGTCCGGGTCGTGCACTTATCACAAGTGCAAAATGCTCGCACGTCGTGATCAACCTTCACTAGTGTTCCACATATATAACTTTAGATACAACTATCCATGCATGTATCAGTCATCGACCATGTTTTAGCTCACCATCCGAACTCAGGTGTCCAGCACGTGGCTCAGTTTGATACGGAGGCTACGGATGATAGTTGCTATTGATTATGATATTCAGAGCTCAACCCACTAATCATATGATGTTATTAGAGTAAACCATTATTTTATTTAGTAATCATTTATGATTTATTTATCATCTCTCATGGGTGAGAATTCCTAACACAGACGTCAACCGCTTTTTCAACTCTTGTAAATTGTCTTTACACTTTGGTGTCCACAAAAAACTTGAAGCTTGGGGAGTTAGGTTGTATCAGACATGAACAATTGCTATAATACTAATTATTGGGTAAACAAAAGTTGTTAGTATCAGACACGAACGATCGCTCCGATATCATTTGATGGGTATATTACTTCCCTAGGGTTAGTTACGATTCTCATGTATTGAACACGAACAATTGTTTCAATACTTCTTAGTGGGTAATCAATCTCTTAACCCTTACAGTATGTTTATTAGTGCGGAATAGAAGAATACACGAACAATCGCTAATCTTTAACGTATACAATAATTACCAGGATACTCAAAATCATCCAACAATAGATCTAATATCGGGCAAACATAATCAACACAATACCATGAGAGGACTTAGCTTCATATCTTTCGGATCAGCTAAAGATCCTCCATGCTCTTAGCTTTTGGATCTCCATGCTTCTCGGATTCCTCAGCGGCTCCTTGCTCTTTGGATCTTCGGATCTTAAAGCTCTCGAGCTCCTCGGCGACTCCTTGCTCTTTAGATCTTCGGATCTCCAAGCTCTCGGATTCCTCGGTTGCTCGTCGATTAATCGATACCACAATCTTCCAAGATGTAATCTTTGGAAGGACAAAGATCAAGGTGTGGGCCAACTCTTTATTCACTAATTACTCTAACAAGGTGTCGGAATTATTCTTTCCTTCTTTGAAAACTGGTATGAACGAATATTCTAACTCCGAGAGAGAGGAAAAACGTCCACACCTAGGGGAGAGGGGCTGCCGAATTTCAAGAGTGGAATAGGCTTCAGTTCAGCCATTTATGCACTACCACAAGCCCCCTATTTATAGATTTCTAGATTACCCAAAATAGAATATGCACGTTTGTGATTTCCTTTTATCTTATTCTAATTAATGTGAGCTGTTTATTCTATGAATAAAACAAATCAAATATCTTGAAGATACTTTAATAAATAAAATATTTAGTTCATATCTAATATTTATTTACATATCACTTTATAATATATTAATCAGGTAATTATTTAATATAGAATATCTTCATGATACTCTTAATAAATATAATCATTAATATATTATTTATTTCTCACAATAACATATACTATTCTATAAATAAGATAGTAGATAATATATATAATCTCAATAAATAACATAATTAATACACTATTTGCTTCTCACAATAGGATACATTATTCCTTAAAAGGAAAAGCAGATAATATCTCCATGATACCCTCATAAATAATTACTAAATTAAATACCCACCAAATCAGATCATATTTAATATACATATATATATATAACGTTTATTTCCTATTTGAGAAAACCCTCAATCCTATTGAGTTTTGATCAAATAAATCCAAGACTCATGTACGTCTATGTGCATCCCTGCCACAAGGTCTATGGAGCCTTGTGGGCTGATTTAAATTTTATCTTATAAGCTCATTTACATTTAAGTGATATTCTGAAGTTACTTAAATCATTAAAAGCTTATTCATAAAATACTTTATTACGGATGCGAAAAAAAATTACAACCAAGTTGCAATAGTTAGAGTGTAATCAATTATATAATTGTCAAGACTACAAAGGGGGAAGCACTTGACTTTTGTAGTAGTCAATGCCTCTAAAAGTCGATCTAGAGTTTCTTTATCCATACACGCGAAGAGAACCAATATAGAAAGTCTTCCGCGAATTATATTCTGGTGATTCAAAAAATTTGTCAAAAATACAGTTCTGCACACAGAAGCAAAAAGGTCTCAACAATCATGAAGCATGTTGCCAGACATCTTGCCAAACAAATTTGTTGTAAAAAATAAGCCAAGAACACAAATGTAATAATATATTTGACGCATCATTGTCAATAGAAATTGGAGTTAGAATGTTGAGAAAATAATATAATAAAATGTTTAAATTGTGAATTTACAAAAAAAAAAAAAAAAAAAAAAAAAAAAAAAAAAAAAAATTATTAAGTAGCATAGAAACATGATAGCATTTACAAATAAATTAACCAAATCGAATAGAAAATTTTCGTTTTACTAAATTCATATCAGTCTAAAAAAATAGGATTAGGCTGTTACTTTTTGTTAATAGAATTCCATTAAATAATTCCCATAACAATTTACTTTTTTGGTTAGAAAATATGACACTATCTAAAAACAATAAGAAATATGAATATCTCGATGAGGTGTATTTTAAATCAATCGCGATTTCTAAAAAAAAAAAAATTAACTGTATTTAAATAAAAAAAAAATTTAATTTTTTTAAAACAGTATTCATTTTTCTTTAACAAAGACCCAAAAAGTAGATTAGACTTTTACAAAGACCCTCTCGATATTATGCTAACCCCTTTACTCCACTTTGCGACGCGCGCGGCAATTTCTATGATGATACATCCTAGAAAGCACCTATGTTACATAAGCCCACGTTATTGTGTAAGAAACCAATGAAAAACCATTTGCTTCAACCTTCTCATTCAACACTTGTTTCACGTTTGCAATTGTACTGACTTGACTAGTATCACAGACAGTTAATTTGACTCTTAAACAAGTGTAACTTAGAAATGTGAGGTTCATTTGAGCCTTAGAAAAGTGTGATAGTTGAATAATTAGCCGTCGGTGTTGGTCATACAAGTAGAGAAAAATTAAATATAAAAGCGTGGGATTGATTTACTATAATATAATATTAAATACTGTGGCACGTGGTCTATTAGATAGAGCCTTAGATGTCCTGTATAAATAAACTTGCATGGTTTCAAAGGAAACACACACATTTCAAAGGTAAAATACCCATCAGCTCCAAATCCGGTCTCTTGATTATTACTACATCACATACAAATGGCTCCATCAATTTCAATCAGCAGCGAGACCTCAAACTACATCAGTGAATATGTGATCAAAAAAGGATTTGGAGTGAAGGGTCTGTCAGAAACTGGACTAAAAACCCTACCAACCCAATATGTTCAGCCAGTGAAAGAGAGGATCGACATTGACGACGTGTTGGCCGGAGAGGCGATCCCGATCATTGACATGTCGGAGTGCGACGAGAAGAAGATGGCAGACTCGATCTGCGATGCTGCAGAGAGATGGGGTTTCTTTCAGATCGTGAATCACGGCGTCCCAGTGGAGGCTCTGGAAAACGTTCAGGCGGCGACCCACCGCTTCTTCGGTATGTCGGCGGAGGAGAAGAACAAGTATTCGAAGGAGAACTCGACGTCGAACAACGTCCGCTACGGCACGAGCTTCACTCCTCAGGCCGAGAAGGCTTTGGAGTGGAAAGACTTCCTCAGTCTCTTCTTCGTCTCCGAGGAAGAAGCTTCTGCTCTGTGGCCCCCCACTTTCAGGGATGACGCTATCGAGTACATGAGAAAGAGTGAGGTGGTGATCAAGAAACTGCTTGATGTGCTGATGAAGAGGCTAAACGTGAACGAGATCGACTCCGAAAGAGAGAATCTGCTGATGGGGTCAAAGCGCATCAACATAAACTACTACCCAGTCTGTCCGAATCCGGAGCTCACCGTCGGAGTCGGGCGTCACTCCGATGTCTCCACACTCACCGTTCTCCTCCAAGACGAGATCGGCGGACTTTACGTCAGAGACGACAAGAGAGACAGTTGGATTCACGTCCCTCCCATCAAAGGCTCCTTGGTCATCAACATCGGCGACGCCCTTCAGATAATCAGCAACGGCCGATACAGAAGCGTCGAGCACAGAGTTGCGGCTAACGGAAAGAGTAACCGCATTTCGGTGCCCATTTTTGTCAATCCCAGGCCGTGTGACGTTATCGCTCCTCTGCCTGAGATTCTAGCCACTGGAGAGCAGCCAATTTATAAACAAGTTCTCTATTCCGACTATGTCAAACACTTCTTCAGAAAGGGCCACGATGGAAAGGAAACGGTCGACTTCGCAAAGATATAACCTTTTTTTTTTCCTACGACCCATGTTATTACCAAGAAATTTCTTTATTTAGTTGTGCCTTGCAAATAATAACATTCGTTTATCGATCAGTTAATAAAATAATTCTGTAATGGTATCTTATTTGGCATCTTGATCTTCAGTCTAGCTACTCTCAGGCCCGGCCTTTACAAAAGCAAAGTAAGCCATTGCTTAAGGCCTTAATATAGTGGTATTTGCATCTTATGTCACAAATTGGCAACCCAATTGCAAATAAGTCACACGCAAAAATTTTAGAAAGTTTTAGAGGAAAATAAAGTGATTTTTAATGAGGTATTGTAAAAATTCAGAAGACATGGAATAACTAATAAAAAGATTAAATGACGAGATAGAGTAATTTGAAATTTGCACATATGACACGAATGTAAATACGTGACACAAATGCAATTTTGACAACTTTGTGACTCAAATGCAAAAACCCGATGAATTTGTGACATTGACGCAAATTTCCCCTTAATATATAAAAATGGCTTTGTGATAAGGCCTAATATTTTCTTTAAGGCCCATTATTGTAAGAGCTATTTCCCTATTAACAAAACCACCATACTATTTAATATAGTAAATAATGAACTTTTAATATGTTGTAAATATGGCAGTGTAGCAAAATAGCCAGTTTGAAACTATAGATTTTGTTTTTAGCCTATGTTTCATAACTTTTAGGGAAATAGCCAACGTGCTTAGGTGTCAATAATTAATAGACTAATTTGCCCTTTTACTCAATCAAATGGAAATAATGAATATAATTATATTAAATAATAGGCAATAACGATATAAAATAACAGACAATTTCAAAATTGTTATACGTAGCCTTTAACCTCTAACAAATCTCAACAAAATATTTTATCAAAGATATCATTAATCACGCGGCGCGCTAATCTAGAAGGGTTTCACCAAGACTGACGTTACTGTGTAAGAACCTGTCAACACAGATAATAAACGTAAATTACTGGAAATTATCTCATTCTCCACATTTAAGTAATTTGAATAGAAATAAATGGAAATAGCTGTAAATAAATAATCTGTACCTCTACATTTTTCCAAAAACTGACATTCGAAAATCTTCACTGTTAAAAAAAAAATTAACAGTGAGAGTCGGGCCACCTCTAACCAAGCTCCGATCGTCTCTCCCGCCAACCACCACCGTGAGGCTCGTCGCGACCCCGTCTCCAAGCTCTCCCTCCCCTACGCTCTCGTCAACCGCCTCCTGTGGGCGTTGATCTGGCTCCGACGAGCCTTCGCCGACCTCCTCCGCCGCCTCCGGCCGATCTGCGTCATCGGCGACAACTTCTTCGGCTGGACTGCCTCCTTGGCCTGCGACCTCGGCGTCTTCCTCGTCATCTTGGCATGTTGAAGGTTTAAAAAAAACCTAGATCTGATTTTGTGGAGAGAGAAAGAGAGAGAGAGAGAGAGAGAGAGAGAGAGAGAGAGAGAGAACGTGGATTCTAATATCTGGTAACTACCTTCTACAAAATAGGAATTTAACATGCACAAAAAAAGGAAAAAAAAATAACGTGATTTTAAAAAACTACTTTAATTATTGAAGGACAAAAAAGTAAAAAATATTTTGCCACCTAATACGTTTGGCTATTTCCCTAAAAAACTCCAAACATAGGCTAAATCTCAAACTTAATGTTATAGGTGGCCTAGTTACTTAGAAAACTCTTGTAAATAAGCCCATTTACTTAAACAAGAAAGCAAGGAAGCTATATTATAATTCCAAAAGTCAGACGCAATTATGGTTTGAACGTGTCAACAGAGGTTTTGAAAGAGCAACGACTTTGGGGGAAAAACAAGGAGAACGACACATTCCTTTGAAAGTCTTCAAGCAATTTTTTGTTAAAATTATCAAGTTTGCCTGTTTGGCAGTTAACTCAAAAAGTTTTTATATTTTCTAATTTTTGTACTTGTACTGAAAAATTATTTTGCAGTTGTTTTCAAAAAGTTGTTTGGTACAGTTTTCATTTTTGTTTTTGAGAAATTGAAACAAATGAAAAAAGTGTTTGATACAGTTTTCATTTTTGTTTTTGAAGGAGAAGGAGGAGAGAAGAGAAGAAATTTTTTTTTACAAAACACATTTTATTTGTTTTCAGTTTTCTTTACTCTTTTATAAAACAACTTCAAAATTTTTGGAAAATTTTTTCCGAAAAATTAAACCAAACGCAACTTTCACTTTTTGTTTTCAATTTTTTTATCTCAAAAAGTCAAAAACACTTTTTTGAATGAAAACCAAACACTTTTCTAAATGTATTAGACTTCTTATTTGTTTCGTTAATGTATTTTATTTTGTTCAGACTAATAATTATTAGATTGTTATTTAGTACTTTTGTTCTTTTTTTCTTCTTTATTTAAACAAAAAAAAAACATAAGACTATGCCTAGTAAAAAATTTGTTTCCGATTATGAAAAAAAAAGGATAGAAGATAAATTGGTTAACTCTAAAACAAGACTTTGATGAATTCTTCATATAATTTTTTTTTAGCAATTATAGACAAAGAAATTGATGAAAAAGCGCTTGAATATGACGATGATGATGACATGGTAGAAATAGAAGGAGAAACTAATGGTAATATGAACGATGAACATATAAATACTTATGATTCGGGACGATTGAATAAAATTTGTATAAGCTTTTATATATAACTATTTCTTTGTTTTGGCCTAATTGTTAATTCTCGCTTAAGGCCTCGGATTTTGATGGGCCGGTTCTGGCTACTCTGTATCTCTTTATAACTTCATTCAAATAGCATGTACTTCACGTGTCAGAGAAACGTACATTATACGAGTACAATAATTAGTGACGGGGTGAAGAAGGTTCTTTTTTTTTTTTTTTCTTTTTTTTTTTTTACGAGCTAGTCCTTTTTTTTTTTGTCAAAATCTAACTATTTGGTGACGACAATATTTTTAACCCCTAAATTTTTTGTATTGTAAATAATATTTTCTAACTTTTCTTCCAAATATAAACATTTCATGAAAATCTCTCAAGTCCTCGTACTATCTATTAATATATAATTATTATATATGGTTATAAATTTGGTTAAATACATATCCTTATTTGTAATGTACAATATTGATTTATAGCTATAATATAGTTAAATTTATAATATATATCTTTAATTTTAATTTATACACTTTTTTATCTCTTCTCGTTGGATTTTTTTCGATAGTGAAAATTTAAAACACCTTCACCCCGTCTCCTTCTCGAATTCAACTACCACCACAAGATCGCCCATCCCCACTAACCATTTTTTTTTTCAAAATCAGTTAGGTTTGTCGCAAGTTGGTAGTTACGAAATACATGAATGCGACCTGATCCAATATCGCACTTTAAAATTCATACAAATGAAATTTCGTTATAATGTACAATAATATACGATAGTGTATATATACATTATTGGGTAAACAAAAGTTGTTAGTATCAGACACGAACGATCGCTCCGATGTCATTCGATGGGTATATTACTTCCCTAGGGTTAATTACGATTCTCATGTATTGAACACGAACAATTGTTTCAATACTTCTTAGTGGGTAATCAATCTCTTAACCCTTACAGTATGTTTATTAGTGCGGAATAGAAGAATACACGAACAATCGCTAATCTTTAACGTATACAATAATTACCAGGATACTCAAAATCATCCAACAATAGATCTAATATCGGGAAAACATAATCAACACAATACCATGAGAGGACTTAGCTTCATATCTTTCGGATCAGCTAAAGATCCTCCATGCTCTTAGCTTTTGGATCTCCATGCTTCTCGGATTCCTCAGCGGCTCCTTGCTCTTTAGATCTTCGGATCTTAAAGCTCTCGAGCTCCTCAGCGACTCCTTGCTCTTTAGATCTTCGGATCTCCAAGCTCTCGGATTCCTCGGTTGCTCGTCGATTAATCGATACCACAATCTTCCAAGATGTAATCTTTGGAAGGACAAAGATCAAGGTGTGGGCCAACTCTTTATTCACTAATTACTCTAACAAGGTGTCGGAATTATTCTTTCCTTCTTTGAAAACTGGTATGAACGAATATTCTAACTCCGAGAGAGAGGAAAAACGTCCACACCTAGGGGAGAGGGGCTGCCGAATTTCAAGAGTGGAATAGGCTTCAGTTCAGCCATTTATGCACTACCACAAGCCCCCTATTTATAGATTTCTAGATTACCCAAAATAGAATATGCACTTTTGTGATTTCCTTTTATCTTATTCTAATTAATGTGAGCTGTTTATTCTATGAATAGAACAAATCAAATATCTTGAAGATACTTTAATAAATAAAATATTTAGTTCATATCTAATATTTATTTACTTATCACTTTATAATATATTAATCAGGTAATTATTTAATATAGAATATCTTCATGATACTCTTAATAAATATAATCATTAATATATTATTTATTTCTCACAATAACAGATACTATTCTATAAATAAGATAATAGATAATATATATAATCTCAATAAATAACATAATTAATACACTATTTGCTTCTCACAATAGGATACATTATTCCTTAAAAGGAAAAGCAGATAATATCTCCATGATACCCTCATAAATAATTACTAAATTAAATACCCACCAAATCAGATCATATTTAATATATATATATATATATATATTATATATATAACGTTTATTTTCTATTTGAGAAAAGCCTCAATCCTATTGAGTTTTGATCAAATAAATCCAAGACTCACGTACGTCTATGTGCATGCCTACCACAAGGTCTATGAAGCCTTGTGGGCTGATTTAAATTTTATCTTATAAGCTCATTTACATTTAAGTGATATTCTGAAGTTACTTAAATCATTAAAAGCTTATTCATAAAATACTTTATTACGGATGCGAAAAAAAATTACAACCAAGTTGCAATAGTTAGAGTGTAATCAATTATATAATTGTCAAGACTACAAAGGGGGAAGCACTTGACTTTTGTAGTAGTCAATGCCTCTAAAAGTCGATCTAGAGTTTCTTTATCCATACACGCGAAGAGAACCAATATAGAAAGTCTTCCGCGAATTATATTCTGGTGATTCAAAAAATTTGTCAAAAATACAGTTCTGCACACAGAAGCAAAAAGGTCTCAACAATCATGAAGCATGTTGCCAGACATCTTGCCAAACAAATTTGTTGTAAAAAATAAGCCAAGAACACAAATGTAATAATATATTTGACGCATCATTGTCAATAGAAATTGGAGTTAGAATGTTGAGAAAATAATATAATAAAATGTTTAAATTGTGAATTTACAAAAAAAAAAAAAAAAAAAAAAAAAAAAATTATTAAGTAGCATAGAAACATGATAGCATTTACAAATAAATTAACCAAATCGAATAGAAAATTTTCGTTTTACTAAATTCATATCAGTCTAAAAAAATAGGATTAGGCTGTTACTTTTTGTTAATAGAATTCCATTAAATAATTCCCATAACAATTTACTTTTTTGGTTAGAAAATATGACACTATCTAAAAACAATAAGAAATATGAATATCTCGATGAGGTGTATTTTAAATCAATCGCGATTTCTAAAAAAAAAAAATTAACTGTATTTAAATAAAAAAAAAAATTAATTTTTTTAAAACAGTATTCATTTTTCTTTAACAAAGACCCAAAAAGTAGATTAGACTTTTACAAAGACCCTCTCGATATTATGCTAACCCCTTTACTCCACTTTGCGACGCGCGCGGCAATTTCTATGATGATACATCCTAGAAAGCACCTATGTTACATAAGCCCACGTTATTGTGTAAGAAACCAATGAAAAACCATTTGCTTCAACCTTCTCATTCAACACTTGTTTCACGTTTGCAATTGTACTGACTTGACTAGTATCACAGACAGTTAATTTGACTCTTAAACAAGTGTAACTTAGAAATGTGAGGTTCATTTGAGCCTTAGAAAAGTGTGATAGTTGAATAATTAGCCGTCGGTGTTGGTCATACAAGTAGAGAAAAATTAAATATAAAAGCGTGGGATTGATTTACTATAATATAATATTAAATACTGTGGCACGTGGTCTATTAGATAGAGCCTTAGATGTCCTGTATAAATAAACTTGCATGGTTTCAAAGGAAACACACACATTTCAAAGGTAAAATACCCATCAGCTCCAAATCCGGTCTCTTGATTATTACTACATCACATACAAATGGCTCCATCAATTTCAATCAGCAGCGAGACCTCAAACTACATCAGTGAATATGTGATCAAAAAAGGATTTGGAGTGAAGGGTCTGTCAGAAACTGGACTAAAAACCCTACCAACCCAATATGTTCAGCCAGTGAAAGAGAGGATCGACATTGACGACGTGTTGGCCGGAGAGGCGATCCCGATCATTGACATGTCGGAGTGCGACGAGAAGAAGATGGCAGACTCGATCTGCGATGCTGCAGAGAGATGGGGTTTCTTTCAGATCGTGAATCACGGCGTCCCAGTGGAGGCTCTGGAAAACGTTCAGGCGGCGACCCACCGCTTCTTCGGTATGTCGGCGGAGGAGAAGAACAAGTATTCGAAGGAGAACTCGACGTCGAACAACGTCCGCTACGGCACGAGCTTCACTCCTCAGGCCGAGAAGGCTTTGGAGTGGAAAGACTTCCTCAGTCTCTTCTTCGTCTCCGAGGAAGAAGCTTCTGCTCTGTGGCCCCCCACTTTCAGGGATGACGCTATCGAGTACATGAGAAAGAGTGAGGTGGTGATCAAGAAACTGCTTGATGTGCTGATGAAGAGGCTAAACGTGAACGAGATCGACTCCGAAAGAGAGAATCTGCTGATGGGGTCAAAGCGCATCAACATAAACTACTACCCAGTCTGTCCGAATCCGGAGCTCACCGTCGGAGTCGGGCGTCACTCCGATGTCTCCACACTCACCGTTCTCCTCCAAGACGAGATCGGCGGACTTTACGTCAGAGACGACAAGAGAGACAGTTGGATTCACGTCCCTCCCATCAAAGGCTCCTTGGTCATCAACATCGGCGACGCCCTTCAGATAATCAGCAACGGCCGATACAGAAGCGTCGAGCACAGAGTTGCGGCTAACGGAAAGAGTAACCGCATTTCGGTGCCCATTTTTGTCAATCCCAGGCCGTGTGACGTTATCGCTCCTCTGCCTGAGATTCTAGCCACTGGAGAGCAGCCAATTTATAAACAAGTTCTCTATTCCGACTATGTCAAACACTTCTTCAGAAAGGGCCACGATGGAAAGGAAACGGTCGACTTCGCAAAGATATAACCTTTTTTTTTTCCTACGACCCATGTTATTACCAAGAAATTTCTTTATTTAGTTGTGCCTTGCAAATAATAACATTCGTTTATCGATCAGTTAATAAAATAATTCTGTAATGGTATCTTATTTGGCATCTTGATCTTCAGTCTAGCTACTCTCAGGCCCGGCCTTTACAAAAGCAAAGTAAGCCATTGCTTAAGGCCTTAATATAGTGGTATTTGCATCTTATGTCACAAATTGGCAACCCAATTGCAAATAAGTCACACGCAAAAATTTTAGAAAGTTTTAGAGGAAAATAAAGTGATTTTTAATGAGGTATTGTAAAAATTCAGAAGACATGGAATAACTAATAAAAAGATTAAATGACGAGATAGAGTAATTTGAAATTTGCACATATGACACGAATGTAAATACGTGACACAAATGCAATTTTGACAACTTTGTGACTCAAATGCAAAAACCCGATGAATTTGTGACATTGACGCAAATTTCCCCTTAATATATAAAAATGGCTTTGTGATAAGGCCTAATATTTTCTTTAAGGCCCATTATTGTAAGAGCTATTTCCCTATTAACAAAACCACCATACTATTTAATATAGTAAATAATGAACTTTTAATATGTTGTAAATATGGCAGTGTAGCAAAATAGCCAGTTTGAAACTATAGATTTTGTTTTTAGCCTATGTTTCATAACTTTTAGGGAAATAGCCAACGTGCTTAGGTGTCAATAATTAATAGACTAATTTGCCCTTTTACTCAATCAAATGGAAATAATGAATATAATTATATTAAATAATAGGCAATAACGATATAAAATAACAGACAATTTCAAAATTGTTATACGTAGCCTTTAACCTCTAACAAATCTCAACAAAATATTTTATCAAAGATATCATTAATCACGCGGCGCGCTAATCTAGAAGGGTTTCACCAAGACTGACGTTACTGTGTAAGAACCTGTCAACACAGATAATAAACGTAAATTACTGGAAATTATCTCATTCTCCACATTTAAGTAATTTGAATAGAAATAAATGGAAATAGCTGTAAATAAATAATCTGTACCTCTACATTTTTCCAAAAACTGACATTCGAAAATCTTCACTGTTAAAAAAAAAATTAACAGTGAGAGTCGGGCCACCTCTAACCAAGCTCCGATCGTCTCTCCCGCCAACCACCACCGTGAGGCTCGTCGCGACCCCGTCTCCAAGCTCTCCCTCCCCTACGCTCTCGTCAACCGCCTCCTGTGGGCGTTGATCTGGCTCCGACGAGCCTTCGCCGACCTCCTCCGCCGCCTCCGGCCGATCTGCGTCATCGGCGACAACTTCTTCGGCTGGACTGCCTCCTTGGCCTGCGACCTCGGCGTCTTCCTCGTCATCTTGGCATGTTGAAGGTTTAAAAAAAACCTAGATCTGATTTTGTGGAGAGAGAAAGAGAGAGAGAGAGAGAGAGAGAGAGAGAGAGAGAGAGAGAGAACGTGGATTCTAATATCTGGTAACTACCTTCTACAAAATAGGAATTTAACATGCACAAAAAAAGGAAAAAAAAATAACGTGATTTTAAAAAACTACTTTAATTATTGAAGGACAAAAAAGTAAAAAATATTTTGCCACCTAATACGTTTGGCTATTTCCCTAAAAAACTCCAAACATAGGCTAAATCTCAAACTTAATGTTATAGGTGGCCTAGTTACTTAGAAAACTCTTGTAAATAAGCCCATTTACTTAAACAAGAAAGCAAGGAAGCTATATTATAATTCCAAAAGTCAGACGCAATTATGGTTTGAACGTGTCAACAGAGGTTTTGAAAGAGCAACGACTTTGGGGGAAAAACAAGGAGAACGACACATTCCTTTGAAAGTCTTCAAGCAATTTTTTGTTAAAATTATCAAGTTTGCCTGTTTGGCAGTTAACTCAAAAAGTTTTTATATTTTCTAATTTTTGTACTTGTACTGAAAAATTATTTTGCAGTTGTTTTCAAAAAGTTGTTTGGTACAGTTTTCATTTTTGTTTTTGAGAAATTGAAACAAATGAAAAAAGTGTTTGATACAGTTTTCATTTTTGTTTTTGAAGGAGAAGGAGGAGAGAAGAGAAGAAATTTTTTTTTACAAAACACATTTTATTTGTTTTCAGTTTTCTTTACTCTTTTATAAAACAACTTCAAAATTTTTGGAAAATTTTTTCCGAAAAATTAAACCAAACGCAACTTTCACTTTTTGTTTTCAATTTTTTTATCTCAAAAAGTCAAAAACACTTTTTTGAATGAAAACCAAACACTTTTCTAAATGTATTAGACTTCTTATTTGTTTCGTTAATGTATTTTATTTTGTTCAGACTAATAATTATTAGATTGTTATTTAGTACTTTTGTTCTTTTTTTCTTCTTTATTTAAACAAAAAAAAAACATAAGACTATGCCTAGTAAAAAATTTGTTTCCGATTATGAAAAAAAAAGGATAGAAGATAAATTGGTTAACTCTAAAACAAGACTTTGATGAATTCTTCATATAATTTTTTTTTAGCAATTATAGACAAAGAAATTGATGAAAAAGCGCTTGAATATGACGATGATGATGACATGGTAGAAATAGAAGGAGAAACTAATGGTAATATGAACGATGAACATATAAATACTTATGATTCGGGACGATTGAATAAAATTTGTATAAGCTTTTATATATAACTATTTCTTTGTTTTGGCCTAATTGTTAATTCTCGCTTAAGGCCTCGGATTTTGATGGGCCGGTTCTGGCTACTCTGTATCTCTTTATAACTTCATTCAAATAGCATGTACTTCACGTGTCAGAGAAACGTACATTATACGAGTACAATAATTAGTGACGGGGTGAAGAAGGTTCTTTTTTTTTTTTTTTTTTTTTTTTTTTTTACGAGCTAGTCCTTTTTTTTTTTGTCAAAATCTAACTATTTGGTGACGACAATATTTTTAACCCCTAAATTTTTTGTATTGTAAATAATATTTTCTAACTTTTCTTCCAAATATAAACATTTCATGAAAATCTCTCAAGTCCTCGTACTATCTATTAATATATAATTATTATATATGGTTATAAATTTGGTTAAATACATATCCTTATTTGTAATGTACAATATTGATTTATAGCTATAATATAGTTAAATTTATAATATATATCTTTAATTTTAATTTATACACTTTTTTATCTCTTCTCGTTGGATTTTTTTCGATAGTGAAAATTTAAAACACCTTCACCCCGTCTCCTTCTCGAATTCAACTACCACCACAAGATCGCCCATCCCCACTAACCATTTTTTTTTTCAAAATCAGTTAGGTTTGTCGCAAGTTGGTAGTTACGAAATACATGAATGCGACCTGATCCAATATCGCACTTTAAAATTCATACAAATGAAATTTCGTTATAATGTACAATAATATACGATAGTGTATATATACATTATTGGGTAAACAAAAGTTGTTAGTATCAGACACGAACGATCGCTCCGATGTCATTCGATGGGTATATTACTTCCCTAGGGTTAATTACGATTCTCATGTATTGAACACGAACAATTGTTTCAATACTTCTTAGTGGGTAATCAATCTCTTAACCCTTACAGTATGTTTATTAGTGCGGAATAGAAGAATACACGAACAATCGCTAATCTTTAACGTATACAATAATTACCAGGATACTCAAAATCATCCAACAATAGATCTAATATCGGGAAAACATAATCAACACAATACCATGAGAGGACTTAGCTTCATATCTTTCGGATCAGCTAAAGATCCTCCATGCTCTTAGCTTTTGGATCTCCATGCTTCTCGGATTCCTCAGCGGCTCCTTGCTCTTTAGATCTTCGGATCTTAAAGCTCTCGAGCTCCTCAGCGACTCCTTGCTCTTTAGATCTTCGGATCTCCAAGCTCTCGGATTCCTCGGTTGCTCGTCGATTAATCGATACCACAATCTTCCAAGATGTAATCTTTGGAAGGACAAAGATCAAGGTGTGGGCCAACTCTTTATTCACTAATTACTCTAACAAGGTGTCGGAATTATTCTTTCCTTCTTTGAAAACTGGTATGAACGAATATTCTAACTCCGAGAGAGAGGAAAAACGTCCACACCTAGGGGAGAGGGGCTGCCGAATTTCAAGAGTGGAATAGGCTTCAGTTCAGCCATTTATGCACTACCACAAGCCCCCTATTTATAGATTTCTAGATTACCCAAAATAGAATATGCACTTTTGTGATTTCCTTTTATCTTATTCTAATTAATGTGAGCTGTTTATTCTATGAATAGAACAAATCAAATATCTTGAAGATACTTTAATAAATAAAATATTTAGTTCATATCTAATATTTATTTACTTATCACTTTATAATATATTAATCAGGTAATTATTTAATATAGAATATCTTCATGATACTCTTAATAAATATAATCATTAATATATTATTTATTTCTCACAATAACAGATACTATTCTATAAATAAGATAATAGATAATATATATAATCTCAATAAATAACATAATTAATACACTATTTGCTTCTCACAATAGGATACATTATTCCTTAAAAGGAAAAGCAGATAATATCTCCATGATACCCTCATAAATAATTACTAAATTAAATACCCACCAAATCAGATCATATTTAATATATATATATATATATATATATATATTATATATATAACGTTTATTTTCTATTTGAGAAAAGCCTCAATCCTATTGAGTTTTGATCAAATAAATCCAAGACTCACGTACGTCTATGTGCATGCCTGCCACAAGGTCTATGAAGCCTTGTGGGCTGATTTAAATTTTATCTTATAAGCTCATTTACATTTAAGTGATATTCTGAAGTTACTTAAATCATTAAAAGCTTATTCATAAAATACTTTATTACGGATGCGAAAAAAAATTACAACCAAGTTGCAATAGTTAGAGTGTAATCAATTATATAATTGTCAAGACTACAAAGGGGGAAGCACTTGACTTTTGTAGTAGTCAATGCCTCTAAAAGTCGATCTAGAGTTTCTTTATCCATACACGCGAAGAGAACCAATATAGAAAGTCTTCCGCGAATTATATTCTGGTGATTCAAAAAATTTGTCAAAAATACAGTTCTGCACACAGAAGCAAAAAGGTCTCAACAATCATGAAGCATGTTGCCAGACATCTTGCCAAACAAATTTGTTGTAAAAAATAAGCCAAGAACACAAATGTAATAATATATTTGACGCATCATTGTCAATAGAAATTGGAGTTAGAATGTTGAGAAAATAATATAATAAAATGTTTAAATTGTGAATTTACAAAAAAAAAAAAAAAAAAAAAAAAAAAAATTATTAAGTAGCATAGAAACATGATAGCATTTACAAATAAATTAACCAAATCGAATAGAAAATTTTCGTTTTACTAAATTCATATCAGTCTAAAAAAATAGGATTAGGCTGTTACTTTTTGTTAATAGAATTCCATTAAATAATTCCCATAACAATTTACTTTTTTGGTTAGAAAATATGACACTATCTAAAAACAATAAGAAATATGAATATCTCGATGAGGTGTATTTTAAATCAATCGCGATTTCTAAAAAAAAAAAATTAACTGTATTTAAATAAAAAAAAAATTAATTTTTTTAAAACAGTATTCATTTTTCTTTAACAAAGACCCAAAAAGTAGATTAGACTTTTACAAAGACCCTCTCGATATTATGCTAACCCCTTTACTCCACTTTGCGACGCGCGCGGCAATTTCTATGATGATACATCCTAGAAAGCACCTATGTTACATAAGCCCACGTTATTGTGTAAGAAACCAATGAAAAACCATTTGCTTCAACCTTCTCATTCAACACTTGTTTCACGTTTGCAATTGTACTGACTTGACTAGTATCACAGACAGTTAATTTGACTCTTAAACAAGTGTAACTTAGAAATGTGAGGTTCATTTGAGCCTTAGAAAAGTGTGATAGTTGAATAATTAGCCGTCGGTGTTGGTCATACAAGTAGAGAAAAATTAAATATAAAAGCGTGGGATTGATTTACTATAATATAATATTAAATACTGTGGCACGTGGTCTATTAGATAGAGCCTTAGATGTCCTGTATAAATAAACTTGCATGGTTTCAAAGGAAACACACACATTTCAAAGGTAAAATACCCATCAGCTCCAAATCCGGTCTCTTGATTATTACTACATCACATACAAATGGCTCCATCAATTTCAATCAGCAGCGAGACCTCAAACTACATCAGTGAATATGTGATCAAAAAAGGATTTGGAGTGAAGGGTCTGTCAGAAACTGGACTAAAAACCCTACCAACCCAATATGTTCAGCCAGTGAAAGAGAGGATCGACATTGACGACGTGTTGGCCGGAGAGGCGATCCCGATCATTGACATGTCGGAGTGCGACGAGAAGAAGATGGCAGACTCGATCTGCGATGCTGCAGAGAGATGGGGTTTCTTTCAGATCGTGAATCACGGCGTCCCAGTGGAGGCTCTGGAAAACGTTCAGGCGGCGACCCACCGCTTCTTCGGTATGTCGGCGGAGGAGAAGAACAAGTATTCGAAGGAGAACTCGACGTCGAACAACGTCCGCTACGGCACGAGCTTCACTCCTCAGGCCGAGAAGGCTTTGGAGTGGAAAGACTTCCTCAGTCTCTTCTTCGTCTCCGAGGAAGAAGCTTCTGCTCTGTGGCCCCCCACTTTCAGGGATGACGCTATCGAGTACATGAGAAAGAGTGAGGTGGTGATCAAGAAACTGCTTGATGTGCTGATGAAGAGGCTAAACGTGAACGAGATCGACTCCGAAAGAGAGAATCTGCTGATGGGGTCAAAGCGCATCAACATAAACTACTACCCAGTCTGTCCGAATCCGGAGCTCACCGTCGGAGTCGGGCGTCACTCCGATGTCTCCACACTCACCGTTCTCCTCCAAGACGAGATCGGCGGACTTTACGTCAGAGACGACAAGAGAGACAGTTGGATTCACGTCCCTCCCATCAAAGGCTCCTTGGTCATCAACATCGGCGACGCCCTTCAGATAATCAGCAACGGCCGATACAGAAGCGTCGAGCACAGAGTTGCGGCTAACGGAAAGAGTAACCGCATTTCGGTGCCCATTTTTGTCAATCCCAGGCCGTGTGACGTTATCGCTCCTCTGCCTGAGATTCTAGCCACTGGAGAGCAGCCAATTTATAAACAAGTTCTCTATTCCGACTATGTCAAACACTTCTTCAGAAAGGGCCACGATGGAAAGGAAACGGTCGACTTCGCAAAGATATAACCTTTTTTTTTTCCTACGACCCATGTTATTACCAAGAAATTTCTTTATTTAGTTGTGCCTTGCAAATAATAACATTCGTTTATCGATCAGTTTATAAAATAATTCTGTAATGGTATCTTATTTGGCATCTTGATCTTCAGTCTAGCTACTCTCAGGCCCGGCCTTTACAAAGGCAAAGTAAGCCATTGCTTAAGGCCTTAATATATAAAAATGGCTTTGTGATAAGGCCTAATATTTTCTTTAAGGCCCATTATTGTAAGAGCTATTTCCCTATTAACAAAACCACCATACTATTTACTATAGTAAATAATGGACTTTTAATATGTTGTAAATAGGGCAGTATAATAAAATAGCCAGTTTGAAACTATAGATTTTGTTTTTAACCTATGTTTCATAACTTTTAGAGAAATAGCCAACGTGTTTAGGTGTCAATAATTAATAGACTAATTTGCTCTTTTACTCAATCAAATGGAAATAATGAATATAATTATATTAAATAATAGGCAATAACGATATAAAATAACAGAAAATTTCAAAATTGTTATACGTAGCCTTTAACCTCTAACAAATCTCAACAAAATATTTTATCAAAGATATCATTAATCACGCGGCGCGCTAATCTAGAACGGCTTCACCAAGACTGACGTTACTGTGTAAGAACCTGTCAACACAGATAATAAACGTAGATTACTGAAAATTATCTCATTCTCCACATTTCAGTAATTTGAATAGAAATAAATGGAAATAGCTGTAAATAAATAATCTGTACCTCTACATTTTTCCAAAAACCGACATTCGAAAATCTTCACTGTTAAAAAAAAAAATTAACAGTGAGAGTCGGGCCACCTCTAACCAAGCTCCAATCGTCTCTCCCGCTAACCACCACCGTGAGGCTCGTCGCGACCCCGTCTCCAAGCTCTCCCTCCCCTACGCTCTCGTCAACCGCCTCATGTGGGCATTGATCTGGCTCCGACGAGCCTTCGTCGACCTCCTCCGCCGCCTCCGGCCGATCTGCGTCATCGGCGACAACTTCTTCGGCTGGACTATCCCCTTGGCCTGCGACCTCGGCGTCTTCCTCGTCATCTTGGCATGTTGAAGGTTTAAAAAAAACCCAGATCTGATTTTGTGGAGAGAGAAAGAGAGAGAGAGAGATAGAGAGAGAGAGAACGTGGATTCTAATATCTGGTAACTACCTTCTACAAAATAGGAATTTAACATGCACAAAAAAAGAAAAAAAAATAACGTGATTTTAAAAAACTGCTTTAATTATTGAAGGACAAAAAAGTAAAAAATATTTTGCCACCTAATACGTTTGGCTATTTCCCTAAAAAAAAACTCCAAACATAGGCAAAATCTCAAACTTAATGTTATAGGTGGCCTACTTACTTAGAAAACTCTTGTAAATAAGCCCATTTACTTAAACAAGAAAGCAAGGAAGCTATATTATAATTCCAAAAGTCAGACGCAATTATGGTTTGAACGTGTCAATAGAGGTTTTGAAATAGCAACGACTTTGGGGGAAAAACAAGGAGAACGACACATTCCTTTGAAAGTCTTCAAGCAATTTTTTTGTTAAAATTATCAAGTTTGCATGTTTGGTAGTTAACTCAAAAAGTTTTTGGACTTGTTTGGTTCTCATCTCAAAAACAAAAAACGAAAGTAGCGTTTGGTTTAATTTTCTGGAAAAAAATTTTAAAATTTTTTTGAAGTTGTTTTGTAAAAGAGTAAAGAAAACTGAAAACAAATAAAATGTGTTTTTGGAAAAAAAAAAAAAAAAATTCTTCTCTTCTCTCCTCCTTCAAAAACAAAAATGAAAACTGTACCAAACAGTTTTTTCAGTTTTTTCAATTTATAAAAAACAAAAATAAAAACTGTACCAAACAGCTTTTTGAAAACAACTGCAAAATAATTTTTCAGTATAACTACAAAAATTAGAAAATAGAAAACAAAAACTTTTTGAGTGAACTACCAAACGGCCCCTTTGTTTTCTATTTTCTAATTTTTGTAGTTGTACTGAAAAATTATTTTGCAGTTGTTTTCAAAAAGCTGTTTGGTACAGTTTTCATTTTTGTTTTTGAGAAATTGAAAAAAATGAAAAAACTGTTTGGTACAGTTTTCATTTTTGTTTTTGAATGAGAAGGAGGAGAGAAGAGAATAATTTTTTTTTACAAAACACATTTTATTTCTTTTCAGTTTTCTTTACTCTTTTACAAAACAACTTCAAAATTTTTTGAAATTTTTTTCCGAAAAATTAAACCAAACGCAACTTTCACTTTTTGTTTTCAATTTTTTTTATCTCAAAAAGTCAAACACACTTTTTTGAATGAAAACCAAACACTTTTCTAAATGTATTAGACTTCTTATTTGTTTCGTTAAGGTATTTTATTTTGTTCAGACTAATAATTATTAGATTGTTATTTAGTACTTTTGTTCTTTTTTTCTTCTTTATTTAAAAAAAAAACATAAGACTATGCCTAGTAAAAAATTTGTTTCCGATTATGAAAAAAAGGATAGAAGATAAATTGGTTAACTATAAAAAAAGACTTTGATGAATTCTTCATATACATTTTTTTAGCAATTATAGACAAAGAAATTGATGAAAAAGCGCTTGAATATGACGATGATGATGACATGGTAGAAATAGAAGGAGAAACTAATGGTAATATGAACGATGAACATATAAATACTTATGATTCGGGACGATTGAATAAAATTTGTATAAGCTTTTATATATAACTATTTCCTTGTTTTGGCCTAATTGTTAATTCTCGCTTAAGGCCTCGGATTTTGATGGACCGATCCTGGCTACTTTGTATCTCTTTATAACTTCATTCAAATGCATAGCATGTACTTCACGTGTCAGAGAAACGTACATTATACGAGAACAATAATTAGTGACAGGGTGAAGAAGGTTCTTTTTTTTTTACGAGCTAGTCCTTTTTTTTTTTGTCAAAATCTAACTATTTGGTGACGACAATATTTTTAACCCCTAAATTTTTTGTATTGTAAATAATATTTTCTCACTTTTCTTCCAAATATAAACATTTCATGAAAATCTCTCAAGTCCTCGTACTATCTATTAATATATAATTATTATATATGGTTATAAATTTGGTTAAATACATATCCTTATTTGTAATGTACAATATTGATTTATAGCTATAATATAGTTAAATTTATAATATATATCTTTAATTTTAATTTATACACTTTTTTATCTCTTCTCGTTGGATTTTTTTCGATAGTGAAAATTTAAAACACCTTCACCCCTTCCCCCTCTCGAATTCAACTACCACCACAAGATCGCCCATCCCCACTAACCATTTTTTTTTTCAAAATCAGTTAGGTTTGCCGCAAGTTGGTAGTTACGAAATACATGAATGCGACCTGATCCAATATCGCACTTTAAAATTCATACAAATGAAATTGCGTTATAATGTACAATAATATACGATAGTGTACGATGATGTACGATGTTATACGATAAAATTCATACTTTTTGAGCATTTTAAGCTGAAAAAATCAAATTCACGTGAAACTTTGTCATTCTAGGTCATCATAGCTAGGATTCCCTCGTATCTCGTCGAATTTAGTTATATCACGTCGAAATCGAGCGTGAAAGACCGAATGAGAGATTGAGAAAATAAAAAGTGAAAGTGAAATGAATTTATTTGTTCAAAAATGTATTTGTGTCCGAAATTGGGACAAAAGTCCATTTTTAGATATTTTTAAAATATGAGGTCTAATCTCGATATTTTGTTAATTTTTTGGTCCATAAAATGAAATTTCTCGCCCAAATCATCCACAATATGCCATGTCACTGAATTGACTATTTAGTTGAAATTTATTAAAAGTTGACTAATTAGCAAATTCTCAAATTTTGGTGGAATAATTAGTTAATTATTTATTTAAAAATAAGAAGCGCCGTTGCTTCTAAAACTCTGTTTTTAATCAAAATACAAAAATTTAAATAGATTACTAAATAAATTTGTTAGAAGACAAAGGACACCAAGCTCAAAGACGAACAAGAGGTGGATATGGCCCGCCATGAAGGTAATTTTTTGAAGGCGCTTCCAAAATTTGAAATTATCTTAGTTTTTTATTTTTTATTTTTTATTTTTTATTTTTTATCGTATGTTTGTTTCTCTAATTTATTTTTCCTACATTCTAAAGTATGGTGGGCTTTGAGGTATAAATCCTTTGCTTTGTATGGCGCTTCTGCTAACCCCACACCACAGTTTGTGCACTCTCTTATATTACAGCCTTTAGTGCGCTTCTAATCGAAAAAAAAAAAAAAATTGAAGCAAAAAAGAAAAAGGAAAAACAAAGAGTAAATTCTCAGCTGTGTTAGATTTGAGTTTATTGAGAAGTTGTGTGACAAGCAAACACACTTGTTACCGAAAGTGGCTCTAAAATTTGATGGTTATCACTCTTGTTTTAAGAACTGGTCCACCTAATGTTTTAGAGGACACCAAGCTGGATGCTTATGTTCCAAGAAGTTTCTTTGATTTAACAAAAAAAAAACCTTCAGGAACGAATTGTTACTAAATCATAAACAATGGACTATTTGAGCTTTGAGGTGTTCTTTTGATATTAAAAATTTAATTTTTATGGTTCACAGTAGAAAATAGGTCGGCGACAATGCTACAAATAAAAGGCGATAAGGACTAAACTTATAACATTTAAAAAATATTGGGGTCATTCTGATAAGCGAGTAAAAATAAAAGAAAATTTAGGTATTATAGATAAGTTATTTTGGATATATCGAAAATATAAAAAATAAAAAATATAATGGGAACCCCAAACGGCATCGCTTATATTTGCTTCATGTCATTATTTCCCTCATTCCTTTCTTCTTTCTCATCTCTTCGCTTCTCTTCTTTCTTTTCCGCAGTTTTTATATTTATTGTTTGTAATATTTCTACGAGAGCCAAGAGGACACAAAGGCAAAGAAAGCTTCAGAGAGGCGTTAGCCATGGCGTCGGCGAAGCCAGAAGCCCAGAGATCTTCCCCTTCGGTTGAGTCCGTAGATTCGTATATCGGAAGCTTGATTACTTTGACCTCGAAGTCAGAAATTCGCTACGAAGGCTTATTCTGCGACATCAACAGCGAAGATTCCACAATCGGTCTCACCAATGGTAAAAAGGAACAAAACAGAACCACCTCATTTTCATCTTTTGTAAAATAGAGGTTTCTATGTTTTAGGTCTGTTTCTCTTGGCGTCGTCTACGAAATTCGGGATTTGTTTGTTTGCTTTTATTTATTTCTATAAAGTGATTCTATTCTGCATTCTGTTCTTGTTATGTTGTGTTTGATATTATAAGGATATTTTCCCGCAACACTTTAGAGGTTTGTGTGTGTGTCTTGTAAGTTTTAAATGTACTTTCGTAGATAAGTAAGCTATGAAGTCGTTTCGATGCGTGGTCTTGAGATTCAAGATTGGTTTATTTGTTTCTAGGGTTTAAAGAGTTTCAGTATCAGGGCATAGTAATAAACATTGTCTCGAGATTTTTAATTACTTTCCCCTTGAGGTGATAATGTCTGTGTTTTTACCATTTTTGGTAAACAAAAATGCAATATCCTCATTGTTTAATTGCTTTAAAATTTTCCTTGTAATTGCTGTATAAAATTGTATGATATCTTATCGATGTTATGGTTCAGCCAAACTAAGATGGTTTGGTTATTGCCATCCTGACGTAATAAAATAATACAATACCTCGATAGTGTTAGAAGATTTATTCAAACTCAAGAAACCCTTTTCTTCTTGAATTTGACTATGGTCAAAAGCTAAGTTGACCTTTTCTTTTTGTGTTCTTGTCTGAAATGAAGTCCTAGGATTTATTGTGTTTATTATTTTTCTTTTTGCAGTTAGATCCTTTGGTACTGAAGGACGTAAACAGGATGGTCCGCAAGTCGGTCCGAGCGATAAAATTTATGAATATATTTTATTCAGGGGAAGTGACATTAAGGTATGCATAGGGCTAGTTCCAAAGCTTGATTTTTACAAAGATGTTGCAAATGTTCATTTACATGTTCTCTTGGATGGAATATACATTCTGCGCTGTGGCCTATAAAATTGAGGAAAAAGAAAGAAGACAAAAAGATTTGCTATTTTATTTTCAATTTTTTTAACGCTTTTATTTTCAATTATGTGTAAGCATAATTGAAATTTCTGTAACTAATTGTTTTCAAATTGTCATTGATTCCCTCAGCAATTTAACCTGTTATCCTCTTGCAGAATCTGAGGGTGGTATCCCAGGCCACAACTACAACTACAACACCTGTGTTCACCGATCCAGCTATCATACAGGTTAATCAACTGTTTCTAAATGTTTCACCGTCCCAAACTCAGTTACCTCTGAATTCTTGTGTTCTAAGTTGCTGGTTATTACTCACCATTTGGTAAACAGAGTCACCACTCTGCGAGTGCTCAGCCTCCGAGTAACGGGTTGGTTCCGGATCCCAGCACACAAAATCCACAGAGCGGAGGACTTCCTGGGCCAACATTTCAAAGCAATCTTCATCTGTACCAACCCATTGAAAGCAATCCAGCCCCGTGGACCCAATCACCTTCTCTTCCAACCACTTACGGCGGTGCTGCTCCGACAATGTATTACCAAAGCTATTATGGGCTTCCGAACGGGTCGCAGACCCAGCAGCAACCTTTGGTCACGCCGACACTCGGCTTCCCAATGTCAGCACAGTCTCCGGCGGCGGTTCAGCAATCTTTGCTCACTCAGACCCCACAACCACCGCACAGCTGGTCGCTGCCAACATCTTCGGCGCAACAAACACAGTTTTCGCAATCCCATTCACCTTCTCTTTTCCTTCCGAAGCCCAATTTCAAACCACCTCTTGATACTTCTGCTCAGACCCCTTCTATGATGCAACAAACGGTGCATGATTCAACTGCGCCAGATTTAGATGGTCACCGATATAAGGCTCTCTCCGAGTCTCCCTCCGGGTTGTTGCCGATCCCGAATTTTCAATACCCCAGTTTTCCTGCGCAACCCACTTCTCTTAGTCTAGACACTTCTAATTTCCAGTCGGCTGCGCTCCCCTCCCAGCCTTCTTCAGTAGTTTCGGAGTCGTCGCTGAACAAACCTCTGTTAAGCTCTTTGAACAAGCCTGTCTTGGCTTCTGATTCCGATGTGGCCGCGAAAACTTCCGAGCCCTTGTATGTATCCATGGCGTCAAATTTGATAACCCCTGGCCAGCTTCTGCCACCCGGAACCAGCTCAGCAGCACAGACTCATCTGAACAAATCTCGGGAAGACAATGGGACGGCAGAAGCTTCGGTGCTTAATATACTGCAAGCTCCTCCTCAATCCCAAGCACAGGAGCCATTGCTGCCGCTACCTTCACCAGCTGAATATCGGGTATGCTGTTATGAAATTACTTTGTGTGGTTCATAATTTTTATTAGAACCCAAGGGCTTGGTCTAGTAGTTAGGGCGATTCTTGGGACCTTGTCAGTCCCAGCCCGATTCTTGTGATCCAAGACGCAACAATTGGGTAGCCTCTCAGTCGATAAAGCCAGGGCATCGTGGATTTTAGTCGGGTCTAATCCGGACACTACGGTTGTAACTTTCTTTTTTCCTTAACTTAGGAGTCATGGTTATGTTCATGATTGTGTGATTAAGTGAGACCATATAAAAGAGATTCTCTATCTATACATTACTGGTAATTATGTGCTATGAGAAGTACAAAACGTTTGTTATTATGTGATCAGATGAGCATAAAGATTTTAAAATTGAAAAAAAAAACAAAAAACTCTAGCTTGTCGAAATCGTTTTTGCTGATGATTCCATCCATTTAGAGTCTTTGCTTTTAAAATAACTAAATTATAACTTGGAGAACAATCATCTTGATGTGAAATTAAAACGATGGAAAGAATGGAATCCATATAGAATCGGGAAACCCCTAGCGAGGTGTGTGTGTAATAAGTCATAGTTGGCTTTAGAATTTCTATATTCAGAGATATGTTATATATTCTTGCGAACTAATTTATCACTGTTTTCTTTTTCCTCTAGCCACATGGAGCTCATGGGCATCCTTTTCCTCGCCACAACAATAGAGGGTTCCATAGGGGAAGAGGAAATGGGGTATGTGTGTGTGTGCGTGTATATGTATACTTTTTTTTACCTTCGTTTGGGATCCATTGCGTAGTTTTGTCTAGTCTTCGCGAGATTGTTTCAATAGATTCTCGTGGATTGGAAAAATAGTTCATGTGCTTTTGATTTCCTACAGATGTCACGACCTGTAACCAGATTTACCGAGGAGTTTGATTTCACAGCGATGAACGAAAAGTTTAACAAGGACGAAGTCTGGGGTGATATCGGCAAAAGCAGAAGGGATCAAGAAGACGTGAACGAACCAGAAGAGGAGAAAGATGTTGGTTCAACAAAGCCAGAGTCAAGCGTATTGCCTTTGCATTCGTTTCTACAATTTGAAATGAACCGTTACATATCTTGCTTACTCATGGATTCTCCCCCCTCTTGTGTTTTTTCTTTTTCCGCAGCCTGTTTATGTGAAGGACGACTTTTTTGATTCGTTGTCCAACAATGCTCAGAGGCGCAATTCGCAAAACGGACGGTTTAATTTCTCTCACCAGAGGAAGTTAGATACCGAGGTATGCCTTTCGTTTTAGATCTATATTTAGTCTGTATAGGATCATGTTGAAAAATTATGTTAATTTTTTTTGGTAGACGTTCGGGTTTGTGCCAAGACACAACAGGGGTGGGCGAGGAGGTTACGGGCAGGGCCGAGGAGGCCGGTCAGGTGGCGGCTACTATGGACGGGGCGGGAACGGGCAGTTCGGTCGGGGTCGGGGTCACGATTCCCCGGGCCCGGGCCGTGCCAGTTAGTAATGTTTGGCTCTTCAGTTTTCTACTTTCTATTCACGTGTGAACTATATGATATAGCAGAAGAAGAAATAAGGCTATTATGTATATGCTCTTTTTGAAAGGGCTGTACATAGCTGGTTTAGTAGTAGTGCTACTACTACTGTCTCATTATCTGCGTTTTATTTTTATTTTTGAGTTGGGTTATAACGTTTAGAAGAGCTTCTAACCCCTGAAATGTATTCCATACTTGTCTTTTAAATAGAGGACTAATCTGTGTGACCTTTTCTCAAGTATTTCTTTCTCGGCATCAAGTGTGATGTGAAAGTATTTCGTCCGTACGGTCCACGTCCATCTTACTTTATAATTATTTATATATTATTACCAACCATAGCACTGTATTTGATGTTGAATCAACACAACTTTTATGTTGATTTAGCACCAAATTTTTTTCCAACTCCAACCACAACACCAAATTTTATGCTAAAAATACTATTCACCATTATTATATTATTAAAACTCTACACCTTTTATTAACAAATATTTAAATAAATAATTATAGTGTCTTTATTTTTAATTAAGTGATTAAATTATTTATTACTAGCTAATATTTAGCAAAAATCAAAATTTTAAAATAATAAAATTCTGAAATAAAAATTACATTACTTAAAAAACATATTACATCTAAATAATTATAAAAAAAAACATACATTTGAAATACAGATTACTTCATACTAATTATCAGAATTAGTATATTCGTTCCACAAGTGCTCAATTAATGCATTTCAAAGTTCAATATGAGCTTCTCTATTCTTGATTTGTCGGTGTCGAGTTAAGAATTGTTGAAATCGAACATCTTCATCGTCTGCCATCTCAACTTCTACATTTGGGACTTCGGCTCGTTCTTCAATGGTTGGACAAACATCGCGCTCATCTTCTATTATCATATTATGCATAATAATACACGATGTCATGATATCATGTAGCACTTTCTTACTCCATAAGCGGGATGATCCGGCCACAATTGCAAATCTTGACTTCAATACTCCAAATGCACGCTCCACATCCTTTCTACATGCTTCTTGTTTCATTGCAAATAACTTTTTTTTGGGCCACGGGGATCGTGAATAGTTTGAACAAGGGTCGACCATTTTGGGTATATACCATCAGCTAGATAATAACCCATATTAAAGAAGATATGCACTTGTGTCATATCTATCTTGATATTTCTCAAAACCCAATCATAGAGATTTCCCAAAAAAAAGATCAATTTTGGGCAAGAATTGAAGCAGATTACCACTCAAATGGAATCCACAAAGTTAGACCACGAAGATCTTTAGAAAGTAGAATGGCAACCATTCTTAAAGCTGTTTCCAAACTAAGGGGATTTGTTAACCATATTGAAAATAAGAATCCCAACGGTGCTTCGGAACAAGACATTGTAAGTATATATTTTGTGGATAATATGAACTCACATTTTTTTTATTTATACTTACTAACTTTTTTAACATTATTCTCTTATCAATATGTAATAGTTAACTCAAGCGAAGATGTTATTGGTAGAGGATAAAGATTACAAGAAAGGCTTCAAATTCGATCATGTCAGGCCCATCCTAAAAGGAATTGAGAAGTTTGCTAATAGCAGCTCAAACACCGAGTCACCGGGTCCTAATTTTCCTTCATCGTCATCATTTTCTACCGAGTCACCGGCAACCCAGGTATGAATTCTTTTGATCTTAACATGAACGATCAAGAAGGCACTTGCAATTTATTTGGAAGGCCAATGGGTGTAAAAAAAGCAAAGAGACAACAAAAAGTGGGAGAAGAATTTAAAAAAATGATGGAGAAAAACAATAATCTTGTTTGATCTATTAAAGATACTAGTTTTGATAGAATTGAGCTTCAAAGACAAAAAAATGAACTTCGAAAGAAAAAGATTGAGCTAGTTCAAATGAAGGAAGAGAATAAAATTTTATTTATGAATTTGGATACTGTATCCGATCCAAATATGCGTGTATTTCTTGAAAAAGAAAAACAAAAAATTATGCAAAAAAAGAGCACAGACAACCCAAGATGAAGAACAAGGAGGAGGTTCTGAATATTATGGATCTCAATATCGAGCATCTAATTATCAACGAGATCAAGCTCAGGAAGATCAAGCTCAAGAAGATCAAGCTAATGGAGAACAAGTTCAAGGAGATCAAAATGAAAATTTTACTCAGTATTATAATTTATTGGGTGGAACCGGAAATAATTTTTCAGGCTTTTAAATTATGTTTTTATGTATTTACTATATATTTTGAAATTATGTTATTGTTTTTAGTTTATGTTGTTTGTTTAATTTGGACTTTGTAACCTATGTTTAAACTTTTAAGTTTTATTGAATTTTATTTTAATGTGTTTTTGTAATCAAATTATGAGTTTTGGTGTTCTATAAATTTTAATAAGGGTAAATATAAGTATATATATATATATATATATATATATAAGTATATATATATATATATATAAGTATATATATATATATATAAGTATATATATATATATATATATATATATATATAAATTTTGTTTAATGTGTAATTAAAATACTTTAAAAAAAAATTGGCGTGATACTGTGCCACGCTATATATGGCGTGACACTGTATATCACGCTATATATAGCGTATGTTTTACAGTACGATTGGAGCAACAAATGACATCAAACTTGATGATATAGCGTGCGCTTGGAGTTTCTCTAAGAGTGTTTAAGAGCAAGTTTTCAAATTTCTACTATTTTAAAAAATCTATTATACTGGGACTAGTCTAAAAAACTTTATGACTATTTTTTTCTTCATTTTAACCTCAATTTTACCTTTAATTATAATTCATTTATTTTTCCCAAACAACTTTAATACCTCACACTTTCTTATCAACTAATTGAAAGTTACAAACTTGTCTTTAATTAGTTATTTACAAGGTGACACTTCACAAATTATTGACAAGTTCGTAACTAATTGATAGTTACAAACTTGTCCGTTTTTAGTTATTTTATTCTCACTCATCACAAATTAGTGACAATTATGTCAATTATATTAGCCTGTTAATTTTAAATAGTTATCAATTTGTGTCTAAATAGTTATCTCATTCTTTGAGGATGTTCTTCATGATCTTGATTAGGTCGAGGAAGACCCTGGGAGGCAGGGAAATCTAGAGTTGGTGGAGAGGGCTGAGAGGGCTCATCCTGCATCGGATCACTTCCAAAGGCTCTGAAATCCACTTGGATAACAACAAAACAAAAAAAAAGTTATAAACTTGGCATATCATATTTAACAACATATTCTCATTACTTACCTCATGAAGGCGAATTGCTTGGATGGCCGACTCAGAAACTTTGGAGCTTGAGGACCATTTGAAAATTAATGGTCTCGCAGCTTCATTCAGTATGGTACATAAACTTCTCTGGCAAAGTTTTGGGATGCACTTATAGGCCCACACCTAGAGCGGGTGTAAAAATCCAGTGAGATGCGCATTCGCCTTGGTCCCCAGCTTGCTTTTGGCTTTCGTCACGAATGACATTACAACCCCCATGAAGTAATCCCACGTAACATTTCCCTAAGGGAAGTCGTTAAATGCCTCAGGGTCATCCACCATCATAATGTATGAGAGAGTCGACATCGTAACTTTAGATTAGCCCGAAAGGAGCAAATTGTACAAGAAGTGGATAAGAAGGAACCGGACTCATTTGACATTGTCTTCCCAATCCTTGCTTGCCTCAATCAAAGCAGCTATATTGCCCCGCGAGGCAAGTGCCCCTTTCTGGAACGTCGACACTGTTGGAATCGATCTAGGGTTTAAGAAAATAATTAACGCTTCGGTAAGCGGCGGAATTTTAAAAAATTTCTTTAACAAGTAAAACCAGTTTTTACTAACCTAGACAAAAGAGCAAGTACACGTAATTAAAAACTATTATGAGCTAAGAAGTTTACTAACCTTTCTTGAAGCTTGATCTTTGAGAAGCTCTTAGAAAGTTGCAACGCTCGTCTCCCCTCGCAGCACGTCCCTCTTTCTTTCCTCGGCACCTCGAGCAACCACGAAAGTTTCTATCACTAAATCACTCGAGAGAAAAGGAATTAGTGAGTGGGCACTTTTAAACACTACGACTTAAGAACAAGTCTTGAAGTCGCATAGCTAAACTCTAGGTCAAATGAGGACCTAGGTGCCAAAACAAAATCGAAGATAAACTAGAGAGAGAGAGAGAGGAGTTCGACCAAAGTTTGAGAGAGAGAGTCTCTCAAATCTCTTAAACTTGGATTGAATGAATTGTGAAGAAAAGGGGCTCCTATTTATAGGAGAGGTCTCACCTTCTATAAGGTAGTTTCCTCTTCTATAGAATATCACATATTCATGAGCCAATTACCTCTTTTCCCACTTGAGATGCTCGGCCAAGGATGCCTTCTAGAAGGCTTGGATTTGTTTCCATTTTTGTTCCTTGCCTTGCCTTGTCTCTCTCTTGGCCGATTACCCTAAAGCATCATCATGCAAATTTGTTTCCTCTTTTTCTTTTGGCAAGTATCTTGATACATTTATTCACAAAATAATCTCTCCTATTTCTCTATAGGGTAGGCGCCCAAACTCATTCTAGAAGGAGCTTCTAGAAGCTTCTTCATTTGTTCATGACAACAAGAGAAAGGCTCATTAAGAATTTTCAATAAAATTCTTATGAAATGAAATTAACTCACAAGGCCCAATTATTTCAATATGGCCGAGTGACATTAAGTCATCAAATGAACTTGTCAAAATTTATTGACATCCATTTCATCCTATGTCTCAAAAGACAAAATTACCCTTTTGACAATTTTCGTTCTTGTTTTGACTTAGCTTCCAGTTTAACTATTCCTACTCGATGTGATTCGTGACAGTGACCTCATGGACCCAAATGAACAAAGCTTGAGCTAAACACTTGGACTCAAAAGTTCACAAACCTTTTCCAAGTTTAGCTTAATGCCAACTGACTCCACTAAAGAGTTGACACTGAAAATCTCTCGGTTCAAATGAATTTATTTTGTACTCAAGAATTCAACCTAATTATGATGAGCGGATCCACTGAATATTATCTATGTTTACCCTTCATGAATGTCATCAGCTAGTCGGGATTTACTAAATTACCATTTTACCCTTCTAGCTGTTATTTCCTCAACTCCTTTGTCGCTTGTGAATAAGTTAGAAACAATGTATTGACGAGGAGCTAACAAGTCACATTGTTTCATCCAAAAGAGTCAGGACTCAATTTGGACACTGGCCAGTTCATTTATTCACACTCCAAGGAACAAAGCATGAGGTGACATACATTGCATTTCAGCAATCTTGTACATGAATTCCATATATATGAGAACTTCACAAAGTTACTCATGACATTCTCACAACTTAGTACTTCACCAATAGGCCCTGTTCGGAATCACATAGTGAGTCCGAACTCTGACTTTCTCAAATGAGAATACTAAGGTGTGAAATGGCATGTCTCATTTCAGGATTAAGGTAAGCATGATGCAATTCATACGTAGTGACTTCGAGACATAAGAGGTTAAATGGTTTGTTCTTATCTTGTCTCTAGAAGTGCACTGGTCAATTCAGTACCTTCGGAAGATACCTAGAAGAACTATAGAGTCTCCAACTCTCAATGCCTCATAACCAGACATCATAGATTCTTCTAACAATCGTACTGAGGTCAATAGTCCTTTGACCCTAAGATTGCGAATATATCGTTTTAAGCAAACTACGAAGAGTTTGTTCATGCAATCTACATTTGTCTCTTCGTTAGTTGTTTAGTTTGTTTATGGACTAAAGACTAAGGTTTTATCATAAAGCTTCAAACAAGGAAGATTGAATGAACGTTTCAACTTTTTATTAATGAATAAGCAATTTCAAGCAAGAGTCTTCATGAGACTTTATTACATCAAATGTAGAATATAAAGATTACAACTCTTCTTGTGGGCACCATTGACAACAAACTCCCACTTGACTCAAAGAAGATGTGTGTAGTCTTTCATGCCTAATCCCTCTCGATTTTGGTCGAAGACCTTGTTAGCTAGGGCCTTGGTGAATGGATCTGCCAGAGATCTACTTCACCTCCACGTCTCCGCGCTGCGCGATCTCTCGAATCAAATGGTATTTCCTCTCAATATGTTTAGAGCGCTTATGGCTTCGATGTTCCTTTGAGTTAGCGACAGCCCCACTATTATCACAATAAAGGGTCATGGGCTCGTCGACGTTTGGAACAACTTCCATATACTTAAGGAATTTTCTAAGCCATACAGCCTCTTTGGATGCTTCACAAGCAGCCACATATTCTGCTTCAATTGTGGAGTCAGCAATGCAAGATTGCTTAATACTTCTCCACACGACAGCTCCACCATTAAGGATGAACACAGATCCCGAAGTGGATTTCCTGGAATCCTTATCCGCTTGAAAATCGGAGTCGGTATATCCCGTCATAGTCAGGTCAGTACATGAGTATGTAAGCATCAAGTTCCTAGTTCTCCGAAGATACTTAAGAACATGCTTAACAACAATCCAGTGCTCGGGTCCAGGGTTGGATTGGAAACGGCTAACTACGCCAACGGCGAAACATATATCAGGTCTAGTGCAAAGCATAGCATACATGAGGCTTCCTACGGCAGAGGCGTAAAGAATCTTCCTCATGTCTTCAATCTCTTGTGCAGGCTTGGGAGACTGGTCCTTAGAGAGTGAAACTCCATGCCTAAAGGGTGTTTGACCCTTCTTGGAGTCTTGCATCGAGAAGCGATCCATCACCTTATCAATATAAGATGCTTGAGAGAGCGACATGGTCCGGTTTTTCCTATCTCGAAAGATTTGGATTCCCAGAATGTACGCGGCTTCTCCTAGATCCTTCATATCGAATTGTTTTGCTAGCCAGACCTTAACCTCAGATAACTTACCCACGTCATTACCAATGAGTAGTATATCATCGACATATAGTACCAGAAACACAACTTTGCCTTCGTGTATTAACTTGTAAACACAAGGCTCATCTATTGACTGTTCAAAGCCGAAGCTTTTCACAGTTTCATCGAATTTGATATTCCATGACCTAGATGCTTGCTTTAATCCATAAATAGACTTAAGCAACTCACAAACCTTGGTCTCTTGACCTTCTTCTATGAAACCGTCTGGTTGAGCCATGTAAATGCGCTCGTCAAGATTGCCATTCAGAAAGGCTGTCTTGACATCCATTTGCCAGATCTCATAGTCGAGAGCTGCAGCTATGGATAGGAGTATGCGGATGGATTTAAGCATCGCGACTGGCGAGAAGGTTTCTTCATAGTCAATCCCTTCTTGTTGGGTATAACCCTTCGCCACAAGTCGTGCTTTGAACGTCTCGACGTTCCCATCAGGACCCCTTTTCTTCTTGTATATCCACTTACACCCTACGGGTTTAATCCCTTCAGGAAGGTCTACAAGTTTCCAGACTTTGTTGATATACATCGAGTGCATTTCAACTTTCATGGCGTCAAGCCAAAGGTTTGATTCAGAACAAGCCATCGCTTGGCTATAGGAAACAGGATCATCCATGTCAGAGACGGCTACAAGAGAGTCTCCATAAGACATGTACCTGTCAGGCTTTTGAGTAGCCCTCCCACTACGTCTAAGTACTACTTGACGAGATTCTGATGAGTTAGGTTGTGTTTCAGTTGGGGTAAGAACAGTTCTAACAGATGAGGTAGAAGCTTCCTCACCCAACTTTTCTTCAAGCACAATTTTGCTTCTAGGTTTTGCATCCTTCATAAAGTCCTCCTCAAGGAAACGAGCATTCGTGCTAACGAAAGTCTTATCGTCCTCGGGACTATAGAAGATGAAACCCTTGGTTTCCTTTGGATATCCCACAAACAAGCACAATTCTGACCTACTAGCCAACTTGCTAGTCTTTTGCCTTAGCACGTGTGCAGGACAACCCCAAATTTGGATGTGGCCCAAACTTACTTAACGGCCAGTCCATTGTTCATAGGGAGTACCAGGAACCGTCTTTGACGGAACTTGGTTCAGAATATAAGCGGCTATTTCGAGGGCATATTCCCAAAAGGAAGGAGGGAGTGATGAGTAACTCATCATTGATCTAACCATCTCCATAAGAGTTCGGTTTCTTCTCTCTGACACTCCGTTTTGTTGAGGTGTGCCAGGTGCGGTAAGATGATAAGCGATACCTTCTTCTTTAAGAAAGTCATCGAACTCTCCAGACATATACTCACCACCTCGATCAGATCGAAGGGTTTTGATCACTTTGCCAGTTTGATTTTCCACTAAAGCCCTAAAGACCTTAAATACGTTAAAGGTCTCGGATTTGTGTTTGAGCAAATAGACAAACCCATATCGTGAGTAATCATCGGTGAAGGTAACGAAGTATTCGTATCCCCCACGTGCCTGTTGGCTGAGCGGACCACATACATCAGAATGTATTAGTTCCAGCAACTCAGTGGCTCTTCGACCCTTATCAGAGAAAGGTCGCTTAGTCATTTTTCCTTCTATGCAGGATTCACAAGTAGGTAGTGAACCTATTGCAGAGGCTTGGAGTGGACCATCCCTCACAAGTCTCTTAATCCTATCTAGACTGATATGACCAAGTCTTAAGTGCCATAGGTGTGTTGATTTTGTTAGATCGGAGGATTCAGAAAGTTTGATCCTCTTTGGCTCCCTAATTAGATCATTATCTATTTCGGTGCCTAAAAGAGAAGGTTGAGTGGGATAGATGTAGAAAAGAGCATTCTTCATACATGCATCAGTGACAAAAGAATTATCAGGAAACGAAATACGAATTCCATTCTTAATGAACTTTAAACAATAATCTTGCTCACGAAGACGAGCAACAGATATTAAGTTCTTTCCAAAGGAAGGAACGAAATAAACATTATTCAAGTTTAAAGTACGGTCTTCAAAAGACAGTGTCACGGATCCCACAGCCTTCACAGACACCAGGCTCCCATCACCCCATTTGAAACAGAACTCGCCTTCCTCTAAGCTTTTGGTTTTCTTGAAACCATTCAAGGAACAACAAATATGGTTAGTAGCAGCGGAGTCAAGAATCCACGTTGATACATTATCAGCTACTAAGCATGCTTCAGTAACTAGTACAATACTATGTTCCTTTGCTTTGAGATTGGCAGGACAGTTCTTTTTATCGGCCTTGTGAGGTCTCTTCTTAGTTCCAGAGGCGGAGGCTCTTTGCTCAGTAGCATGTGCCTCTCCTTGATTCCTCTTTCTCTTAGTGAGACCTACAGCAGTGTGAAGTTCCTCCATAAGCTTGGTAACAGTGTACTCTAGCTTGTTTATTGAGTAGTTCATCTTGGAGGTATCAAGAGATGCGGGTAGAGTTTCTAAGATCATATCTATGACATTCTTCCCATCATTCTCAGATCCTAGGATTTCCATCTTATTTAGAAAACTAATGATCAGTATCATAAAGTCTCTAACAGGAGTCCTAGCCTTCATATGACAGTTCATAAACTGTCGGACTGCTTGTTGCCTTGCTTGACGCCTTTGCCCTCCAAACATCTCAAGGAGATTGTAGAGCACGTCAGCGGCAGTCTCGATGTCACGATGTTGCTCTTTCAGCACATTGTTCATAGATGCCAAGATATAGCACCTCACAATCTCATCGGATCGAAGCCAGGCCGCTAAGGCGTCATTGTCCTCTTGAGTTGAATCATCATTCGTCAGAGGGGGACACGGGGTGGTGAGTACCCATTTGTGCTTGTTAACGGTAGGTATTATGTCGAGGTTACGTTTCGAATCTACGTAGTTTTCGTTTTCGAGTTTGATACATTATCAGCTACTAAGCATGCTTCGGTAACTAGTACAATACTATGTTCCTTTGCTTTGAGATAGGCATGACAGTTCTTTTTATCGGCCTTGTAAAGTCTCTTCTTAGTTCCAGAGGCGGAGGCTTTTTGCCCAGTAGAATGTGCCTCTCTTTGATTCCTCTTTCTCTTAGTGAGAGCTACAGCAGTGTGAAGTTCCTCCATAAGCTTGGTAACAGTGTACTCTAGCTTGTTAATGGAGTAGTTCATCTTGGAGGTATCAAGAGATGCGGGGAGAGTTTCTAAGATCACATCTATGACATTCTTCCCATCAATCTCCGATCCTAGAATTTCCATTTTACTCAGATGACTAATGATCAATATCATAAAGTCTCCAACAGGAGTCCTAGCCTTCATGCGACAGTTCATAAATTGTCGGACTGCTTTTTGCCTTGCTTGACGCCTTTGCCCTCCAAACATCTCATGGAGATTGGTGAGCATGTCGGCGGCAGTCTCGATGTCACGATGTTGTTGTTGCAACACATTGTTCATTGATGCTAAGATATAGCACCTCACAATCTCATTGGAGCAGAGCCAGGCCGCCAAGGCGTCCTTGTCCTCTTGAGTCGAATCATCATTCGTCAGAAGAGGACACGGGGTGGTGAGTACCCATTTGTGCTTGGTAACGGTAACTATTATGTCGAGGTTATGTTTCGAATCTACGCAGTTTTTGTTTTCGAGTTTGTTCGAGGAAAGGATGATCGAGGGATGTTTGCGAGACATGTTGCCTATTTAAGTTGAAACAAGTTTATGATTAGTCTTTGGTTTAGGATTTAAGTTTGTTTAAGACTTTATAAAATCCAAAGGTGTTATAAACCAAACGATAATTTACTCCCTCAAGAGAAGGCCGCAAAAAATCTCCATTTATAAGTAAATGACACATCATTAATGCTTAGCCAAGATGTCAATACATCATTTTTTACTAGCCACCTTGTAAATTGGTTTGATCACTCACATCCTTTCGCAGGGCCTCGAGGGAGGATTACTAGGGATTGAGTCTAAGCATGTAACCAACCACTTAGTCCAAGAGATCGACTTTGAAAAACAATCCGCCGAGGGGAGGTCTTGTCTCATTGTCTCACTCTCGGACTTAGCTCATTGAGCAATGATCAGAGCAAAGCGCCCTTGAGTACTCTCATTTAAGAGAGGGCCACGAGGGTGACTCTTAGTCTGGCGACACTTCCACTTTTCATTAGTGTTGGAGATCGTGGGTTACAAAAAACAAGTATAACCCTCCCACTTAGTTTTTGGAGTTGGTTCATCGACTCTTATAAGTTCGGAAATAGATTTCCTAGTTAGAGAGCGACAGAGCGGACAACTAGAAGAGAATCCTAGATCGTCATGTTCAGAGTAGTATTAGTGCATAAAGGCACAAGGTACATACTCGATCTTTTCCTATTTTCTATTTCGGGAAAGTGCATGAGGGAAGTGTGAACTTCAACTCACTCGAACACTTGAAAGTTTGAGATTACACATCTTTTTATTTTTGGGCTTGTCTACAAGGAGACCTCCCACTCAAAGTTTTCAAGAGCATATAGATTTTGAACATATGTGATATAGATATAGTTTTGAAAACATTTTGAAAACTTAATTGATTTGGATGACAAAATATTTTCAAGTTTGAAAGTGAAAACGGTTTTTCAAAATTCAAACTAGTTTTGTAAAAACTCAATTTCAATTAAACTTTCAAAAAACAAAACATTTTAATCTTACACATCATGTTTATAATCATATGAAAAACACTTTTGTTCAAGAAAATTTTCTCATTAGAGTTCTATAACTCATGGTAGTGGGGTTTGAAAATCCGGATTTCTAAAAAACTGGAGTTTCAGCACAGCCGCGCACCTCAGAGTAAAATCGCCATATCTGGCGGCTCCGATGTCCTTTTGAGCCGAAACCGATGGAATTGGACAGAGGACAGAAAGAGCTTTAATTTTATTTAAGAATCATTAAATTTAGATTTCGGAGCAGAGAGTTATGCCATTTTTACTGCGGCTTTTACTCCAGCTCGAAAAAAAAAGAAATAATTAAAGCTTGGTCCTTTTTAGGTGCGAAAAAGAATCGAGTGTAACGGAACGTTTTATGAAGGTTGTTAAAGCTTTTATTTGTGTTTTATTAGCAAGGTAATAACAAGGCATAAAAGAAATAACAACAAGCATAAAACGATTCAAGTAAAAATAAGAAACTAGTAAGACAAGAAAACTAGTCACAAAATTTTACTCGAAATTTCTCAAACCTTTAAAACACGTTTTTCAATATAAAAAATTAAAAACTTTTAGAACTGATTCTAATGTGTTTTAATATCATCCCAAACTCATAGAAAATCAACATGATTTTTAATTTAAAGGCAAGAGCAATAAATTAAAAAAAAAATCTAAGATAACAATTCTAACTTGTCACAAAATTAGTAAACTTTCGAAAACGATTTTCAAGCTCGTATTTTTAAAAAACATGTACATGCTAATCTTTGACCATAGCTCTGATACCATTTGTTGGAATCGATCTAGGGTTTAAAAAAATAATTAACGCTTCGGTAAGCGGCGGAATTTTAAAAATTTTCTTTAACAAGTAAAACCAGTTTTTACTAACCTAGACAAAAGAGCAAGTACACGTAATTAAAAACTATTATGAGCTAAGAAGTTTACTAACCTTTCTTGAAGCTTGATCTTTGAGAAGCTCTTAGAAAGTTGCAACGCTCGTCTCCCCTCGCAGCACGTCCCTCTTTCTTTCCTCGGCACCTCGAGCAACCACGAAAGTTTCTATCACTAAATCACTCGAGAGAAAAGAAATTAGTGAGTGGGCACTTTTAAACACTACGACTTAAGAACAAGTCTTGAAGTCGCAGAGCTAAAATCTAGGTCAAATGAGGACCTAGGTGCCAAAACAAAATCGAAAATAAACTAGAGAGAGAGAGAGGAGTTCGACCAAAGTTCTATAGAGAGAGTCTCTCAAATCTCTTAAACTTGGATTGAATGAATTGTGAAGAAAAGGGGCTCCTATTTATAGGAGAGGTCTCACCTTCTATAAGGTAGTTTCCTCTTCTATAGAATATCACATATTCATGAGCCAATTACCTCTTTTCCCACTTGAGATGCTCGGCCAAGGATGCCTTCTAGAAGGCTTGGATTTGTTTCCATTTTTGTTCCTTGCCATGCCTTGTCTCTCTCTTGGCCGATTACCCTAAAGCATCATCATGCAAATTTGTTTCCTCTTTTTCTTTTGGCAAGTATCTTGATACATTTATGCACAAAATAATCTCTCCTATTTCTCTATAGGGTAGGCGCCCAAACTCATTCTAGAAGGAGCTTCTAGAAGCTTCTTCATTTGTTCATGACAACATGAGAAAGGTCCTTTAAGAATTTTCAATAAAATTCTTATGAAATGAAATTAACTCACAAGGCCCAATTATTTCAATATGGCCGAGTGACATTAAGTCATCAAATGAACTTGTCAAAATTTATTGACATCCATTTCATCCTATGTCTCAAAAGACAAAATTACCCTTTTGACAATTTTCGTTCTTGTTTTGACTTAGCTTCCAGTTTAACTATTCCTACTCGATGTGATTCGTGACAGTGACCTCATGGACCCAAATGAACAAAGCTTGAGCTAAACACTTGGACTCAAAAGTTCACAAACCTTTCCAAGTTTAGCTTAATGCCAACTGACTCCACTAAAGAGTTGACACTGAAAATCTCTCGGTTCAAATGAATTTAATTTCTACTCAAGAATTCAACCTAATTATGATGAGCGGATCCACTGAATATTATCTATGTTTACCCTTCATGAATGTCATCAGCTAGTCGGGATTTACTAAATTACCATTTTACCCTTCTAGCTGTTATTTCCTCAACTCATTTGTCGCTTGTGAATAAGTTAGAAACAATGTATTGACGAGGAGCTAACAAGTCACATTGTTTCATCCAAAAGAGTCAGGACTCAATTTGGACACTGGCCAATTCATTTATTCACACTCCAAGGAACAAAGCATGAGGTGACATACATTGCATTTCAGCAATCTTGTACATGAATTCCATATCTATGAGAACTTCACAAAGTTACTCATGACATTCTCACAACTTAGTATTTCACCAATAGGCCCTGTTCGGAATCACATAGTGAGTCCGAACTCTGACTTTCTCAAATGAGAATACTAAGCTGTGAAATGGCATGTCTCATTTCAGGATTAAGGTAAGCATGATGCAATTCATACGTAGTGACTTCGAGACATAAAAGGTTAAATGGTTTGTTCTTATCTTGTCTCTAGAAGTGCACTGGTCAATTCAGTACCTTCGGAAGATACCTAAAAGAACTATAGAGTCTCCAACTCTCAATGCCTCATAACCAGACATCATAGATTCTTCTAACAATCGTACTGAGGTCAATAGTCCTTTGACCCTAAGATTGCGAATATATCGTTTTAAGCAAACTACGAAGAGCTTGTTCATGCAAATCTACATTTGTCTCTTCGTAAGTTGTTTAGTTTGTTTATGGACTAAAGACTAAGGTTTTATCATAAAGCTTCAAACAAGGAAGATTGAATGAACGTTTCAACTTTTTATTAATGAATAAGCAATTTCAAGCAAGAGTCTTCATGAGACTTTATTACATCAAATGTAGAATATAAAGATTACAACTCTTCTTGTGGGCACCATTGACAACAGACACGTAGAGGCCTTTTTATCGGACTTGCATATATTCCATCCCCTTGAAGTCGTACTCGTCGTCCAGCTTCAATTCCGTAATATTGGCGAAATGCCACTTCGTGAACTCTCAGAGTGTTGGCGATCTCGATCATGAGTTTGTCTGGCGATTGTGGTTGTACCTCAAAGTACCCAGTTCTCAACATAAGATTGCGTATGAGATTTGAAGACCGTGTGATAGTAGGCATAGACAGGTATTGCCCAAAACACGATTTCTTGAACAATGCTAATTGCTCATTCGTCATTTGAACTTGTTCTTTGAACCCTTCCACGTTCCCATAGAAATTGAAATTATATTGACCGATGGACTCATCAGTCACGAACCGCTTCCATTTAAGAACACATAAAAACCACAATCACATCAGTTATCATTTATGTGACATTATATGGTTTAGTGACACCAGTGTAACTATATGAAAAATACTTGATTTAGTGACACTATTGTAACTAATTCAGTGGCATGTAACCATCAAACTTCTTAAAATTTAGTTACAATAGGTTCACTAAATCTTCCAACCATAATATCATTTTAAACAAACAGAATCACTTATTTTGTTGTATGTAACTAAAGCTTCAGATGTTTATAGATTTGGTGAGCGGTTTGTCACAAAAACTTCCAGATGTGTAACCAAAAACCTTCTCAGGTTGGGATTTTTTTAGCGAGGCTGCAGAGCAAACGTTGTAGCATCACCCTCAGAGTTTGATTCTTCACTCTCGGGTATAGGACGTTTTTCAGGTGGTGACTTCGAGGCTAAGCCCTTGCGCTTGGACCCAGGCTTTGTTTGAACCTTCTTCTTCGCAAGTGGCTTGTTGTTCAGCGACGATCTTGTAACTCGGCGTGAAGATTCTGCCATTAGCGATTTAAGGTTTGCATGTTTCGTTTAAGGGCGAGTCTTCGTCATTCCGGTTTAATGGAGACACAAAAAGATGGATTCTGGAGAAATTTAGGGAATGGTGGTCGGAATCGGAAATGGGTAAGAAAACTAGTTTCGGTTGGGAATTTTTTGGGCATCTGGTGGATCCTGAGAAGAAGAAAAAGGAAATGGCTTTTTGTTTAGGTTAATTGCCGGATTTTTCTAGTTTCGTGGAGAATAATAGAAATAAATGGAAATGGTTTTTTGTTTGTGTTAATAGCCGAAATGGGTCTGGTTTCGTGGAGAAGAAGCGAGAAAATTTAAGAAATGGAGAAATAAAAAAAATGAAGTGGAGAAGAGAAGTGACGGTTGAAGGGACTGTGAAAGGGTGGGAACGGTTTTCAATGCATAAATTTAAATGAACAACATAGTTACAAATGGGCATTTATGTAATAGTCTACACCAGGAAAATTGAAGTGGTCTTAGGTCGGTAAATTTTTTTAAAATAGTAGAAATTTGGAAATTTGCCTCAAAACAGTCTTATTTTTTACAATTTCTCTTCAAAATATATGTTGGCTCGTGAAAGGCGAGTGACGAGCCAATAAGAAAACAATAACACATTTCAAATGCTTTTCTTTAGGGCAACCCATTTCCCCACCATTTTGACGTTTATACTCTAATTTTTTTTAATAAATTTTATACTCTATAGTCTATACCATTTGTTTGTTACTCATCATATTAGAATATTTGTAATGTTTCATATACAAGCTATTTCGTTAGAGTTATTGCACGTAAAAAAGTGTGCCGAATAAGATATGATGTTTATAGCAAAAAAAAAGAGTGAAAGATGTTTACTTGTTCTTTTACTTGCGAGCAAGGATTTAAATACAGTTATCGTTACCGTTCCGAGGTTCAGAATTTACTGGTAACCGCTGATATCATAAAGGAATACCGGGGAAAGCAGGAAAAAAAAGAAAACCGGTAACGTTGAACTTACCGTTACCGTTGAGGAATACCGTCAAATACCATATTTATCGAGATGAATCCAGAAAAGAAATATACATAAAATATACAAAGTACGTAAGATAAAATTCATAAAATTAAAAATAGTGTACAATATTTCTATACATTACCAAATTACAAACACAACAAAAACTAAGTTCAATAGTACAAACCAAAATGATAAAGTTCAACACAATTCACCAAATACCATAGTTCAAATTCAACATAAAAGAAATAAAAAGATTACTCTGGATAACGACCGTATGCAGCAGTCATACAGTAATTATACCAACTCATGTAATGAGCATGTGCACGAAAGTACCTGTCCAAGTGATAGTCGTACCCATATTGAGTTGCAGCAACAGACATGGAGTGGAGGGGATAACCTGAAAATGGTCGCACCATGTCGGGAGCTAGAGTTGGTGGTGGATAGTAGTCCTGGTTGTAACTGGAAGATCTGTCATCATACAAGGACTCAGTGCCTTGAGGACCAATTGATACCGATCCGAAGTTGTATGACTAGTCATCAACGTCATTGCTAGACGTAGATGACATGACATCATTCATACATCCGCGCCCGTATCCGAAATAAAAAAAACACAGGGTGATAAAGACAATCGTAATCTTCTTCCGATGGTGCGTATCCAACTTGAACACCTCCGACATCACCATATGAACCTCCAGCACAGGCGTACAATACTTCCTAGCTGGGTCGGGGGTCGACATTCTTGTAGCCTACAAATTAAGTACTGAACTAACAATCATCAACATAATTACCTTTACTAAATTAAATTAGACTAACAATCATGAATCATATTCACAAACTCTAACATATTCCTAGATCTAAAGTTCTAAACTAACATATTCCCGGATCTAAATGAAAATTGAAAATAATTCATAAGAAATTTGGAATAAAACAATAATGATTTTAAATATATGATTTTAACCATAATCATCACAAACTAACAATAAATTCAAAAATTAATTCGGATTAATAAAAAAAAATAGAAAACACGAACACAAACTCAAAATCAACACTAGATTCATGTTCACAACTATCAATTTATACTTAATCTTCAAGAATTATCAAGAAATTTAAAAAAAAAAAAAAAAAAAACTCAAAATCATCAAAATACAAATTCACGTTGGGAAGCTCACCAATACCAGTGCCTTCCGGCGGGATCTGGAGAAGTTTGGCCTTCTGAGCGTCGGGAAGCTGACGGGAAGCTCGGAATGTGGCGAAATTGCAGAAGATTTGCACTGGATCGCGGCGGTTTCCTCGGAATCACCGGAAACTTCCAGTTTTGGTCATTCCAGTGCCAGACTCTTCAAAAAAATGGGAACCGGACTCGTTCCAATCCAGTTTCCCCTTTCAAATGCTTTTCTTTAGGGCAACCCATTTCCCTACCATTTTGACGTTTATACATTAATTTTTTTTTAAATAAAGTTTATACTCTATAGTCTATACCATTTGTTTGTTACTCATCATATTAGAATATTTGTAATGTTTCATATACAAGCTATTTCGTTAGAGTTATTACATGTAAAAAAATGTGTCGAATAAGATATGACGTTTATAGCAAAAAAAAAAAAAAAGTGAAAGATGTTTACTTGTTCTTTTACTTGCGAGAACAAAAATAAAATAAAATTTACATGGCCCAATCATAAAAAAATAACTCGAAAATAAAAATTGGAAAATAAAAATAAAGTATTAAAAGCTAGAAAGTCAAACGTGATACAAGATGAGAGATACTGATCAAATAGTAGGCAGATCGGAAGGTTAAGAAGGAGAGAGAGAGAGAGATGGTTTTGTATTTCGATTTGATTGGAAAGAGATCGGTGAGGCATGGACGCTTTCTCTAACTCCGTACTGCCAAGAACCTCCAAAGGCCGGCGAATGGGATCGGCTCCGGTGGTTGGTTTTCCGATCATGTTCTTCATCAGAGCCTTGGGCCTCGCCGTCGCTGCTCTCGTCTTCACTTGGGCCACCCATTTCAGAGGCGGTTTGGCTCTCATTTCCGACAACAAAGATCTCATCTTCAATGTTCGTCTCTCTCCCTCTCTATGCGTTTAGGTTTTATGGGGGTTTCAGTGAGATCAAGAATGTGTTCTTCGTGACATTAATACCCTAAGATTGTGTATTAATGTAACTCTTGTTATGACCTTCATCGCGTGCCTTCTTTTGGGGGCTATTCGTGATTGGGTACTTCATTATATAGTTTCCTTTTGTTTTTGGAATCTGTTAAACTTCTCTGAGGCCATCAAGGATTAAGAGAAGAAGATAGAATGCGCAAATAGACTACATATGTTCCTTTTCCTTTCTAGTTATGATATGTTTTTTAGCAGTGAAAAACTCACCCTTTGTCGCTTGTTCTTGTAGGTTCACCCCGTTTTGATGGTCATTGGCTTAGTACTCCTAAATGGAGAAGGTAAATTTCTCGCTTCTCCAATGCTCGAACATTCATTTAAACGTAACCATATTCCTACGTTTGTCTTTTCCTTTTTAAATCAAGAATGGAATCGATTCGAAAAGTTATTGTCGGGTTTTGCAGCCATGCTAGCTTACAAGACGGTCTCGGGAACGAAAAGCTTTAAAAAACTAGTCCATCTCGGGCTTCAATTCCTCGCCTGTTGCTTAAGCATCGTCGGCGTTTGGGCTGCCCTGAAATTCCACAACGACAAGGGCATCGACAATTTCTACAGCCTCCACTCTTGGCTAGGCCTAGCTTGTCTCTTTCTCTTCACCCTCCAGGTAATTCCTTTAATCCTCAGATTTTTAAAAAGGTTTTTTTTTTAGTGCAAATAGTCTTCGAAGCACTGTAAGAGTGTCGATTTTGATCTTTGAACTAATGTTTGGAGCAAAATAATCCCCTCAAACTATTGATTATCTAGCATTATAATCATTTTCTAAAGAAAATATGCATGAAATTCAAGACCTAATTATTTTTGGACCTTAAAAACACTAAATAACAGTTTATACATTTAGCTTGAGATTTTGTTTTAATGATACTTTTTAAAATTGTAATCAAATTTTTAAATTTCATGAATAAATAAAAAGAAATTGATAGTCTAGGAACTAATTGCGGTAAAAAAAATTAAAAAAAAAAAAAATTCTTATTGTGAAACTACTGCAGTGGGCGGCCGGGTTTGTGACGTTCTGGTACCCAGGCAGGTCGGCAAACAACAGAGCTTCGTTGCTTCCATGGCACGTGTTCTTGGGTATTTACATATACGCCCTTGCCATTGCCACTGTGACAACCGGCATCTTAGAGAAAGCTACATTTCTGCAGATAAAAGAGGTGATATCTCGCTACTCGGTCGAGGCTATGATGGTAAATACACTTGGGATTTTGGTGGTTGCTTTGGGAGGGCTTGTTATTCTTGCTGTTGTTACCAATTTGAATGATGGTAAGGTTGAGAGTGTTAGAGAAGCAACAGAGTAGGGTTGGTTTTGGGTGTTGCAGAGGATTTCGATATAGAAACTCACATACAACCATTTCACTATACTTATATGGTTCGTTGCTTTCAACTATACTTCTATGCATAAATTGTTTGTTCTTGCTCCACTAGATGTTCATTCAACTATACTTTTGGTTGAATGAGAAATGATAGGAAGATTTTATTGGTGGCATAATCCATGTACTAATACGAAGGTGCGAATATAATTCAATTTTGCTCAGCAAAATACACTCGAACACAATTGATTTTTTTTTGGAATTTTAATCTTTTCAATGAAATCTATAGTCTAAGAAACATAAATAACTTTTCAAAATTATAAATAGAATAAATTTATAAGAATTTAACAAATAAAAAACTTAATAAATTTTAAAAACAATACCTAATTATTTGACTATGATTGTGTATTAGTGTAACTTTTCAAAATGACAATTAAGTAAGTAAATTTGTAAATGTGTTTAATTTGTTTAAATAATGGGGGATCATTGCAAGGGAATAAAAAGGAAGCATTGGGGTTCATTTACAAGGTTTAATATATTTAATAAAGAAACTAATGGTACAAAATCAGTAGTTTGAGGAAATCGCTAATAACCAGCCGATCAACATAAATCATCGCTGAGAATTGTAGGCAATGTTGTTTATAGTGGGACTCACCAATTTTTTGTATTTATTTCAATTTGCTGATGCAGCTTATCAATGATGGATATCAGTACTCTCAATTTGATACTATTTTGCTCATAAAGTTAGTTTATACTTAAAAAGATCAAAATGTCCCAATGAAATAGCTTTGTATTTTGAGAAAACAAATCTTCTAACCACTATAATATCTTGAAAATATGAAATTACTTTTAAAAAAAAGCAACTTCACTGTTAACCAGCATATATATATATATATATATATATATATATATGTATTATATATATTATATATATATATATATATATATGTATTGCACGTGGTAGAGCTCCTTGTGGATGAACCCTATCAGGCCAATACAATCATAAGTAACGTTGTTGGAAAGTGATTGAAAATAAAACTAATACATATCGTACGAGATACGTACATAAAATAAAACACTGGCTAAAATGTATTAACATAAAATACAATTTTTAAAAAAATCATTCAATCTTTGATGGCAATATTATCATCCACTTCTCAGATTAGCATAACCATAATTTAACTTTTTAGCACAAATATATTCATGTGACAATTCATATAATCCATAAAAATTATTGCGACATAAGGACAAATCAGATCTTAATTATTGCCACATAAGGCCTTTAGCTATATCCCTAAAAATTATCAAACGTAAGCTAAATCCAAAATCACATGTTTAAAGTGACCTAGTTAGTTACAAATCTCTTCATATTAACGACAAGGAATTCTAAATGATAAATTAAATTTTTGTTGACTAAAATCCTAAAAATCATACACGGCAATGTGTTAATATTTTTCGTCAAACAAAAAAAAAGTTTTATTCGGCTTGATTTATAAATATAATAGTAAATATCATATGCTCCAATATTATAAAGAAGAAATTGTATATTTGCCCCCTGATTTATGGCCTCACTGACAGAAGATGACTTATGATATAAAGTCGAGGTTATTGGACCTCAATATCACGACCGACAAAATTGATGGGCCTTCCGTGTATTATAAGCCCACTCCGTCATATAAATGGCCACGTGGTAGTCACATGGTACCAGAGGTAAATGAATTTACGAGAATGTCCTTGGACTCAAGTAAATTGCTTTGATTTTCATTTTATTTTCAGTTCTCATTTTTATTGAGAATATAAAAAACCATTAGAAAAAGAGAGAACCCCCAAATCGACTGAGCCCCAAATCGATTGAGCTAGGGTTAGCATCTCCGATTAAAATTCAAATTCAAAACTTCTGCACGTCTAATTTAGGTGTCGTCGGTATGGAGAGAAGCCATAACACGTCTAATCGCAAGAAATCCGACGTCGTTGTTGGCGAAACGTCCACGCGCGAGCCGCCGACGTGTTCGTGCGAATTGAAGACTGTGGAGAGGACGTCAAGGACAGTTCGTAACCCAGCAAGACGTTTTTTTTGGTTGTGCTCTGTATAAGGTTAGTGTTGTTTTTCTTCTTCTTAAATT